>NC_090405.1:34951473-35286785 GCF_036365525.1 Heterodontus francisci | reverse complement strand
GATTTGTATCGCCTGCAAACTTGGAAATGTTACATTTAGTTCCCTCACCCAAGTCATTAATATATATTGTGAATAGCTGGGGCCCAAGCACTGATCCCTGCGGTACCCCACTAGTTACTGCCTGCCATCCGGAAAAAGACCTGTTTATTCCTCCTCTCTGTTTCTTGTCTGTCAACCAATTCTCAATCCATGCCAGTATATTACCCCCAATCCCATGTGCTTTAATTTTGCACACTAACCTCTTATGTGGGACCTCATCAAAAGCCTTCTAAAAATCCAAATACACCACATCCACTGGTTCTCCCTTATCTATTCTACTGGAGTTTTTTGAGGATGTAACTAGTAGATTCGTTAAGCATGATTTCCCTTTCGTAAACCCATGCTGACTTTGTCCAATCCCGTTTATGCTTTCCAGGTGTTCAGCTATCACATCCTTTATAATGGACTCTAGCATTTTCCCCACAACTGATGTAAGGCTAACCGGTCTGTAATTCCCTGTTTTTTCTCTCCCTCCTTTTTTAAATAGTGGGGTTACATTTGCCACCCTCCAATCTGTAGGAACTGCTCCAGAGTCTATAGAATTTTGGAAGATGACCACAAATGCATCCACTATTTCCAGGGCTGCTTCCTTTAGTACTCTGAGATGTAGATTATCAGGCCCTGGGAATTTGTCAGCCTTTAACCCCATTAATTTCCCTAGCACTAGTTTTTTTTTACTAATACTGATTTCCTTCAGTTCCTCCCTCTCAGTAGACCCTTGGTTCTTTAACATTTCTGGGAGGTTATTTGTGTCCTCCTTTGTGAAGACAGAACCAAAGTATGTGTTTAATTGTTCTGCCATTTCTTTGTTCCCCATTATAATTTCCCCCATTTCTGACTGTAAGGGACCTACATTTGTCTTTACTAATCTTTTTCACTTCACATATTTATAGAAGCTTTTACAGTCAGTTTTTATGTTCCCCGCAAGTTTACTCTCATACTCTATTTCCCCCCGCTTAATCAACCTCTTTGACCTCTTTTGCTGAATTCTAAACTGCTCCCAATCCTCAGACTTGCTGCTTTTTCTGGCAATTTTATATGCTTCCTCTTTGGATCTAATACTATCCCTAATTTATTTTGTAAGCCGCAGTTGAGCCACCTTTCCAGTTTTATTTTTGCGCCAGACAGGAATGAATAATTGTTGTAATTCATGCACATGTTCTTTAAATATTATCCATTGCCTATCCACCGTCAACCCTTTTAGTAAAGTTCCCCAATCTACCATAGCCAACTTGCGCCTCATACCTTCGTAGTTTCCCTTATTTAGATTCAGGACCCTAATTTCGGATTCAACTACGTCACTCTCCATCTTAATGAAGAATTCTATCATGTTATGGTCACTCCTCCCCAAGCGACGCTGCACAACAAGATTGTTAATTAATCCTTTCTCATTGCACAATACCCAGACTAGGATAGCCTGTTCTCTAGTTGGTTCCTCCAAGTATTGGTCTAAAAACTGTCGTGTACACACTGCAGAAAATCCTCCTCCACAGTATTATTGCTAATTTGGTTTGACTAATCTCTATGTAGATTAAAGTCACCCATGATTACAGTTATACCCTTATTGCATGCGTCTCTAATTTCCTGTTTAATGCCATCCCTTACATCTCCACTACTGTTTGGGGGCCCATAGACAACCCCCACCAACGTTTTCTGCCCCTTGGTGTTTCTTAGCTCCACCCATACAGATTCCACATCATGATTTTCCGAGCCAATATCCTTCCTCACTATTGCACTGATTTCCTCCTTTACTAACAATGCTACCCCACCTCCTTTCCCTTTTTGCCTGTTCTTCCTAAATATTGAATACCCCTGGATGTTCATTTCCCATCCTTGGTCACCCTGCAGCCATGTCTCTGTAACCGCAACTATATCATAACTGTTTCTATCTATTTGCGCTGTTAATTCATATACCTTATTGCGAATGCTCCATGCATGAAGACACAATGCCTTTAGACTTGTATTTTTAACATTGTTAGTCATCTGAGCTTTATTTTGCACTATGGCCCCATTTGTTTCTCGCTCTTGTTTTCTCTGCCTTTCACTTTTGCATCTTACCTTTCTGTCATTCATTTCTATTATTTTTATTTCTAATTGAAGTATAAGGAAACATTTTTGCTGAATTTTATTTATTTTTTATTTTTATTTAGAGATACAGCACTGAAACAGGCCCTTCGGCCCACCGAGTCTACTGAATACAGACAGTAATATTTGCAAAAAAATCCAGAATATTCCTTAAATATTCTGGTGACCTACAACTCAGATCCAGCTTCCCAAATGTCTTGATTGGCAGTGGGAACACTTTTTTCCAACCGAGCTGTCACTCTTTATCTTTGATTACATCTGAGTAAAAGCAGCTGCGAGCACATATTACAATCATGGTTCTTCCCCTGCTTTACAGTCAAAGCACAATAACTGCTTGTCTTGGCATTGTTACCAGAAATGTTGAACAGAAGTGCTTGTCAGTAACTGGTATTTGAAGAAAGCCAAATTTATTCTTAATAAAGGAACGCATTTTCTGCTAAACTGATTCACAATCACTAACTGTTAGAAAATGAGACATCAGGTTTTCCAAAGGATCAGCTGGGCTATGTAAAGCTTGGTTTGAATTAGCTGCACCCATGGATCTGAGTCATTGCAGATTCACTCTGAGTCTGTGCTAAGGTACCTGATTTCAGTTGGGGTGGTGGTAAAGGGGTATTACAATTGGCTTCAGCAGCCATGAATTAGGAAACTGAAATTTGACTGGTGTTCCATCTCCTGATGGCTATTCAGTGGCCCCTGCTGGAATTGCATTTTGAGGATAGGGTTGAGTTTGGCTGTGATGCTCCTGTGATACTCAAAGATTGGGTCAAGTATCAGAGGGTGGTCATTGGCAAATATTTCAGCAAGTAGTCCACACCTTCAAGAAGGGAGAAGAAAAAATGCCAGAAAAATAAAAATCAGAGGTATCTGTACATTAATTACTTGCCTCAGTGAACTCTTATTAACATGTTATAGTTTTATGTTACAGTTATAGTTACACAGTATATCTGACCACAGACATTTTGTATGGAATGTCCTTGATATGACATCATAAAGCTGAGCTTTTAAGAACGGGAATGGGGTCAAATAGGCCACATGTACACTCATGATGCCACAGCCAGAGCTATTAACAAAAAATGTCAGTCTTTAACCATCAGTTTTAAAGGACAAACTATTAGCAAAGAATGACTGAGAGACAACAACCAGCATTCTGTTCTAGTTCAGTGGAATACATTTTTCTTTTAAACTAATTCCTATCAGACATATTAGATCTCTTACGATAATTGACTTTACAGGGGCACAACTGAATATGTAGATATAAGCAAGATAATCTCCAATTTCATCATTTTTTGAACAGTTGAAAGGCATACCAAAGATCAATTATAATATCGTTCAATAATATTTCAATGTGAGTTAGTGAATATTCTCAATAGATCAATGTATTTTGGAAAATAGATTACTCCTAAAACTACTTAACAGTCTGTATTTATACTGTAATGACATCTGCACAATTATGCCTTACCTGTACAAGATCTCTGGTCTGGAAGCAATGCATAGCCACTCCTACAGCTGCATTCGTAACTGCCTTCAGAATTTGTGCAGTAAGTCTCACATCCTCCGTTCACAATTGTGCATTCATCAATGTCTGCAACAGAAAGCAACTGGAGTATGAGATTTACAGTCGAGGATAAGTAATGATTAAATTTTCAAATCTGAATTGGGAGAATGAAATAATGTTTAAACTTGTAGCATGAGATCTGATAGCACCACTGACAAGGGGTTTGAAAGCAATGGTTTGCAATTCAGAAACAGCATGCTTAATGCCAAGGGCCTCCAGGTATTATTCATGTCAGCGTTAATTGTTCCAAGTTGGTATACTGGTGTACCCATTCCTTTGTTTATATTTTCTGATGAAGCAACAAAAATAAAATTTAAAACCATTAACTAGTACTCAAGGAGCAAAGTTATACAACACATTGATTTTTCTTGCTGAGTATTTCCAGCATTTCTTGTTCTAATTTCAATTTCCAGCATCCACAGTATTTTGCTTTTATATTATTGAATTTTCTAATAGTCAATTAGATTTTGAGTATGAGGTTGGTATGCATTTTAGAGTACATACTAACTTTAATGTTTTCCACCCTGTTCCCTAGGAAAAGAAACAAAACAAAAAGATTAATTTGATGGTTGTAATGCTTGCCGTTTGCATTGCCTTTTTTGTGTCTCTATGCACTGAATTTTCCAGAATTTGCTCAAACATGGACAGGGCAGGACTTTCACCAACCACATTGATACTGTAACTGCAACCCGGCTTTCTGCACCAGGGGTTACTGGGTTTGTAGTGGGCGCCAGGCAAGTTCTGGCCCTGCATAAATCAAGGCAGTGGCATATGGTGACTGCCACGACAGTATATGAAGAGTTGGAATGGAACATTAAAGGGGCCACAAGACTGGATCAGTTCATTTACTGACAGTCTCGACTAAGATTGAAGTCTTCAGAGGGCAGGAAATGGAGGGAGAGCTGGCATCTAAGTCCTATTCCTTCATCTGCGCAATATGGGCTATCCCATTCCTACCTCAAAGCTGAATGATTTGGTTCACCTGGTGGTTCCAGAAGTGGTGGAAACAGAGACAGATAGGAGGGAAATAGTCGGGTATCTGGGCTTTGCTCTCCTTCCTTTCTCCATTGGTATTTGCACGCAGTAAGCAGGCAAAGAGTGACCAGCAATGATCCCAGCAAGAAGAATATTCAAATAACAGTGTGAGGCAGCGAAGTTTTCACTGCTGAAATTTGTCCTGCTTCCACTACCAGGTGAAAATACACCCCTGTGTGTGACCTTGCTCATCATATTGTTAAAACTGGAAATCCTTGAAACTGTGGTTGTCACATAACTAAATCAATTAAAAATTAGCTGAAAATCTCCATCAAATACTATTACAAGAGTAATCCATCAACTGATTGTGGATCAAAAACAAGAAATGCTGGAATCACTCAGCAGGTCTGGCAGCATCTGTGGAAAGAGAAGCAGAGTTAACGTTTTGGGTCAGTGACCCTTCTTCGGAAGAAGGGTCACTGACCCGAAACGTTAACTCTGCTTCTCTTTCCACAGATGCTGCCAGACCTGCTGAGTGATTCCAGCATTTCTTGTTTTTGTTTCAGATTTCCAGTATCCGCAGTATTTTGCTTTTATTTAACTGATTGTGGATATCTGGCAGTGCCACTCCAATTCCGCTATTAAAATAATTATAAAACTATTAAATAACTCAGTAATATGGAATATCTCAATCACCTGATTAGTTTCCCCTCATCCACTGCTTACTAATGCCATCCAGGATGCTATATGGGATGTTAAAGTCCAATTATGCAGTCCCCATGCAAAGGTATTGATGCTATTCAGGTGCTCTGTGCACTTGCACATAAACTAACTTATCCTGTCCGATAACTCAACGCTAGTTAATTTGAATGTGCTTTCTGGCTCTCACAACACAGTTCTCAAATTTTAGTTTCCAGCAGCTGGTGCAGGGCTACTGGCTGATAATTGAGCATACATGCTATTTTTCTGGCAAAGGAGGGCATGAGGTGGGGACCGGCAAGGAAAGTATGCGAACTTCTAACAAGGCCTGTCCTTCAGCACTCATTCCAACAAATGCTGTGCTCCTGGAGCACTGCTCAGCTGCTCCAGTACTATACGGGGAGCTATTACTGCAAGTGTGTTGATGCTTTGTTACCTAAAAGAGAAACCCTTTAGAAATAAAATCTCACATTATAAACTTCTGATTACCGCTTTTTTAAGGTTTTTTTTTCCCAGCCACGGTACTAAAACAGCCCTTATCAAAGGAACAAATGATATCCTATGATGGTGACCATGGTAAACTAACCCTCCTCATTCACCTCAACCAATGTGCAGCCTTCAACAGTTGACCCCACCATCCACTTCCTTCAATGCCTCCACTCCATCGTCAAGCTGGGTGGAAGTGCCCTTGCCTGGTTCAATTCTTTTCATTGAATTGCAGCTAGAAAATCACTTGTAATGGCTTCTCTTCCCACTCCTGCGCTGTTACCTCTGGAGCTCCCCAAGGATCTATTCTTGGCCCTCTACTAGTTTGCATCTACATGCTGTCCCATGGTGACATCGGGCTGAATTTTGTTGCACTTCCATGGTTGGTAGGGTGGGTGGGGGGGCGGGGGGGGGGGGGGGGTGGGGTGGATGGGGTGGCACAAAGATCTGAGCGGCAGCAGCCTGCCACGGAGCCCGACGGCGGAATTGCCAGGCCTGATCTTCCTGTCAGCGGCAAGGCTCTGTGGCGGCCCCCTCACTGCTCGGCGACAGGACCCAACTTTAAATATTGAAATAAAGGTCATGAATACATTTACATACCATTCCCTGCAATCTTACCGGCTGTCTGGGATCTTCCTTGCGATGGGCGGCACTCAAGGCTTCACTTTCCCATCCAGGGAAAGCTGGCACCACTGAGGTGGGGAAGAGGGGAAACTTAGGATTCTTAGTGTACTGGGGAGGTGGGGGGGGGGGGGGGGGAAATAGGGTTAGCTCTGAATTTCTAGTGTGGGTGGGGGGGAAGGGATGACCTCTGCACTTTGTGCAGTTGCGGGGGGTGGGGAGGGGGAGAGGGGTCAACTCGGCAATTTAAGTTTTTGTTGGGGGGGGGGGGGGGAAACGGGGCGACCATTTATTTGCAGTGTAATGGCAGGGAGTGGGGAATGGGTCAGACATTTATTTTCAGCATAGTGAGGGGGTACGGCGTGCAAATTTGTAGTGTCTGCGCAGGTCTGGCAGCCCTTTAAAAATGGCACCAGCGCCTGCACAAAGCCAGATGACGCTGTTCACGGATTCGCTGAGGCCATCCCCTCTACGTGATTAGTGGGGCCGGCCCACCCTGCAGAAATGAGCTGCCATGTACTAGATGACAGTGGCGTGACGGCGCGTGGCCTGTGCGTGCGGACTACCATTTCTTTCGCTTACCGCCGCTCCTGGCAGCAGGAAAAGACAATTCAGCCTGTCATCTGAAAACATGAGGTTCAACAATAACTTACATTTATATAGCGCCTTTATTGTAATAAAACATCGAAAGGCGCTTCACTGGAGCATTATAAAACAAAATATGATGTCAAGCCACATCAGGAGATATTAGGTCAGATGACCAAAAGCTTGGTCATAGAGGTAGGTCTTTAAGGAGGAAAGCGAGTTAGAGAGGTGGAGAGATGTAGGGAGGGAATTCCAGAACTTAGGGCCTAGGCAACTGAAGGCGCAGCCACCAATGGTGGAGTGATTAAAGTTGGGGATGCTCAAGAGGCTAGAATTAGAGGAACACAGATATCTTAGAGGGTTGTGAGGTTGAAGGAGATTACAGAGATGGGGGTGGGGGGAGGCCATGGAGGGATTTGAAAATAGGGATAAGAATTGACTGGGAGCCACTGTAGGTTAGTGAGCACATAGGGGAATGGGACGGCGCAAGTTAAGACATGGGCAGTAGAGTTCCATACATACGCTGTTGACATTCAGCCCTCTTAACCTCTCTTGACACCTCCACCATCTTTGATTTGTCACATTGTTTGTCTGACATCCAGATGAGCAGATGTGGATGAGCAGAAATTTTCTCCAACTAATTATTAGAAAGACTAAAGCCACTGTCATTGGTGCCTATCACAAAATCCCTTTCCTTGACCACCACTTCCATCCTTCTCCCTGGCAACTATCTTAATCTGAGCCAGACTGTTCGTAACATTGGTTGGACTCTGAGATGAGCTTCCAACCGCATATCCACTCCATCACAAAGACCCCGCCCACTTCCACCTTCGTAACATTGTTCAACTCTAACCCTGCCTCAGCTCATCTGCTGCTGAAACCTTCAAACATATTTTTGTTACCTCTAGACTTGTCTACACCAATACTCTCCTCGCTGTCCTCCCACCTTCCACCCTGCATAAACTTGTGATTGTACAAAATTCTGCTGCCCCGATCTTAACTTGCACCAAGCCTCAATGACCCATAATTCCTGTGTTTGAAGTCCTACACTGTCTCCTGGCCTGACAATGCCTCAATTTTAAAATCCTTGTCCTTGTTTTCAAATCCTTCCAGGGCATCATCCCTCCATGTCTCTGTAACCTTCTCTAGCGCTACAAGCCTTCGAGATTTCTAAACTCCTCCAATTTGGAATCTTGTGCATCCTCGATTTTAATTGCTCCACCATTGGCAGCCGTGCTTTCAGCCTCCTTGGCCCTAAGCTCTGGAATTCCCTCTCTTTTCTCATTTAAGATGCTCCTTAAAACCTACCTCTTTGCCAAGCTTTTGGTCATCTGTCCTGATATCGTCTTCTGTGGTTTGGTGTCAAATTTCTTTTTATTGATAAGACTCTTGTTAAGTGCCTTGGGACGCTTTGCTACATTAAAGGCATTACATAAATGCAAGTTACTGTTTTCTCCCTTTGCTGAACCTCCCTGCCCCCTTACGCATGCAATCATGAAGCTGAAAACCTAGTACTGACAATACTGATGTTGGATAGCTGCCAGGATGTATGCTCATCTGTGAAGGTTATCCATCTAATTTTGTTTTTTCCTAATCGTTGGAAGGGGTGTTTATCCTCTGCTAAGCACTTTACACTGGTGTGCTCTTTAATTTTGTGGGGAGTAGGGGAGCAAATCACTGTTCCACCAATGAGCAATGCCGCACGTTGATGCTCCAATGGACCAAACCCCACCAAAAGTGAACTCTCGTAACTTAGGAGAGTAAGTTTAAAGAGTACTTACCAACACAACCTTGTCTGTCTGGTGTTGCTTGGTATCCAGTATTACAGGCACATTGGTACCGTCCAATCATGTTGACACAGCGACCATTCTTACAAAGGTTGTCACTTAACTCACACTCATTAATATCTATAAAAATGTTTGAAATATTTAAATTAGACAATAAGTAAAAAAAAAAAGACATTGCATTCTGGTCTGAGGATAACTTAGGTTCATTAATGTAACTCTTTTGCATTTTTGGAAATGGAAGGGGTGACTAGGTCTGATTACTAGCTCCAATAAGGTAAAAGGTAAACTGCCAAGGGCAAAATGGGGAGTACCGTATATGCTGTTGGTACTTACATTTATAAAGTGAAACAAATGCCAGACTCCTGATCACTAACTCTAGAAAGACAGGACTGTCTGAACTTAGTCCACAGGTTGGGGCACACAAACACTGTACACTCAAAGCTATTGAAAAAAGTTGTCCTCCTGCATTGTAAACAAACAGATAAACTTTGCCAAATGCTTCATCATTAAGTCACTGCCCCTGTTTTCACCAAATCACCAACAGTAAGCATTTACTATTGTTTTCTCTTGCTCAAATCAGTGCTGAAAACTTAAGTCACTCTATTTCCAAATATGCAGAACTGTGTGCTTTAGTGAGCTGAAATTATCCTGCAAAAACACACCTTGGATTAGAGCTCTCTTAATCATTCACTGCAGCTTACCTATACATGATGTTCCATCCGCAGATACTTCATGGCCATGAGGACAGGCACACTGGAAGCTTCCATCTGTATTCTCACACGTACCACCACGACACAGAAGAGGATTTCGTTCACATTCATTGATGTCTGAGATTACAGAAGATATTTTTGAGGTTTACAACATACAAGGATTGAGTACAAGACTGTAAATCACAAACTGTATGTATAGCACAAGTGAATTCTCAAATATTCCTGCATGTGCATACATTTGAGTTACATTCTGTGTAAGATCCTACACCAGCTATAACCTCCAGTGTGTGTTTCTGGGAAAGACATGTAACTTAGATGCCATTACACAAATGTTCAGATAAATTCCTCCCTGTGACATGAGCTTTTCTTTCAAAGCGATTACCATGGTAAATGTCCTGACTTTGACACATTTCCAAGGATACAATGGGGCGGCGCAGTGGTTAGCACCGCAGCCTCACAGCTCCAGTGACCTGGGTTCGGTTCTAGGTACAGCCTGTGCGGAGTTTGCAAGTTCTCCCTGTGACTGCGTGGGTTTCTGCTGGGTGCTCCGGTTTCCTCCCACAGCCAAAGACTTGCAGGTTGATAGGTAAATTGGCCATTGTAAATTGCCCCTAGTGTAGTTAGGTGGTAGGAGAATTGAGGGAATGTGGGGATATAAGGGAATATGGGATAAATGCAGGACTAGTATAAATGGGTGGTTGTTGGTCGGCACAGACTCGGTGGGCTGAAGGGCCTGTTTCAGTGCTATATCTCTCTATGACCTTATCGGTGTCAAGTCGCACCAGCATATGACCCTGATAGCTCAGTGTTTTCAGGGAAGCAATGGGGTTATTTGAAAATTGAGGCAGACAAAACCATCATGATATTTTCAGCAACTTTCTTCAAAAATGCAGTAAAGATGGAAGCCTGGGAGGCTAACCAGCTGCTATAAGATTTTGTAAAAAAATCTGCTACATAATATAATTTTAAAAAAAATTACTGATGATTCCATTGTTTTGGACAAGTAATTAGTAAGTCTATTATCTATTGCATTTACTTTAAATCTGTGTTTTGAAGTGGTGATTTCAGTTTTTTTAAACTAAATATATAAAGTATCAGTGTCAACATATTTATTGAGGACACCTAGTTCTCACTCTCCACCACTAGTAACGCCAAAGCTGTTGCTACCCTTTTCACTCAGTCTGTCACTAAATTCTAGAAGTAAAAATTTCCATCAGCTCAAGTCTGGTAAAACTGATGGCATCATCGTGACTCCTTCCACCACTTATGTGCTTTGTGCCCCAACTCCATTACTCTCCCCAGCTGTCTTTTTGGACTAAAACCAATCGTGCATGCTCTTAGGGTCTTACACTGCTAACTCTACCCTGCTGCTACTCAAAAGCTTATCCATGACATCCTTAACAGGGATTGGTTCTCAAAAGCTTCCTCAGTGGCCTTCTGTTGTCCATGGCCAAAATCTATTGGTTTCCCGTGCTTCAGCAAATTAACTTCAAGTTCTTCATTCCCATATCCTCCAGTACTTTAATTCACCCTCTGAATAATCTTCTCCAGTCCTACACCCTGATCCCCACCATGCACTACTTCAGAATACTATATGTCCCTACTGTAAGCCTTACCATCAGAATTTGATCATCCAGTCACTATGCCCCTGCTCTTTGGAATTCTCTCTCAAAATCACTGCTTTGCTACCTTCCTCCCAGCCTTCAAAAGTCAACCCTGTATTTTGTGAAGTATACTGACATGAGTCTTATAAAAATGTAAATTGTTGACGTCTTATTTGAATATGGTTCCATTAGCACCAATGGTCTTCTAGTACTTTTCCCAGGTGGTCATTATTTATCTGTAAGCTTTTATGGTAAGTGTCATTAGGCTATTGAAGAATGGAGGTACTGCAGAAAAGCCTGATTCTGCCCTCATAACATCCGCATGCGTGATCGTCCAGCACTGGATGCTGAAGTTTAATTAGTAGTTGGAACTATAGCCAGTTTTAGTCCCTAATATAGGAGCCCAGAGTGCATTTATTATGACTTTGGCTGGGACTAGCTAACAAACGTGGGGAGACATATACACACAGAGAGGGGAGAAAGAAAAATGTCCACAAATGAAAAATGGCATAAATAAAGAAGATGAAAGAAAAAGAGACAGATGGATGTAGATAGGTGCATACAACATACCTCAGAAAAAAACATACTGACAAACAAGAAAGGCATCGAGCGTGGTAGATAATAAATGTTTAGTGGCACTTAAAGGTCAAATGATACTGAAACCTTTCCAGAGCTATGAAAATGCTGGCTAGTGAAATACATCATGCTTTCCCCCATGCGAAATGCTTCATCTTATTCTTTGATATTATGCACCAGCTGTAGCATAACTATGATGTAAATTCAATAATAGTCACTTCAAAAAACACCCCAAGACCAGTAGCGTTAATCTGCTTGCTATTTTTGAAAGAAAATTAAGACTATTACACAGAACACACAGTGGACCAATTTTATTTTTAAAACTATTTTCTCCCTTCCCTCTCCAAAACATAAGTCATTTGTATTTTCAGTTTGGCAGATAGGCAACCTGCAATTAGGCCTTTACCAGTGGTGCTCTGAAATCAGACCTTTAGAAATGCACAAGATTGAAACATGGTGACTTACTCAATTCATGGAGAGACAACTCATGTCCTTTCAAAGTCTCCTCACAGTTTTGAGGATTAGATAAGGACGCAGCATGTGGGGAGCACAGAGTGATCTGGGAACAGAGTACTTCGTGAACTGAGTGCCAAGTCAGGAGCTTGGTATAAGTGGGAATTCGGTGCAGAGGGGGAAGGAACTGTGCTGCTTTTTATTTTTGTTGTACCTCCAGTAGCTGGTAAGTGTTCTTCTTTTGTCTCCAAGCTAGGAGACTGTAACTTTATTAAATTATTACCTAGTTAACTGATCAAATAAATAAATAAGGATAGACAGACATGGCAGGGCAGGTGGTGTGCCATGACTGTAAGATGTGGGAGTTTATGGAATGCACTGTAATCCCAGATAGCCATATCTGCAGTAAGTGTTTGCAGCCTGAGCAACTCTGGCTCAGAGCTGCTGAGCTGAAGTCCAAGTTGCAGACATTGAGGGGCGTCAGGAAGGAGGAGAATTACCTGGTCACTTTGTTCCAGGAGGCAGTCACATTCTTTAGGTTAAGTAGAACTTTAGAATTGGTCAGGGACAGGAGAATGTGACTGCAAGTCAGGCAGGTACGGGGATCCAGCATGTAGTGTTAGAGGAGCCTCTGCCCTTGACTTTGACAAACAAGTATCAGGTATTTGATACCTGAATGGATGAGAACAAGGACTGCGGGGTGGATGAGTAAACTGATCATGGCACCATGGTGCAGGGAGTGTAGGGAGTGAAAAGGAATGTGGTAACGATAGGGAATAGTATAGTCAGGGAGATAGATACTGTTTTCTGCAGCCGCAACTGGGAGTTCCAAAGATTGTGTTGCCTACTCGGTGCCACGGTTAAAGACAGCTCCTCGTGGCTGGATACGACCTTGGAGTGGGAGGGGAAGGATCCAGTTGTTGTGGTTCACGTAGGAACCAACAACATAGTTAGAACTAGGAATGATGTTCTGCTGAAAGAGTTTGAGGAGTTATGGTCCAAATTAAAATGCAGAACCTCAAAGGTTATAATCTCTGGATTGTTACCAACTGGCATTGGGTCAAGCAGATTACAGAATTAAACATGTGGCTCAAAGAGTGGTGTGAGGGGAAGGGGTTTCGATTCGTGGGGCATTGGCACCAGTACTCGGGAAAGAGGGAGCTGTTCCTTTGGGATGGGCTCCACTTATATTGGGCTGGATCAGTGTCCTGGTGAATCAGATAACTAGGGCTGTGGATAGGGCTTTAAACTAAAAGATGGGGAGGGTTCAGGTGAAGAAAGATTTGGAAATCTAAAGAGAAATGTCGAAACAATAGAATTGTGTAGCGATCTGGGTAAAGGCAAGCAGAGTGGGACATGCAGGGGCAGAGAAATTAACAGTGACAATGCATCAGTGAATAAGGTCCATGCAAAGAATAGCAGTAAAAAAAAAGAATTAAAAGCTCTTTATTTGAATGCGTCAAGCTTTTGCAATGAGATGAACTAGGGGCACAAATAGAGATAAATGGTTAGGTCAACGGAGAGGTCAATTACCAGGGGGCACAGATTTAAGGTGATTGGTAGAAGGATTAAAGGGGACATAAGGAAAAACTTTTTCACCCAGAGGGTGGTGGATGTCTGGAATTCACTGCCCGGATCTGTGGTGGAGGCAGAAACCCTCAACTCTTTGAAAAGGTACCTGGACATGCACCTGAAGTGCTGTAACCTGCAAGGCTATGGACCAGGTGCTGGAAGGTGGGATTAGATTGAGTGGCTAGTTTTTTTCGGCCGCTGCAGACATGATGGACCGAATGGCCTCCTTCTGTGCCATAACTTTTCTATGATTCTATGATCTAATCGCCGTTGGAGACATGGTTAGAAGGTGACCAAGATTGGGAAATAAATATTCTAGGCTACATGACATTTTGAAAAGACAGACAGAAGGGAAGAGGAGGAGGAGGAGTATTCCAGATAGTAAAGGATGACATAAGGACAGTAGTGAGAAAGGATCTTGGCTCAGAAGATCAGGAAGTAGAATTAGCATGGATGGAGATTAGGACTAGCAAGGGTCAGAAAACACTTGTGAAGTTGCTTATAGGCCCCCTAACAGTACTCTGGACAGAACATTAAGAAATAAGTAATTGGAGCTTGTAATAAAGACAATGTAATAATTGTAGGGGGCTTTAATCGTCATTTAGGATCATCCAATTAAATTGGCAAAGGTGGTCTGGAAGATTAGTTTGTAGAATGCTTTCATGACAATTTCCTGGAATACATTGTGGAACCAACTATGGATAAAGCTATTTTTGATCTAGAATTGTGCAATGAAGCAGGGTTAATTATTAATCTCATGGTAAAAGATCCGCTGGGAATAAGTGATCATAATGCAATTGAATTCCATATTAATTTTGAAAGCAACTTACTCCAGTCCCAAAGAAGAATCTTAAATTTAAACAAAGCCAATTACATAGGTATGAGTGGAGAGCTGGTTGCTTAGGTAAGTAGACCAAAAGGTATGGTGTAAATAAACAGTGGAAAACATTTAAAGAAACAGTTCAACATTTCAACAAAAATACATTCCATTAATAAACAAAACTCAGCAAGAAAGATCCATCCCTGGCTTACTAGAGAAGTTAAGGATAGTCTTTGATTAAAAGAAGAGGCTTATGATGTTGCAATGAATAGCAGTAAGCCTAAGGATCGGGAGTGTTTTAGAAACTGCAAAATACCACCAAAAAGTTGAAAAAAGGGGAAAAAATAGGATATGGGAGTAAACTAGCCAGGAATATACCAAAATTGTAAGAGCTTTTACAAATATATAAAAAGGGAGAGAGTAACTAAAGTAAACGTTGGTCCCTTAGCAGCAGAGAGAGGAGAAATTATCATTAGGGGAATGAGGAAATGGCTCGAGACATTGAACAAATATTTTGTGTCTGTCTTCACAGTAGAAGACACAAATTACACACCAGAAATAAAGGGTAACCAAGAGGCGAATAATAGTAAGGAACGTAAGGCAATTAATATCAGGAGAAAAAGTATTGGAGAAACTTAAGGCACTAAAATCCGACAAATCTCCAGGACCTGATGGCCTACATCCTAGGATTCTAAATAAGGTAGCTTCAGAGATAGTGAATGGGCAGGTTATAATTTTCCAAAATTCCCTAGGTTCTAGAATGGTCCCAGCGGATTGGAAGTTATTAAATGTAACACTGCTATTCAAAAAAGGATGGAAAGAGAAAACAGGGAATTACAGTCAAGTTAGCCTGACATCGGTTGTCAGGAAAATGGTGGAATCTATTACTAAGGAAGTCTTAACAATGCACTTAGAAAATCATAGTATGATCAGACAAAGTCAAGATGGTTTTATGAAAGGGAAATTAGGTTTGACAAATTTGTTAGAGTTTTTTGAGGATGTAAACAGTAGGGCAGATAAATGGGAACCAGTAGATGTAGTATAATTGGATTTCCAAAAGACATTTGATAAAGTGCCACACAAAAGGTAAATATGCTAGATTAGGGCTCAAGGATTTGGGGATAATATATTGGTTAACAGACAGGAGGGATAAACAGGGCATTTTCAAGTTGGCAGGCTGTGACTAGTGAAACACTGCAAGGATCTGTGCTGAGGTCTCAGCTATTTACAATCTATATTAATGACTTAGATGAAGAGATCGTGAGTAATGTATCTGAATTGCTGACAATACAAAGCTAGGTGGGAATCTAACTGTGAGAAGGACAGAAAGAGGCTGAAAAGAGATGCAGTGGGCAACAAGGTGGCAGATGGAGTGTAACGTGGGAAAGTGTGAGGTCATTCATTTTGGTAGTAAGAACAGAAAAGCAGAATTTTTTTTAAAAGGTGCGAAACTTGTAAATGCTGATGTACAGAGGAACTCGGGTATGCTCATATGAGGAACACAGAAAGTTAGCATGGAGGTATAGCAAGCAAGGCAAATGGCATGTTGACCTTTATTGCAAGGGGACTGGAGTACAAGAATAAGGAAGTCTTGCTACAGTTGTACAGGGCTCTCGTCAGACCACACCTGGAGTACTATTGTCATGCAGGACCCCACCTGCCAAGAATGAGGCACACATTATTTCGCCACATGAACATTAAAACTTAAAATTGGTGCTGGGAAGAAAATAGGGTATATCACAAGGAATTGCCAGGCCCCTCGCTGGAAAGACCTTTTTTTGCATGCTAGCAGAAGGTGTTGGAACAAAGGACCCAGTCCTTGCTTCTCCAACACAGAAGACCTGGTCAGACCAGTTTAGTCACATGACTAACTGGCTGTTTGAATTTGAACTTGCCACAGAGTGTTTGAAACTCAGAAAACTCTTTTTTCCTGGACTGAGAAACCTCTCTCCCATCTCTTTCTCACGGAACCGAAGACCCACTGAAGACAGAAGAACCCCAAGAGAGAAAAGTCTCCTACAATGAACAAGGTTTAAGAAGAATACTGGGCCCCACGAAAAGCAAGACTACTTACAAAAGGACTACAGTGGGCTCGAAAGACAGTTAACAAGAAACTCTTCTGATATTGCCTCAAACCTCTCTATTTTCCTTCTGCTCTCTTCTGTCCCTATTTGCATGTGTGTATTGCGTGTGCTTGCTAGCGTGGGTGAGTCGTAGATCCGTGAGCGTCAACTGAATTAGAGTTTAAGTTTTAATAAATTTCATTTTTCTTCTTTAAACCTAAGAAGGCCTGTTTATGCTCATTTCTTTGCCTTATAATTGGAAAGTGGTGAACAAGGATTCACCAAAGGGGACCTCAAAACAGTGTGTTTAAAATTAAACTCTGTTACAATAAGACCAGGTGAAAAAGTAAAACACCCCTAGACACCATTCTCACCTGGTCGTAACAACTATGCACAGTTTTGGTCTCCATATATAAGGAAGTACAGCAAAGGCTCACTAGATTGGTACCTGGGATGAGAGTTGACCTATGATGTTGACCTGAGTAAATTGGGCATATAGTCTCTGGAATTTAGAAGAATGAGAGGTGATCTCCTTGAAGTACACAAGATTCTGAATGGGCTTGACAGGGTAGACACAAGGAGGTTGTGTCCCCTGGCTGGGGAATCTAGAACACGGGGGCACAGTCTCAGGATAAGGGACCAATCATTGAGGAGTGAGGAGAAATATCTTCGTTCAAAGGATTGTGAATCTTTGGAATTCTATACCCCAGAGGGTTGTGGATGCTCCATCGTTGAATATATTTAAGGCTGAGAGAGACAGATTTTTGGTCACTCAGGGAATCAAGGGATATGGGGAGCTTACTAGTGGGAAAATGGAGTTGAGGCAGAAGATCAGCTATGATTGTACAGAATGGTGGAACAGACTCGAGAGGCCTTATGGTGTACGCCTGTTCCTATTTCTTGGGCTGGATTCTATGAGCCCGCTGTCAGTCTCGGGCGGGGCGCATGCCAAAGAGCCACCATAATCTCAAGAGCGGTGGCTTATTTTAATAGCCGGTGCGGGCCGCACCCCCAATCACGTGCAGGGGGTGGGCTGTCCATCCCTGGCAATGGCGTCAGCTGCCTGTCAGCCCTTCATGTTTATTTAAATATTTAAAGACAGATTGAATAAAATTAAATACATTTCTTTTGCCCCTCTCCCACCCCCCCATAACAATTAAATTAACTATTTGCCCTTCCCCCCCAAAAACACTTACCTGTAACATCTGACCTCCCCCCTCCACCCCCGGCAAACTGCATAAAGTTTAAAGTACAACTCTTCCCAATATCCCCTACACCCATGATGTTTATTTGACCCGGTCACCCCACCCACGCCCCGGCACTGATAAACTTCCCTCCTCCCTGCTCCCCACCAGCGTGGTGCCTCATTTCCCTAAATGGGGATGCGAAGGTGCGGCAGTGCCGGTTGCCAGGCCGAAGATCGCAGCGGGCCATTAAGAGTAAGGGTAAATACATGCAAATCTGTTAATTATTTTTCATTTGCATAGTGATTGTGGTCCCATCACCGTGCGGGGTGGGGGGGGGCAAGGGGGGCAGCTACCACGGTGCCCTGTCACAGCCTGGAGGATCAGGCCTCATCATCCAGGGCCATCTTCAGGCCCCTTTGCCACGGATCTCGACGTTGAGGGCTACTTAAAATCCAGCCCCTTTTTATTACTTTTTCATGGGATGTGGGTGTCGCTGGCTAGGCCAGAATTTATTGCCCATCTCTAATTGCCCTTGAGAAGGTGGTGGTGAGCTGCCTTCTTGAACCGCTGCAGTCCACATGGTGTAGGTACATCCACAGTGCTGTTAGAAAGGGAGTTCCAGGATTTTGACCCAGCGACAAATATGGTTCCAAGTCAGGTTGGTGTGTGGCTTGGAGGAGAACTTGCAGGTGGACGTGTTCCCATGCATCTGCTGCCCTTGTCCATCTCGGTGGTAAAGGTCACAGGTTTGGAAGGTGCCGTCAAAGAAGGCTTGGTGAGTTGCTGCAGTGCATCTTGTAGATGGTACACCTACTGCCACTGTGCATCGGTGATGGAGGGAGTGAATGTTGAAGGTGGCGGATGGGCTGCAAATCATGTGGGCTGCTTCGTCCTGGATGGTGTCGAGCCTCTAGAGTGTTGTTAGAGCTTACTCATCCAGGCAAGTGGAGAGTATTCCATCATACCCCTGACTTACGCCTTGTGGATGGTGGACAGGCTTTGGGAGTCAGGAGGTGAGTTACTCGCTACAGAATTCCCAGCCTCTGACCTGCTCTTGTAGCCACAGTACTTATATAGCTGGTCCAGCTTAATTTATGGTAAATGGTAGCCCCCAGGATGTTGATAGTGGGGGATTCTCTCTTGGTAATGCCAAGGGGAGATAGTTAGATTGTCTCTTGTTGGAGATGGTCATTGCCTGGCATTTGAGTGATGCGAATGTAACTTGCCATTTATCAGCTTTAGCTACTCTTGGTGGCTTCAAACCCTACTGCTTATTGAATGCACTATGCCACTGATACAGTAGCTAACTAGAACATCACTTCAGGCAAAAAATGAACATGTACATATAACAAATACACAATTAGAAACAGAAATGAAATCCTTCAGAATGGAGATTATGATCTTTCATTGGTCTTAAAACATATACAATTACTATGGGCATTCGCTGGTAACAGCTATAGAGTGGATCAGTTATGTTACTGTTCTCTTTCATTTGTAACATACCCATGCAGTTCTTCATCATCATAAATCCACTTTCATATCCTTCAAAGCATTCACAATCAAAACTTCCAGGAGTGTTAACACAGGTTCCAGGACCACATAAATCAGGAGAGATACGACACTCATTAATATCTGTAATTAAAAAGATTCTTCAGTCAAGGATAAAATGTAATTTTATTTTGAAACCAGGAAGTAAGCACACTTTCTTTTAAAACTTGAATAGATTCAGTAAATATTGTTGCTTTCTGATAATTCTAGATTAAAATGTTTGATAGCAGCTTTTGAGGATTTATTTCCCCCTTTGTAGCCACTTTTAATACAGCACAGATATGAATTTAAAACAAATGCATTAGCCAGTGGGAACAGAGACATTTTCCAAGACCACACTACACTGAGTAACTTTGTATGCTGGTAAAGAGCGGTGGTGAACATCTCACCTGTGGTTTTACGATATGTGCTGGCAGCAGGAGTGAGGCTGCTTGGCTTGGAAAATGTAACTTTTAGCTCATTCATATTGAATTCCTTCCTTTGCTATTTTAACAGAGATATCAACTCATTTTAAATAATGGAGGAAGGTATTTAATAATACTATAGAGGCCTACAAACTTGTTTGCATCAGCTGCAGGTTCATTTGAGCCATGATAGGGGTGGGGTGGTTGTAGAAGGAAGGGCAATTGGGAGAGTGTTGATTGGGATGGCGGATGTGCGATTCGGACATTGGACTCTAGACATCATTTTTGCCTATACCAATATGGCTGGTGGCGCTTTTCCCGCTGGTAATGAGCATGCACCGCCTGTCCGCCATGTTAGGAAGTTAGATGCCCATTTAGTACCTGAAAAACAGGTGCAGCACCAATGAAATTCTACACCTAAAGGGGAAATTTTAACCTAAGAAAAAAGCAAGTTTGTATCGGGTGGGGTGGGGTTGGGGGCGGTTAAAGTCTCGGAAATCTGTTTCTTGCCGCAAACCCACCTCCAACTCGCCCATTTCCAGCTTTAACTAAGGCCAGAGGGTGGGCAAGTGACCAGTCTGCTCCAAGAAGGTGGAATGGAACTTAAAATATTGTAATTCTATTTTTCAACTTTAACGGTTGTCAGCGTCGGGAAACCCAGCAGCGTCATTGAAGTGAGGACTTGGCTGAGTCAGGAAGTAAATGTCTTTATACCTCCCTCCTGCATCCGGGTGCCTACCTGAGGAGCCTCTGTTATCAGGCACGCTCCCAACCACCAAGCCTGTTAATCAGGTTGATCTCCAGGTGGGGAAACCGATCAATGATTCACGGGCACGCTGTGGAGTTAAAACTTCAGAGTGTGAGGGAATCTGAATTCCGGGTTCCCCACAACTTTCTGACCAACCCGCTCCTTGCATGTCAGTAAAGTAAAAATTCAGCCCTAAGTGCCTGTACGCTAGCCCTGCATGGTGTAATTTCAACACCAGAATATTCTAACAAAATAGAGTGATCTAAAGCAATATTAATAAAAATAAACTGATGTTTGTGTATACCTTAGTTATGTATACCATACCTTTGCTTGAGTTAGCACGTGGTCTCACTATGTGCAAGACCAATCCTTTGAGATACTCCCCACTCCCAATATAGTTATTAATTCCAGAAGTATTGATACTCACTGGTGTCACTAGGTAACGACATACCTGTACAGTTTCTTTCTTCTGAATCAAGTGCGAAGCCACTGTTACATTTGCATCTAAAGCTTCCAATAGTGTTTCTGCACCTCCCATTGCTACAGATACCTGGGATTGTCCTGCATTCATTGATATCTGGAATAAAAAAGGGAGTAAATTTTATTTTTTAATGACCTTAATTTTAATTGAACATCAGGCAAAGCTTTATACCAATCCAAAGATTATTCACATAAGCAGTATTATACTCTGAGGTCTGATGTTGGAACAAAATTTTTTTTTTCTCTTTATATACAAGGAAATATGAATGAGCAGTTTATATCTCCATCTGGCATCAACTTTCCAATGTCACTAACTTCAACAGAGCCCAGGGTCTGCTTCTTCGCCCTTTTACTCTCAATAAAACAAAATGCTGGATGGTGCTGAGATGAGGAGTGGAGGGGCTGCATTTTCCTCTGCAGGATCTTTTGTATATGATTTTTTATTGTATTGGAAATGGCCTATCAGTAATTTAAAAAAAAATTCAGTACAGGTACAGGGCTAATGCCTTTTTAAAAAATAGTAGAATGCAATTATACACAAACATCTGAATCAGTGTGCAAGAACATTCAGCAGAGTTACAACCCCAATGTATTTAAACAACATTTACTCTGTGAAAAGCAGTTCTATCACATAAAAAGAAAACTCAGGCTTCAATGTTAATTCTTTTGTAGAACGTGTCCAGTATTTCTGTGTTTAAATGGCTTTTATCCAGTTATATGCAGTAAAGGAAATAATATTTCTCTTTTAAGATCTTCAGAATACTTATTTCAAAGATGTTATTTTTAATGTTAATTTCAACCTAACCCACCAAGGAAAACAGATGGAATTGGATCAATTGCTCACTTTACTTTCAACTGAAGTGAATTGACAGTAATACTGGTTGGGGTGTAAAACGGGTGACCGATCTGATCCTTCAGTTTTCCAGTTTTAGGTTAAAGTTACCACCCCAGTATCACTGGAGGAAGTATACTTCACAAGTACTGCTAGAGTATTACAAACTTTTAACTGAAAGTGAAGGGCCTTCCCCTGTCCTGAATCTGTGCCGTGCAGGAATATTATTCTTTGGATCCAGGCAATGCTGCTCTAAAACTGGCTGCTTGGAGATGTATTGCTATCTCACTCCCCTCCTGATTTTCTTTATGAGGAAGTACTTCACTATTGCATAGCATCTTTCAACACCACAGCTGTAACATTTGTGATGGAACGTGGCCTTCATGATATGCAGTTGTTTGGGCTTTGGACGGAACATTCTTTTTTTGCAATCAGTGATTATATCTACTGCTGTAAACAAGACAATGTACAATGAAAATAATTACTGTAATAAATAAATACAATAATACTGTAATTTGTAAATTTTTAATATTTAAAATTCCTACCATGTGCATTTCACTTCACTTCCTCAATCCCCATACCACCAAGGAAAAGTGCATTGATGAAGCAAAATATTACTCTAGATTTTTTCACTGCAAATGACTCCAGCTAAAGACACAATTATCTGGTTTCACTTTTATATTGCTGTTTGTTTAGCTCAGATTCTGGGAGAACACTTTACTATATGAACTAAGGTGGGAGGAGGCTCATGTGGAGCATAAACACTGGCATAGACATGGTGGGCCAAATGGCCTGTTTCTTGCTGTAAATGCAATACCAGCTCCCATCCGGTTGATAGATTTTACGAGATTACAATTCTGCTGTCACGTAAGGGAACCATTTAATAGTGTCACAGACTTGGTCACAGACACTGGGCTCCCACAATTCAACCTAAACAAGTGTGAATATGAAAGAAGCTTCAGCACAGAATTTTAACAACTTCTCACTCTAGTCCTATTATATAAGATACCTCAGCTAGGCACAGCATTGTAATACCCATGTTTTGCACCTTAAATGAGTCAACCCACTGCCAAATTTCACACAAATTTCACAGAGTAACAGAACATTTGAATATCCAATACTCCAATCATTTTGGATGTACATTTTTTGGTTCAAATTTAATTAAATCAATTAGTTGTGGTACAAAGATTTACACACTGTGCTGAATTTTACCGGCCCCTCGACACGGTGAGTTGCGGCATGGGGGCTGGTAAAATTCTGCGGGGACAGCCTTGACCCCGACGTCGAGAAGGGCCCACTGCATATTACCAGTGGCGGGGGGACCTCGGCATGGTCCCCCCCGCCGCTTGACAGTGGCACCCCAATTACCATATTCAAAACTGTACTTAACTCTCCTGATTATGCAGCCCGCCGCCTCTCAATGCACACTTCCAGATTTTATGTTGAACGGGTGGCCATCACATGCCGTCCCGTTCACGAACAGAAAAGCTGGTGGGTCATCAGAGGCAGAAGTTTTCACCAGCGAAGGTAAGTCCAGATATTCAGAGGCCTCACTCTGCATACTGGGAGGGAGGAGGGAGGGGGGTATATTCAGGGGTCTCACTCTGCATACTGGAAGGGAGGAGCGAGGGGGGGGATATTCAGGGGTCTCATGCATACTGGGAAGGAGGAGGCAGGGGGGATATTCAAGGGTCTCACTCTGCATAATGGAAGGGAGGAAGGTGGGGGGATATTCAGGGGTTTCACTTTGCATACTGGGAGGGAGGAGGGGATATTCAGGAGTCTCACTGCAGACGTTTAGGGAGCCACTGCGATTCCGCTCTCCATAATGGTTGGCAGCTCTGTGCCATTGATTGCCTCTGTCAGTAAAGGAGCAATGGCACTTGAGTCACCCTGTATGTGGGGAGAGTGCCAGAGACAGTAGCCGTGTGAAGCTTATATGTCTTGTGGGCCAATCGATGCAGCTTGTACAATCTTTATGTGGTCATGCGGTGCCACTCTTAGTGGGAACTAAGACGGGTAATGCCATGCCATGCCACATAGCTGCTGCATGAAAGCACCTGATGTACCACTGAACATCAATCTCTGCCCTGTCAGGAACCTTCGAAGAATTGAAGGAACTGAGTTGAATTGCAACTTGAAGATGGGGATGGTTCATTTATTCATTGATGCACTTCTTGAGAGGATCCATATGCACCGCAGACAAAACCAACAAGCAGTTAGTTGCAGTCCACTTAGAGGCCCCCGGTCATGAGCAGCAGCACTCAAGGACAGCAAACCACTACAGATAGCCATGCATCTACATGTCCCGCATGACATGCCTGCAGATGTCAGAGTGGCAGTGTCAGAGGCGACAGTAGATGTTGAGACAGGCAGTGACACATCTCTGTGCCATGCTGAATAATGACCTGCAACCCAGGGGCTTTGGGGGACATCCAATGCCTGTGGCCCTCAAAGTGACAGCGGCTCTCAATCTTTACACCTTTGCATCATTTCAGGGGCTCACCGGAGACCTTTGTGGGTTCACACAGTCAGCAGTGCACAACTGCATCAGGGAGGTCACCGATGCCCTGTTCCGGAGGGCTGGTGACTATATCTGCTTCACGACGGACCCTGAAAGCCAAGTTCAGAGGGCCACCGGTTTTGGCTCCATTGCAGGATTCCCACAGGTGCAAGGGGTCACGGATTGCACCCATGTGGCCATCAAGGCTCCGGCGGGCGACCAGCTGAATACATAAACTGTAAGGGTTTCCACTCAATCAATGTGCAGCTCGTATGTGATCATCGGAAATGATTCATGCATATCTGTGCCCACTTTCCAGGCAGCTGCCATGATGCCTTCATCCTGCGCCAGTCCCAGCTGCCGTTACTGTTCACTGAAACGGCTCAGTTGGAGGGGTGGCTTCTTGGAGACAAGGGCTACCCTGTGCATACGTGGCTCTTGACACCAGTGAGACATCCCACCACTGCTGCAGAAGAGATACAACGCCAGCCACAGAGCTACAAGAGCCACCAGTGAGTAGGTGATTCCGCTGCCTGGATAGATTGGGTGGTGCCCTGCAGTACGAGCTGGAAAGGGTAGCTCACATTGTTGCTGTCTGCTGTGCTCTGCACAACTACACACTCAATAGGGGGGAGGCCTTGCAGGATGAAGAGAGACATGAGCAGGACTCCTCCTCGGACGATGAGGATTTACAGCAGGAAAGGCACATGGGAGGACAGAGAGCATCCAAGCACCGCATGCAGAGTGAGCAGCGAGCTAAGGATGCACGGCAGCACCTCATTGATCAAAGGTTCTCCATGCCATAGGAATCACCAAGGGCTCTGCACGCCACACAGCACCTTCATTTGCCTGTTGAGCAGCAGTCCGCATCTGTAACATCTTTGCATCCAGCATTACTGGCAGCAGAATACTGAGCCATTGTCCATTTTACTGCATGCGTGGAGACGCACATGAGTGATACTGGCATGGCAATGATGTTATTCCATACATGGGCAGTTCTGAAAGGCCACTGATGTAATGGGAGGAGCCACGATCGGTACATGCTGGCACACTTCATTCACACAGTAAAAGCAACGCACATGTTAGTGAAGACGATTTTGTTTTCGGCCTTTCTACATTGTTATGTCACCCATGCCGATCCATTTGTGTCATGATACTTTTTGGAAATGCTTGCGGATGCTCCTACGCGATGCTACTTCTGCGCTAGCAGCCGGACTGGAGGAAGGCTGCTGATATGATTGCCCTTTGGCTGTGGATGTCTTTGGCGGTCATACCTTGTGTGCACGAGGCCTAGAGGGCCCCGGCTGGCTGGGAGAGTGATCGTTCATCCCCTTCCGGCATTGGAACCTTTGACGCCGGATGGCCCCACGGCTCCTCACCTCCTCTGCCATCTTCAGCCAGGGCTGCCTTGTTCAGGCAGCAGGACCTCTTCTCATCATCGCTGGTAAAAAGGACCTCCCGCCTTGCCTGCACTGCTTGGAGGAGAGTGACCAGGGAGGCTTCGCTGAACTGTGGGGCCACCCTAAAGCACCCCTCTGCCATCCTCAACTTTTGGTGTGGTCCTTTAAATTCAAAGGTGACTCCACCGTGTAACTGCTCTAACATCTGGCTGCAAGGTTTGTCTTGCACACGTTTGAAAACCAATGCAGGACTAGTGAAGAAATCTGGGCTGTTGTCATGGTTTTTCAACTATTACATATCAACACATGTTCACGAACACTTTGCGTCTGCAGCAGCTGATCATAAATTATTGGTGTAATACTTCTAGTTGGCAATGCAGCTTGAATATGAACATATTTTCCTGTTTTTTTACAAAGATCTTTTAATTGCAGTTACATGTCTTTTCATATAACAGTTAGCAGAGAAATGAATACAGATTCCAAATGCATATTCGTCTGCGGTTTTTCACATCAGATGATTAGAAGCCCATAGTATGTAAATATTCTTCAATTTATGGTTTTATTTCTGTTGTGTATTTGTTTTTTATGGTACATTTAAGTCTCATGTCCTGGAATGTGCAAAATTAAGATTATTCACCCAGGTGCGGCACACCTACAAAAAGCAATGCAACGCTTGAGTGGAAGAAGAGGATCATAACTTCACAGGACACTGGGACACAGCAGGGTAAGTATGTGGCAGCAAAGAAGAAAGTGCTGGGGAAACTCAGCAGGTCAAGCAGCATCTGTGGAGAGAGAAGCAGGGTTAACTTTCAGGTCCGTGAACTGCTGCCTGACCTGCTGAGTTTCTCCAGCACTTTCTGCTTTGCTGCCAGATTGACAGCAGCCCAACTCTTCAATAGTGAGGTTAGTATTTCTTTGACAGCTGTCAGGAAGCAGGTGCTGGGGAGCTTTAAATAGGGCCCCAGCACCTGCTACACAGCTGTCAAAAGGTTCCTCACTGTGCTGGATATCCTGCCTCTCCCCTCATAATATGGGGGTGGGGGGGGGGCGTGTCACAGTGATGCTAATGAGCCCGTGTGCATAACATCGCAGGGGCTCGGCAGAGGCTGTTGAATGCGGACATGCAGCTGAGTTCAAAGTGCGTCGTGGCAGACTGCGGCACGTGAATAAAATTCAGGCCATTGATTCTGCTGTAGGTACTGAACAGAATCATAATTCATGCAGAATCCAGTTCTAAGTGTAACTTTTCTTTAAAGCTAATTCTGCGTTAATCAGGAATCAGAGTTAACAGCCATAGGATTGCGGATGTTCAATTATAAATTCTGTCACAGTAAATCATACCACTATCTACAGCATCACTGTTTCTTTCTCTTTTCTTTCTCTCTGTTAGGGTAATGAGACGGCCACTTTCGATGTTCAGTCGAGATAACCGAGTGCCAAATAGTTATTAAACCATGACAAAGTCTCATATTACCCACAGTCAGTGTTGAGGTAGCCCTTTTTAAACACAGGTATTTACATACCAAACAAGAGTGTGGTCCAATCTGTTTTTCCTCTCTCTAATTTGGAGCACCCACCACTGTCCCAGTTGAAACCAGCTAACACTGCATAGACCAGGAATTGCTCAGGTTTAAAAAGAATAACCATTTTTGGGATGTGGGCATTGCTGGCAAGGCTGGCACTAACAGCCCATCCCTAGTTGTCTTCAGAAGAGTTTGCACGGTTCATACCATACAATGTATTGCATTCATTCCCTAAACTATATAAGGTGTTGCTAGCAAAGAATTACAAACTTTAAAGTTGTTGAAAAAGCATGTTTATCGGAACAGTTTTACCTTTTAACAAAGGTTTCCCATTCGGTTCTCCTCTGCTAGAAAATCCTGATCCTCGTGGGCAAAGAGTTTTGTAGTCACTTGTGCCTTCCTCAGGACATCTTTCGCAATCTGGCCCCCAAGCAGCACCAACAGAACAGCAGCAAGCATCAATGCGTAATCGGACTGCTAAAGGTTGTGCACATTCATCTTCATCATATTTCATATAGCAGTGCTCCAAACGAATATCTGACCAAAGTACAATGTAAATAAAGGTTAATATAAAAGTGAAATACCATGGATGCTGCAAATCTGAAATGAAAACAGAAAATGCTGGAAATACTCAGCAGGTCTGGCAGCATCTGTAGAGAGTGAAACAAAGTTAACGTTTCAGGTGAATGACCTTTCATCAGATACACTCTCGCCTCTGAGTCAGAAGGTTGTGGGTTCACATCCCACACCAGACCCTGAAGACAAAAATCAAGGCTGACACTCCTGAGGAGACACTCCTGCAATGTTGGGAGCTGTCATCTTGCCAGCATGGACTTGATAGGCGGAAGAGCTTCCTTATGTGCCATAATGAGTCTATAAAATGATTGAAGTGCTTACTTTGACCATATAACCATGGTAACTGAATCATTCGGAGAGATTGAGATGAACATGACCGTATCTTTTTGGCTCCATGTTATCAAAAGTCTGCATTGTCTGTCTTTTAATGTATTATACTTTAGTGTTAGTACACATGAAATGTAGAGATCAAAGGTAGAATTGGTATAAGTGGTTTTAGTAAACTATTATTTTCTCAAGTCAGGCTGGAATTGTAATGCGTGGTACATGAGTTCTTATAGTGAATTGTGAACTTAATAATAAAGAATCATATAATTCCATGGAATTGTACTGTATCATTTGACTGAATATCCAAGTTGCATTATTAACATCAGCTCGTTTAAGACAAAAGTCTGATTCTGCGGTTGTTACAACTGATGTCTGTGTTTAACGTAATGAAACAAAATAGAACAGGAAAGCAGTAGTCCAACAGCGGGGAGGCCACCACTGCCCTTTTAAGTCTCAGGTTAAGATAGCAGTTTGAGACTCGATGACATTATCAAAGCTCGATCTGCATATTTAAAGACAACCACCTTTGGGGTGGGTGCCCTAGCTGCCTTCAATTTAAATATGTAGTTGGCTAGATTGAGGTGGAAAAAGAGTGGCTAAATCTCCCATTCCATTTTAACCCCGGCCCTGCCTGTTGGAAACCAGGCAGGTGGCTGGAGTTAAAATCAACCCCTTTATCTTAGTTGTGTGAGTTCTCAGTAATACTGTTATGCTAGACTGGACATGGAGCCATCAAGGTAGAGAAAGAAACTCTGACATCTTCTGGGCCTAACTGACTTGAACCATGCCTCTTTTCCACTGAAACACCTTGGAGCAGCTTCAACAGCAGTTACAGACAATCTGTGGTCTCTGCTTCTAATGTAATGAACTGTACATAGTAATAATGAAGAGGAATTAAAGACAACTTAATTGTGAGGATAAGTAAACAGTTACATATCTTTTGAAAGGTCCATATTTAAAGTATTAAATGAATACTTAAGGACCTACCTTGATTAAAAAGTTGAGCGATGATACGATTCTGCATATTATGAAAAAATGCAATGAGAAGCTGAAACAAAAACAGTAAATACTGGAAACACTCAGAAGGTCACCTGTGGAGAGAGCACACAACTTTTCAGGTATGGCCCCTTCGGCAGAACTCAATGTTTCAGTTCGCTGAGTTGCATCAGCCAGGCAGTTCAACTAGACTGTACCTGAAGTAATCTGGATAGGGGAAGCAAATCTTATGAAGGGTCCGTAGCTGAAACATTTACTTGTCTGTCCTCTTCACAAATGATGCCTGACCAGCTGATTATTTCCAGCATTTCATGTTTTGTTTCAGATTTTCAGTAACTGCAGTGGTTTGCTTTTTGTTCACAGATGGATTTTCACCAGTGTTTTTAGATTAGATTAGAGATACAGCACTGAAACAGGCCCTTCGGCCCACCGAGTCTGTGCCGAACATCAACCACCCACTTATACTAATCCTACACTAATCCCATATTCCTACCAAACATCCCCACCTATCCCTATATTTCCCTACCACCTACCTATACTAGTGACAATTTATAATGGCCAATTTACCTATCAACCTGCAAGTCTTTTGGCTTGTGGGAGGAAACCGGAGCACCCGGAGAAAACCCACGCAGACACAGGGAGAACTTGCAAACTCCACACAGGCAGTACCCGGAATCGAACCCGGGTCCCTGGAGCTGTGAGGCTGCAGTGCTAACCACTGCGCCACTGTGCCGCCCTAGTTATATAGTATATTTGATTAAAACTCAGTTACTCTGGTTTTCTCATTGAAACTAAGTCTGGAGTAGTACTGTTTCCATATTTGTAAAGAATTGAAACTATGTTTGGCAAAGGTTTATGGACGCTGCAGATAGACCATGACCTTTTATTGTTGAACCTATTAAACATATTTCTTATAAAAACAGGCTAACATGGAATAGCTATGACAAAAGATTTGCAGAGGTCAATCATTCAGAAGAATAATTGCCCGCTGGTAACTTAAATATTGGTTCATGCCTTTAAGTCCAGTTCTATGATGTTTTTCAAAACACAAATCTCAATTTTACTTTCAGTTTTGAACTTAAATAATCACTAAACTAAATTTATACAGAATGAGAAAATGCTATTTTGCCCATCAAAAGACCTTTTTCATGGGATATTCGATTTTGAATTCTTGGCATCTAGCAGCTGCATAAACTAAATAAAGCTTAATAAGAAAACACTTGTCCGTTTAGTAAGTTATTTCCTGCAATATTTCTTTTCAGTAAAATTATAACATTCAGTTGAACAGATTGTTTGGCAATTCCCCATTGTCAAAAGGTCTCTGAGTTTGTGCACTGCCAATAGATTGCTAAATGCAATTTAATAATCTACCTACTGTGCACAATTAGGTAGATTTTCCATTCCTCATATTTTGCTGAAATTGACTATTCCACTACCATTAGCAAATGGACTGTTAGGGAGCTACCTGCAAGTGTACAGTCATTGATAACATTCAGGGATTATGGGGAAATTAATTAGATTGCATCGATGTTGAAAATGCACTGATTAATGAAAAAAATCTCCATTTTTATTAAACAATAACATACTTTAATTTCATTTATAGTACCATTCTAAAAAATGGTTTCCTCCACGAGAGCAGTGTAGATATCCATGCAATATTTGAATACAGTTGTGATATCAACATACTTGTCTGAAAAATATGGTCTATGCTTACCAATACATGTTCGTCCACTGCTATCCAGGGTCATACCATTAGAACAGATGCACTTAAATGATCCAGGTGTATTCACACAGTCAGCATTGGTGCACACCCCAGGGAATACTTTACACTCATTTACATCTTTAAAGAGTTACAAAAGAATTCTGATTAACAATGTTGTGGTTTAAAAAATACATCATAGTACAAAACATTTATCGAGTTATGTAATGTAAATACAAACATTTAAATCCAGGCAGATTAAAAAGTATGCTGTGGACTAAATAACTGACTATCTAAAGTTATTATTGGAAGAAGTACTATTCTGACTTAACTGGATAGGAAAAATTAAAGTACATATGTATAGGCGACCACAAAGCTTCCAAACCTATGAGCAATGTCTACTTATGATGCCAATCGCAACGGAATGTGTTTCTCTTCGAGCCAGTGAGATTATCATTAAAGTGCTCTAAGTTCTTGAAGTGATGTAAAAGGCATCGCAAATAGCCATTTGCTGGGACTAATCATGAATGTACTTGCAATCTGGATAAATGTCCTGTCTTGTGAAGAGTTACATTAATACAAATCTTCAAATATGTTAATAATGAATATCATCATATTCTTAAGTCTCACCTCATCAGGCATTTACATTTTATGTGCTTTATTCAAATTTCCCGAGGTCTGTACAGCACATATACTTTTTACTCATTTGAGGTTACTGATGTATTTATATCACATTCTAGCAATCAGAATTTAGATATAGTAACTGGTGGATAGAGACACATAGAAATATAACATAATAAAGGAGTAATCTTACATACCGTCACAGAACGTTCCATTAACTCTTGTATATCCTCTAGGGCAGACACTGTCTAAAAATAAAACAAAACTATTACTTAAATAATTATTTTTAAACAGAAAACATAACAATGATGTGTAACCAGCTTAAATTTTAAGGAATGATCGTCCCTTTGGATAGGAAGGAGTATGAAAGGGTGCATTGGTGCCATCATGATATTTTTGCGACATGCAGGTTATACTTTGCGTTGTAATTTACAACCATAGTAGGAAAGCCATCAACTTTCAAATGGCAATAATCCCTTCTTTTAAACAATTTCATTTTTATATATAGTAAATGAGACTGACAATTGAGAAATGACTTTCTGATTAAAGATTTTTCTTATTTAATAAATAAACTTAAAGCTAATTTGTACTGCTGCGGTCCTTTGACTAAGAATAGTTAATTGAAATATCACGCTATTTAATGGCATCACCATGCAGGTAATAAAAACCTGCATGAAGATACAGCTGATATTTTTACCTTATCATTTTTTCAAATTGAATGAATTTATTCAATATTAATCAACATGACCTGCCTAAATAATAACTAACAAGTGAAGTTGTAAAGAGTTGAATAATAGGCAAAATAATGCTATGTTAATATATCTCGGAGGACAGATGAAGAGGTTCCATTCAGGTGCATCATGCTAATATAGAAATAAGGGGCAGGATTGTGTTCTGTCCTTGAAGGCAGGCACGGAGGCAGGGGTTGGGCAAACGAAATGGCAGGGGGCGCCATTCCTTATGTTGCCCAGGTCTCCTGCCATTTTGTCCGGGGTGAGGAAGGCTGAAGACAGCCTTCCCGCCCAGGCCAACTGAGGCCCTTAAGTGACTAATTAATGGCCACTTAAGAGCCTCTTCCCCCCTCCACCTTGGGGTCAGTGAGCTCCCTCCTTTTGGTGCAATTCATCACCCCTGGAGTGCTCCCCGGCAGCAATGACAAGCCCCCCCCCACCCTGTTGCCGTGGCCCGCCTGTATGGCCCCGGCAACCCACTTATCTCTCCCGGGGTCTTCTGCAGTCTTCATACTACAGGACCTCCTGCAGTACTGGCATTGGTCACCAGGGGAGGCGACCACTGCCAGTAGTGCAGGAGGCCCTGCAGTACGAAGACTGGAGAAAACCCTGGGAGAGGAGGTCCGACTGAGGATGAGATGGGGTCACCCCTTGCCTTCCAACCCTACACCAGAACCCCCATCGCCAGAATAAAATCCAGCCCAAGGTTTCTGTACATTTTGGTGCTCTGTGTTCTATCACACTGATGTGGAGAAGAGGACATGGCAACAGAACAGAAGCAGGGATTCAGATCCTGCATTTTAACTTTCTCTCTCCTCCCCCCACCACCCCCCACCCTCACCATAAACAAAAACATAGTACATAAGAATTAATATTTTCTAAGGAGCAAATTGCACCACATTAGTACAAAAATAGATATAAAAATTTACAGATAAAAGTCAAACATATTTGTGGGGATTTTCTTTTAGGTGAGAACCTTAATTCGGTAGTTAATCTCTTACAAGACATCCTCAAGGTACTGCAGTCATTTTAGCCTATTATCTTATTTGCCACAATTGTTTTTGCTACTAACACATATCAATACCTTCAACCCATTTAATTCACTGCATTAAATCATTCAGTATTTTGACATATTTCTGCTTCATCTAAGAATGGCTTCAGATAAAAGACAGGATACAGGGACAGGGTCTACAGATTTCTCTGCCCATTTTCCAATAACTTCTTTACAATCTAGAGTGATGTGTTAGATGATGTTCTTATTCATTCCCATTTCCTGTCATTTTTTGCTATTCCATCCCTCTTCTGAAGGTTTTGACTCCTTGCTAAGATATTGTTCCATAGGCACCAATTGCTCTCCAGTCTCTCACCCAGTCGTCATTAATCCTCCTGGTCTATTGTTGCCTGTCTGTCAAGTCTGAATAACTGAACACCTTTCAGAGCTGGAACATTTACAGAGCCTTTGTTTCTCTTGGAACAAAAACGGTATATACTTCAGTACTCTATAAACTTAGTGAAGTCCTTACATAGCTTAGATAGAGTTTTTAAAATTTATGTACCTAAAACACTCTCAGATTTATACTTGTGAATAGGGGGTGTATACAGGGGTCAGAAGGGCTTTTTGTATTTTTTGTGTAGGCTAACATTTCTAGGTATTCATAAATGTAAAAGTATATTTGGGGCCAACTCCACATTTAAAAAAAAACTTATTGTTTTACTTTAGACAAAATTTCACTTGGCACATCATACAAAGAAAATAGAATTGTATAGAGTCCACAGCACAGAAATGAGCTATTCAGCCCAACTGATCCATGTCGGTGTTTATGCTCCACATGAGCCTCCTCTCACCCCTCTTCATCTAACCCTATCAGCATAATTTACCCTTCTATTCTCTCTCATATGTTTGTCTAGCTATACCATGTTAATTTCTTCAACTACTCCTATTTCTACATTCTAACCACTCACTGGGTAAAATAGTTCTTCTGGATTCCCTATTGAATTTATAAGTGACTACTTTATATTTTTGGCCCTCAGTATTAGTCTCCTTCACGAATAGATCCTAAGTCTTTAATGAATTTATAAGCGATTATCGTATATTTATTGCCTCTAGTGTTGGTCTCCTCCAAAATAGATCGGTAGTCTTTATTGAATTTAGCAATTAAAGTTCGTCTAAATTAAACTCTATAAAAGAGGTATTTTTCTGATTGATCCTTAAAGATCTTTTGCAATTGCCTGTCTCTGGTACAGTTCAAGCTCTACCCATTAAGTCTTTGCTAATGTTTTATTTCAGACAACTGTTTCTGCCTAAATATAGATCAACATCTTCACAAAACATCTTGACAGCAATAGCTAGTATTCTTTTAGAAAAGCTGAGCTGTACTTGTAAAGTGACAATCACAAACCTAATTGTGTTAAAGCAACAGGAGGAGGGAGAAGCGTGGAATGGATCCACATCAATATTGCCATGGTGAAATAATTTTTAAGTGGTGTAATGTTTATATGATTCAATGACTCAATATTTATTAAAAGACTTGCCAAACACATTTTGTTGAAGATTGTGCTCTGTTAAATAATGATAATTATGTGGTTTATACCCTATAATAGGCAAGATAATTCATTACTTGTATAGAATTAAGACTGTCTTTATATTTGATGCAATATATATATTTGATATTTTATTGTATTACAAAATGTTTTTGCAAATTATTTTGATGGTAGTAAGGAAAATATTGATAATAATCTGTAATTTTTGAGAGATTTTGAAATGCTTATTAAATCAAATGGATGCCTAGTCATGATTACAGGACAATCATCTAACTAAAAGGTTGAAGCAAAGCACAAATGGTTTACAGCCATTACCTGAACTTTAAGCATTGCTGCCTTGAAAATATTTAGTGGGGTTAGTGGGATAATTTTGTTCTATTTTCCCTCTATTTTGCCAGTACTAAAAATTATGATCAACAGCTGGACTGCTCTGTGAACCTGACACTGAATAATTTATTTATTTAGAGATACAGCACTGAAACAGGCCTGTCGGCCCACTGAGCCTGTGCCGACCAACAACCACCCATTTATACTAATCCTACATTAATCCCATATTCCCAACCACATCCCCACCATTCTCCTACCACCTACCTATACTAGGGGCAATTTACAATGGCCAATTTACCTATCAACCTGCAAGTCTTTGGCTGTGGGAAGAAACCGGAGCACTCGGCGGAAACCCACGCGGTCACAGGGAGAACTTGCAAACTCTGCACAGGCAGTACCCAGAACTGAACCCGGGTCGCTGGAGCTGTGAGGCTGCGGTGCTAACCACTGCGTCACTGTGCCGCCCCGAATGTGATGCAAGAAGGATTAACAATTCACAGTGGCGCAGTGGTTAGCACTGCAGCCTCACAGCTCCAGCGACCCGGGTTCAATTCTGGGTACTGCCTGTGTGGAGTTTGCAAGTTCTCCCTGTGTCTGCGTGGGTTTTCTCCGGGTGCTCCGGTTTCCTCCCACAAGCCAAAAGACTTGCAGGTTGGTAGGTAAATCGGCCGTTATAAATTGTCCCTAGTATAGGTAAGTGGTAGGGAAATATAGGGACAGGTGGGAATGTGGTAGGAATATGGGATTAGTGTAGGATTAGTATATATATGGGTGGTTAATGGTCGGCACAGACTCGGTGGGCTGAAGGGCCTGTTTCAGTGCTGTATCTCTAAAACTAAAACTAATTGTAGCATAATGGTTATAAGATTATCAATTGGAATGCTATGTATAAACACCTGGAAAACTACGGTTTGTACACATAGATATAGATGGGGGGAGGGGAGGGGAGGGGGGGTGGTGGGAGGCGTCAACTCTGCATTATTTTATGGATGGGGGAACTCTGTATTTTGTTTGCAGGGCTGTCATCCTTTGAAAAATGGTGCCAGCACCTGCCCCCGGATCAGGTGATGCCATTCACGGCACTGCTGATGCTGGCCCTGCCATGACATTGGGGGAGAGGGGCAGCCGCCGTCAGTATGCTAAGTGGCCACACACCGCAGAATTGCAGCGGTGTGCGTCCTGTGCGGGGTGCCTACCATTTTCTGCACCCGCCACTGCTCACAGCAGTAGGGTAAGAAAATCCAGCCCATTATTGGGAGAGTTGCACCTATGCCACATTTTAAAAATAGTTCACAATTTAAGTGAAGCTCAGATTTTGAAGGCATTCATTTCCAATACATACACTTAATGTATTAATTCCAGTTGTCATTTATCATTTAGAATTGTGAAAAAACTGAATTTATAAATGTTGGCAAATATTTTAGTTTCATGTAACTACAGTGTTATGAAAGTGCTTCCTTTTAAAAATATTTTTGAGGACTTGTGTTTTAGAATTGTGGAGATGGATTCATTGGAGGACTGAAGTGATTCCATAGATGCTGGACTTAGTTTTTTTTGAAAGGGTCACTGTTTAAAAACAATATTTACTGGATGTCACATGTCTTCAGCTAAGTAAACAACAGGTGCCTTCTGACTATGGGAGTTGTTTACAAGAGAAGTGACAGGTCAAGATTTATGGTGGTCAAGAGGTTTTGACTTTTTGGTTGGGGTGTGGACTGTTTTGAATGTCAGTTGGGTTGTAGCCTGTTGGACGAAACATCCAGCTCATCTTTTCTCTACCTCTCTGAGACATCCTGCAAAACCAAATCCAGTATGTGATAGCTGTAACACCTGATGCTGCATTTTCCTGAGAAGCTTTTGCAAGACTTCCTCTCAACATCTCCTGAATGATCTGCTTCTGAAAAAATCCTACTGACCCGTCTACGTGTACTCGGACACCAGACTGTATGCCATCTGGAACATAACATATCTGATCCTTTTTCTTCAAGAATTAACAAGTACTTTGGCCAAAGCATCTTTATTTTTGCTTTAACCGGTGTGTGTGTGTTGGGGATTTGGAAGGGAATATATATATATTTACTGTCATATTTCAAACTGTACGTTAAAGCTTTGCATCTTTATTGACTAAGTCTTGTTTTATAATAAATTAATATTTTTGTTGTTTATTAAAGAAACCTGGTTGGTGGATTTTATTCTGAAACTAAAAATAGAGTGTATAATTGGCCGCATCGGGTTACAAATGAGGCAGGACGAGTGCACTGTCGTTTCTAGTTCTACTTCTCCACAGGTCACAACATATATTTAAATTTTTACCCAGATACCGATACGGTCAATCCTATACTCTACTCTTTATCCCAGAATAAAATACACCAGCCAGGTTTCTTTGATAGACAACAAAATTAACTGTTTATTATCAAAACAAGGCTGATCAATAACAAAGCAAAGCATTAACACACCAACTGAAAAAGTTCCCTTTTTAAATTAGACGCTCACACACTCACACGCACTCTGAAAAAAATACAGAAATTCTCTATCTGCAGAGGTTTGTTCCAAAAAAAACTTTGGCCAAATACTTGCTAATTCTTGAAGACAAAAAAGATAGGGAAAAATGTTGGTTGCCCCTTTTTTGTCTGGTGTCCCAATTACACGTAGACAGCTGTCACTGGGATCTTCCTGGAACAGTTCTTCTCAGGCGACGTTGAGATCATTTTTCAGGCCTTTCAGGAGAAATGCGGCAACAGTTTCAGCCTGTTTGTTACACTTGCTTCTCAGGGTTTCTTAAAGAGATCGAAAAGCTAATTAGTTTTTCAAAAAGATGGAACAAGCTGAATTGGGGTCTACTCCCATTTTTTCTTTTAACACTGTCCACATCCCCAACTCTGTCCCAAGCGAAACCAAAAGCAATCTCTCCAAAAGCAAAACTCCAAACAGGAAGTCAAAAGCTCCCTGACCCTCATAAATCTTGCCTTATTGCTTCTCTGTAAACATCTCCCCTTAGTCCAATGTTTCTGTTGTTTATTTATCTTAAACCACATGATTTCCAGCAAAAGGTTGTTTTCAACAACAGCATCTCAAGTGTCTCCTCGGTGAACTTGAAAAAAAGAGTCCAGTAACTATGAAATCTTCAGCCTCCAAAATATGAATCCATTTCCACAATTTAAATACAAGTCCTCAAAAATTTAACAAAAAATTGGAAGCAGTCGTAACACCTCCATCCTTGGAGGAATGAAATGCCATTTTCAAATGCACTTCATTACAAAGTATAGAAAAAACAAGACGAAAAATTTTAAAACACACTTATACATTCATTCTCATTCACTCTTTACCCGCAGTTAATACAGTTCTGCTTTGTACCATCTTTGCACTCAGATAACTCAAAGGAAAGTTAAATCCTAGACAAAGCACCTGCAATCACATTATTTTTCCCCGCTATGTGCATAATCGTTAAGTGATAAGGTTGCAATAGTAAACTCCATGAGAATAGTCTGACATTCTCATTTTGAATTTTTCAACAAAGGCTAGGGGGTTATGATCAATATACACCATTATTTCTTTGCTGTCGTGGTGGAAATGACCTCAAAATACTTCAGAGCCAGTAATAAACCCAGGGTTTCTTTTTTTCCACTGTTGAATATCTTTTATGTTGTCGATTTAGCTTTTTGGAAATGTATCCCACAGGCCTTTCTATACCTGATTCATCATCTTGTAACAGGATTGCACCGATCCCCAGGTCAGTAGCATCAATTGCTACCTTGAAGGGCTTAGTGAAATTTGGAGCAGCCAACACTGGTTCATTAATCAAAATGGCTTTCAGCCTCTCAAAAGATGCTTGGCACACCCCTGAGCACACTACCTTTCTTTTCTTCTGCAGCAAATCCGTCAATGGAGCAGCTACAGTACTAAAATTTGGTACAAAACTTGCATTAGAAACCACACATCCCCAAAAACCTCATGATTTCTCACTTAATCTTAGGGGCAGGGAACTCCACCAATGCTTGTACTTTTGCTGTTCTTGGCAACACATGTCCTTACCCTACTATATGCCCGAGATAGGTTGCTCTGGCTTTTGCAAATTCATTTTTGGCAAGGTTTATCACTAAATCAGCCGATTATAATTTTCAAAACAAAGCTTCTAGTTGTTCCAAGTGGTCCTTCCAAGTGTCACTGTATACCAGCACATCATCAAGACAAATCACACAGTTAGGAACTGGCTCTTCTTCTTCGGCCTCCTTGTCTCGAGATACAATGGGTAAGCGCCTAGAGGTGGTTAGTGGTTTGTAAAGCAGTGCCTGGAGTGGTTATAAAGGCCAATTCTAGAGTGACAGACTCTTCCACAGGTGCTCCAGATAAAATTAGTTATCGGGGCTGTTAAACAGTTGGCTCTCCCCTTGCGCTTCTGTCTTTTTTCCTGCCAACTGCTCAGTCTCTTCGACTTGCCACACTTTAGCCCCGCCTTTATGGCTGCCCGCCAGCTCTGTCGATCACTGGCAACTGACTCCCGCGACTTGTGATCAATGTCACAGAACTTCATGTCACGTTTGCAGACGTCTTTAAAGCGGAGACATGGACGCCGGTGGGTCTGTTACCAGTGACGAGCTCGCTGTACAATGTGTCCTTGGGGATCCTGCCATTTTCCATGCGGCTCACATGACCAAGCCATCTCAACCACTGCTGGCTCAATAGGGTGTATAATGCTGGGGATGTTGGCCGCCTCGAGGACTTCTGTGTTGGAGATACGGTCCTGCCACCTGATGCCAAGGATTCTCCGGAGGCAGCGAAGATGGAATGAATTGAGACATTGCTCTTGGCTGTCATACGTTGCCCAGGCCTCGCTGCTGCAGAGAAAGGTACTGAGGACACAGGCTTGATACACTCTGACTTTGGTGTTCCGTGTCAGTGTACCATTTTCCCACACTCTCTTGACTAGTTTGGACATAGCAGTGGAAGCCTTTCCCATGCGCTTGTTGATTTCTGCATCGAGAGACAGGTTACTGGTGATAGTTGAGCCTAGGTAGGTGAACTCTTGAACCACTTCCAGAGCATGGTCGCCGATATTGATGGATGGAGCACTACTGACGTCCTGTCCCATGATGTTCGTTTTCTTGAGGCTGATGTTTAGGCCAAGTTCATTGTTGGCAGCTGCAATCCTGTCGTTGAGTCTCTGCAGACACTCTTCAGTGTGAGATGTTAATGCAGCATCGTCAGCAAAGAGGAGTTCCTTGATGAGGACTTTCCGTACTTTGGTCTTCGCTCTTAGGCAAGGTTGAACAACCTGCCACCTGATCTTGTGTGGAGAAAAATTACTTCTTCTGAAGACTTGAATGCATGTGAGAGCAGCAGGGAGAAGAAGATCCCAAACAGTGTAGGTGCGAGAACACAGCTCTGTTTCACGCCACTCAGGATAGGAAAGTAGTCTGATGAGGCACCGCTATGCTGAATTGTGCCTTTCATATTGTCATGGAATGAGGTGATAATACTTAGTAGCTTTAGTGGACATCCGATCTTTTCTAGTAGTCTGAAGAGACCACGTCTGCTGACGAGGTCAAAGGCTTTGGTGAGATCAATGAAAGCAACGTAGAGGGGCACCTGTTGTACGCAGCATTTCTCCTATAGCTGGCGAAGGGAGAACAACATGTCAATGGTGGATCTCTCTGCTCGAAGGCCACACTGTGCCTCAGGGTAGATACGCTCAGCCAGCTTCTGGAGCCTGTTTAAAACGACTCGAGCGAAGACTTTCCCTACTATGCTGAGCAGGGAGATTCCACGGTAGTTGTTGCAGTCACCGCGGTCAGTCTTGTTCTTATAGAGGGTGATGATATTGGCATCGCGCATGTCCTGTGGTACTGCTCCCTCGTCCCAGCACAGGCAAAGCAGTTCGTAGAGTGCTGAAAGTATAGTAGGCTTGGCACTCTTGATTATTTCAGGGGTAACGCCATCCGTCCCAGGGGCTTTTCCGCTGGCTCGAGAATCAGTGGGATCACTGAGTTCCAACTTTGTTGGCTGTACGTCCAGCTCATCCATGACTGCCAGAGACTGGGCTGCATTGAGGGCGGTCTCAGTGACAACATTTTCCATGGAGTACAGTTCGAGGTAGCGGTCCATTTGCTTGCGTTGGTCAGTGATTGTGTCCCCTGATTTAGATTTGAGGGGGGCGATCTTCTTGATGGTTGGCCCAAAAGCTCTCTTAATGCCATCATACATTCAGTTTTTAGTTTTAGTTTTAGAGATACAGCACTGAAACAGGCCCTTCGGCCCACCGAGTCTGTGCCGACCATCAACCACCCATTTATACTAATCCTACACTAATTCCATATTCCTACCACATCCCCACCTGTCCCTATATTTCCCTACCACCTACCTATACTCGGGGCTAATGGCCAATTTACCTATCAACCTGCAAGTCTTTGGCATGTGGGAGGAAACCGGAGCACCCGGAGGAAACCCACGCGGACACAGGGAGAACTTGCAAACTCCACACAGGCAGTACCCAGAATTGAACCCGGGTCGCTGGAGCTGTGAGGCTGCGGCGCTAACCACTGCGCCACTGTGCCGCCCGGTGTTGGAGGCCAGCTGAATATGACTGCATAGGTGTTGCCAGTCGTCATTTGCGCAGCGCCTGGCTGTTCTTTGTGCAGCGCTTCTGGCTGCTTTAAGTGCTACGGATGTTAACTCGCTGGGGGCTTTCTTGTAGTTCAACAGTGCAATGCGCTTAGCGGCTATGACAGGTTCCAGCTCTTCAAAGTGAGATTGAAGCCAGACTGCATTCTGCTTCATACGTTTGCCATAGGTGGTCATAGCTGAGTCATAGATGGCATCTCTGATGTGGGCCCACTTGGTCTCTGCATCCCCTGATGGAGTGTTTTGAAGTGCTTTTCAAGTGAATTTAGAAACTTATGTAACAGCTGTGGATAAGAAATTCTGCTAGTGTTGATGCGCGGGTGACCCTTCTGCTTGGAGTGATGCAGCTTCTTTGGTTTGAGTCTAACCTTGCTGCACACCAGGGAGTGGTCGGCGTTGCAGTCCGCACTGTGGAAGCTGCGCATGATTTGAATGCTGTTTAAAGAGGCTCGCCTTGTAACGATGAGGTCCAGCTGGTGCCAACGACGTGATCATGGGTGCCTCCAAGAAACCTGGTGACAGGGTTTAGTATGAAAGAACAAGTTGGTGATGCAGAGCCATTTGAAGGTGGCTCTATCATGCTGAGCAAAGAGTTTCTGATGGCGAAGCCCACTCCATGCTGCCTTGGTTCTTCAGGATCCCTACCCTGCCAGAAGAAGGTGTAGTCTTGCTCTCTTAGAGATCCGCTCGCAAGAAGGCGTGTCTCCTGAAGTGCTGCAATGTCCACATTGAGTCTACTGAGCTCGTTGTTAATGATGGCGGTCTTCCGAGAATTGTTGATTTGTGTAAGGTCTTCCGACTGGCCAGGACACATAGTTCTGACGTTCCAGTTTGCAAAACGAAGGGCTGGTACCTTCTTTCCTTTTTTTGTCGTGCTGTTTAGTGTGGTGTTGCAGTCCACTTGTCGGGCAATGACCCTGAGCTCCAAGCACCCAATGAAGCAGGTGGACTGTGGCGGGACAGAATCTTACAGACCGGGGGCTGCCCAGTTTGAGGCGGGTGGCAGCTGTCCAGTGAGATGCGATGACCTCTCCCACTGACAAAGGCAACCCATGGCGCCCAATCTCTACGCCAATTGAGCTGGACTTATAACCCGTATCTGCTGCCTTCCGTGTTGTTTTGGTCGCAGTGAGGCGACTATGGAGTGATCTCTCCATGGCGCGTGCCTGGACGGATGTATGGAGGTTGTGAGTTGCCCAAGCGTCAAAACTCCCTTCTCGGCCTTCTTGGTGGCGCCGAAAGGAGTGCAGAGCACGACGTATGGCTGCAGGACCTGCCGAAAACATGCCAAAGGTGACACATAACCGCCTTCGGGGTTCTGCTTAGGATTTTCTGTTAGAGTTTACTCCCTTAGCCTTGGTCTCTCCCGAGACGTCCACAAGCCAGTAGGAACTGGCTACCACTTGGTTAATTAATCTCTGAAAAGTGGCTGGGGCATTTTTAGCCAGAATGGCATCAGTCGGCATTGGAAAAGACCGTCTGGTGTGACAAAGGCCAATATTTCTTTAGCTCGTAATGTTAAAGGAACTTGCCAGTATCCCTTTAACAAATCTGTTTTGTAAGAAACATGGCACTGCCCACTCTGTCAATACAGTCTTCCAAGTGAGAAATTAGGTTGAAGTTTGCCTTTGTTACTGCATTAACCTTTTTGTAGTCGATGCAGAACCTAGCTGAACCATCAGATTTAGGCAATAACACAATTGGGGAATTCAGCTGCTTTGACTGGGTTCAATTAGGTGGTTTTCCAACATGTATTGGAATCCTGCTTTTACCTGGGCCTGGTTTTCTGGACTTAAGCGATAAGGATGCTGTTTTATAGAAAAGGATTCCCCTACATCCATATCATGTATGCCTAAGATTGTACATCCTGGCTTGTCCCTGCAGACTCTTTTAAATGCTGTGAGTAGCCTTGTTAAGTCTTCTCATTGGTCTGTATCTAAATATGAAAGCATAGTGTCTAATCTCTCTAACAATTCAATATTAGCTAATCGCATAGTCGGAGGTTCAATTTGAGAATTGTCTAGGCCGCCTTCTGCCTCACCCTCACTATCCCTTTCATCCTTCGCTGTCCCTGTTACCTGACATACCTGTTCTTGCTTATCCTCCTCCCAGCAATGATATCGTTTCAACATATTAATATGACCATGCCGATTCCTTTTCCGCCGAACTGGGGTGGTAATCAAATAATTTACTTTACTAATTCTTTTGACCACTTTATATGCACCACTTAAGCATGCTTTCAGTAGTTCACCCTGTAAAGGCAGTAATACTAACACCTTAGCCCCTGGTTGAAATGTTCAGGTCTTGGGAGGCTTGTCTGCCCATTTCTTCATGATTGTTTGGAAAGCTTTCAGGTGTTCCTGAGCCACTTTGCAGGCTCTTGTGAACCGTTCCTGGAACGTGGATACAGAATCTAACAAGGAATATTCGTCCGTCTGTTCTAAAAAATCTTTCTTTAATTAGTTTATTAGCTTATCTCATGTCCATAATCTAATTCAAAAGGACTAATATCAGCAGGCTCATTGGGTGAAGCTCAAGTGGCAAACAAAAGAAATTCTAGCTCTTTATCCCAATCATGGGGATATTCATGACAGTATGCCCTGATCATTGTTTCGAGGGTCTGCTGGAACCTTTCTAAAGTCACTTGTGTCTGTGGGTGAAGACTTTAACTGTGTTATACCCAAATTACCCATAACTTGCTGAAAAATTTTAGACATAAAATTGAAACTTTGATCCAACTGAATCGCAATCGGTAATCCATATCTAGTGAAGTACTGGGTTAACATCTCTACCACTACCTTAGCAGAAATTGTTCTCAAGGGAATGGCCTCTGGGAACCGAGTAGCCATATCCATGATAGCAAATATATATTGGTGTCCAGCTTTTGTTTCCGGTAAAGGCCCGACACAGTCTACCAAGACCCAACTAAACGGTTTCCCAAAAACTGGTATGGGAATTAGAGGTGCCAGTTTTATGGCAGGTTGCGGTTTTCCAACAATCTGGCTATATGGCACGTTTTACAAAACTGCACCACGTCCTTGGAAAGACCTGGCCAGTAAAAATGTCAACTTATCCGTGATTGAGTCTTCTGGATCCCCACGTGTCCCGCTATAAAAATTTCATGCCCTATCCTTAATATTTCCCGGCAATACTCGGGTGGTACCACTATCTGGTGAACTACCTTCCATTCTTCGTCTGCAGGTTTGTGAGGAGGTCTCCACTTCCTCATCAGAATCCCATTTTTAATATAGCAGCCTTCTGGACCTCCCTTTGCCTCAGCCTCAGTTAGAGCTGATTGTGCCATTTCATTTATCTCTGGATCAGATTGCTGAACCTGGATCAGAAAATATTTATTGAAACTTTCCTTTGGATTATCCAAATCCCCAAAGAAAGTTTCAGATATTCGGCTATCTATCTGTGGTGACAATTTGACCTCTGACAATGGAACTTATTTAGCCATTGCTCGGGTCACACATGAAGGAAAAATTCCTGGAACCTTTTCCTGCACCTGTTCTGTCTCTTTAACTTCACTTGGTTTGTTCGTGATGACTGGAGAAGCTACTAATTTCGCTCCGGCCAAATCATTCCCCAGGAGTAGGTCAACTCCATCTACTGGAAAACTATGGGCAACTCCTACAGTTACCGTTCCAGACATTAGGTCACTCTACAGGTGCACCTGATACAAAGGTAAAGGTATATACTGCCCGCCGATACCATTCACTAAAACCTTGGTATTCAGCGCGCTCTCTGGTGGAAAAGTTATGCCTTTCCCCAGCAAAAGAGTTTGGGTGGCTCCTGTATCCCTAAGTATAACTACAGGTTTACCTGGCTCACTTGAGGGATAAGGAGCTATTTTTACTTTTGACAAGAATTCTCTATATCGCTCAGGTTGTTCACCTCCCCCTCACTCAGTGATCTTTACATTTGGCCTTACAGCTGCAGTCAGAGCTACAGCCTGATCTGTCGTACTCTCGGTCAGGGCCCCTTTCTCTGCATTGGCTTTGTATACCCCAATAAGTCCCACGGGTTTACCCTGCAACTTCCAGCATTCTGCATGAAGCTGTCCCACCTTGTGACTATGGTAACACTTAGGCTTTTGGACCTCCATGCAGGAGCCTCAGCCTTTGCGATCGTCAGACAGGTTTGAGGTTCTTTCAGCTTGTTTGGATGAGAGTGGCAGCTGTAGGGTGAATGAGTAACCTGACCACGGCACCATGGTACAGGAAGCCATTCAAGTGGAGGGAGAAAAAAGGAATGTAGTGGTAGTAGGGGACAGTATAGTTAGGGGGATTGACACTCTTCTCTGCAGCAAAGAGCGAGAGTCTTGACGGCTGTGTTGCCTGCCCGATGCCAGAGTTTGGGACATCTGCTCAGGGTTGGAGAGAAACTTATAGTGGGAGGGGGAGGATCCAGTTGTCGTGGTCCATGTAGGTACCAACGACATAGGCAGGACAAGGAAAGACGTTCTGCATTGTCAGTATGAGGAACTAGGTGCCAAATTAAGAAGCAGAACCTCAAAGGTAATAATCCCTGAATTATTACCTGAGCCATATGCAGATTGACATAGGGCAAATAAGATTAGAGAAAATAATGTGTAGCTCAAAGATTGGTGTAGTAGAAGTAGGTTCCGGTTCGTGGGGCACTGGCACCAGTACTGGGGAAAGTGGTGGCTGTACCGTTGGGACAGTCTACACCTGAACTGTGCTGGGGCTGGTGTTCTAGCAAGCCACATAACTGGGGAAGTAGAGAGGGTTTTAAACTGAATAATGGGGGCAAGGGATCAAATTTGGGAAGATATGGTAAATCAAGAAGTAGAGACATGGCAAGAGAGAAAGGTATTAATATGGGAAATGATAAACAGACTGTGACAGGAAGGAACACAGCATACAAATCTAAGAGTAAATCAACATACAAGGCTAGAGGTTACACAAATAAAAGGACAAAACTAAAGGCTCTGTATCTGAAGGCACGTAAAATTCGAAACAAAACAGATGAACTAAGAGCGCAAATAGAAATAAATAAGTACGATCTGATAGCCATTACAGAGACATGGCTGCAGGATGACATAGATTGGGTCCTGAATATTAAAGGGTACATGGTATTTAGGAAGGACAGGAAGCAAGCAAAAGGTGGAGGGGTAGCTCTGTTAATTAATGATGATATTAACGCAATAGAGAGGGATGACCTAAGTTCAGGAAACCAGGATGTAGAAGCAGTTTGGGTAGAGATGAGAAATCACAAAAGCAAGAAGTCACTTGTGGGAGTGGTGTACAGGCCACCTAACATTAACCACACTGTAGGACGGGATATAAAGGAAGAAAGGTATGGTGATAATTATGGGGGGTTTTATCCTACATATAAACTGGAAATATCAGATGGGCATAGGAAGCCTAGATGAGGAGTACATAGAATGTTTTTGGGATAATTTCTTGGAACAATACGTTCTGGAGCCAACCAGAGAGCAGGCTACACTAGACCTGGTATTGCGCAATCAGATAGGATTAATTAATGACCTCGTAGTGACGCCCCTAGGTAGCAGCAATCATAATAGGATTGAATTTTGCATTCAGTTTGAGGGAGACAGGAGTGGGTCCAAGACTAGTATTTTAAACTTAAATCAGGGCAATTATGAGGGCATGAAAGCAGAGCTAGCTAAAGTGAACTGGCAAATCTGGTTAAGGGATAGGCCATTAGAGATGCAGTGGCAGACATTTAAGGGGATATTTCAGAATAGACAGAATCGATACATTTCAATGAGAAAGAAAAATTCCGAGGGTGGGACCCGCCATCCGTGGTTAACTAAAACAGTTAAAGGTAGTATCAAACTTAAAGAAAAAGCATATAATTGCGCAAAGATGGGTGGCAGGTCAGAAGATTGGACAGAATATAAAAAAACAGCAAAGAATGACTAAAAGATTGATAAGGAAGGTAAAATTAGAGCACGAGAGAAAGCTAGCTAGAAATATAAAAACAGATAGTAAAAGTTTCTACAGATATTTTAAAAATAAAAGAGTTAACGAAAGTGACTGCAAGTCCTATAAAAGGTGAGTCTGGGGAATTAATAATGGATAATAAGGAGATGGCAGATGAATTGAACAGATATTTTGCATCGGTCTTCACTATTGAGCATACAAGTAACATCCCAGTATTAGCTGTAAGTCAGGAAATAGAAGGGAGGGAGGAACTCAAGAAAATTACAATCACTAGGGAAGTAGAACTGAACAAATTGTTGCAGCCGTGGGCTGACAAGTCCCCGGGTCCTGACGGACTTCCTCCTAGGGTCTTAAAAGAAGTGGCTAGTGAGATAGTTGATGCGTCAGTTTTAATTTTCCAAAATTCCCTAGATTCGGGGAAGGTTCTGTTAGATTAGAAAATAGCAAATGTACCTTCTTTACTCAAAAAGGGAGGTAGACAGAAAGCAAGAAACTATAGGCCAGTTAGCTTAACATGTCTTAGGGAAAATGTTGGAAGCTATTATTAAAGATGTAATAGCAGGGCATTTAGAAAAATTCAAGGTAATCAGGCAGAGTCAACATGGTTTTGTGAAAGGGAAATCATGTTTAACCAATTTAAGGAGTTCTTTGAGGGAGCTACATGTGCTGTGGATAAAATGGAACCGGTGGACGTATATTTTATTGCAGAAAATAAAAGCTCATGGCGTAGGGGGTAACATATTGGCATGGATAGAAGATAGGATTTGGCTTGTAAACAAACTCGTAATCATCAACGATCTCAGCTGCCTGCCTGGCTATTGAAACCTTCTGGTTCTCTATATGGATTCTTACCAATGGAGAGAGTGAATTTTAAAATTCTTCCAGAAGAATTAATTCCCTAAGTTTCTCATACGTGGCCTCTACCTTTAGTGCCCGCATCGAACAATCAAAATTAATTTGCTTTACCCTCTCAAATTCTATAAATGTCTGCCCAGACTGTCCCCAGAGGTTCCAAAATGTCTCCCTCTAAGCTTCAGGGACCAACTCATAAGCAGCAAAAATAGCCTTTTTGTCATCTCAATCTGCAGAAGCCTCCTCAGAAAGCATGGCCTAAACTTCATGGGCTCTGCCCATCAACCTGCTTTGCATAAGCAGTGTCCAGCTTTCCTTCAGTCATTCGGCTGTCTAGCTATCTTTTCAAAAGATATGAAAAATGCCTCTATGTCACTTTCCTCAAATTTTAGGAGGGTTTGTACAAAATTAAACAGCTCTCCACTGGATCCTGGTTTGGAGTTAGATCTTTCCTCATCAGAACTTTCACTGGAGTCAAGACCACCCCTTTGTGTTAGTTCCACCTTTTTAAATTCAAACTCCCTTTCTTCCCTTTCTCTTTCATCCTGTAGTTCAAGTCTTTTCATCTCTTTATCCTGTTCAAATTCAAGCTGCGTCATCTGTAACTGAAGTTTAGTTAATTCCATTGCACCAGCATCTGGTTTGCTTTCTTCTTCCAATTTCAAATTTCAATTCCAATTCCAAAATGGTGTGCTATTAGTGCAATTATGTCTGCTTTCTTAGCCCCTGGTTTAACTCTAACACCAACAATTCTGCCAAATCCTTTAACCTAGCCTTGGTTAAGTTTCTCAAGTCACTCAGGGATGCATCCTCCTTCCCCAGAAAGGTCATAGCAACTGACAAAGACATTCCGGTAGTATAAACTTTACTCGAATGCAGAAGAAACCTTTTTTTTACTTTTCCTCTTTTCAATTATTAATACACCACTTACAAAGGCATGTTGTTAGTGTTGGCCCCATTTATATGACTGAGGTGGGAGGAGTGTCGTTTGTTGATCCACTTCTCTACAGGTCACAACATATATTTAAATGTTTACCCAGATACCGATGTGGTTAATCCTATACTCTACTCTTTATCCCAGAATAAAATACACCGACCAGGTTTCTTTAATAAACAACAAAATTATCTGGTAATGAAGCAAAGCATTAACACACAGATTAAAATATTAAAGTTCCCTTTTTAAATTAGCTTCTCACATACTCTGAAAAAAAAAACAGAAATTCTATCTCTGCAGAAGTTTGTTCCTAAAAACCAAACAAAAAATACTTTGGCCAAATACTTGCTAATTCTTGAAGGAAAAAAAAGATATGGAAAGATGTCGGTTGCCCCTTTTTTGTCTGGCGTCCCAATTTCACGTAGACAACTGTCACTGGGAATATTCCTGGAAGAGTTCTTTTCAGGCAACGCTGGGGATCAGTTTGGCAGGCCCTTCAGGAGAAATGCAGCAACATTTTCAGTCTGTTTCTTACACTTGCTCCTCAGGGTTTCTTAAAGAGATCGAAAAGCTGGAACAAGCTGAGTTGGAGTTTGCTCCCTTGGCAAGTTTCCTCCAACTGTTTCTTAAACACTGTCCACACCCCCAAATCTGTCCAAAGTGAAACCAAAAACAATCTCTCCAAAAGCAAAACCCCAAGCAGCAGGTCAAAACTCCCCTGACCCTCACAAATCTTGCCTTGTCACTTCTCTGTAAACATCTCCCCTCAGTCCAAGGTTTCTGTTGTTTAGTTATTTAGATTTAGAGATACAGCACTGAAACAGGCCCTTTGGCCCACCGAGTCTGTGCCGACCATTAACCACACATTTATACTAATCCTACACTAATCCCATATTCCTACCACATCTTCACCTGTCCCTATATTCCCCTACCACCTACCTATACTAGGGGCAATTTATAATGGCCAATTTACCTATCAACCTGCAAGTCTTTTTGGCTGTGGGAGGAAACCGGAGCACCCGGAGGAAACCCACACAGACACAGGGAGAACTTGCAAACTCCACACAGGCAGTACCCAGAATTGAACCCGGGTCGCTGGAGCTGTGAGGCTGCGGTGCTAACCACTACGCCACTGTGCCGCCCCATACAATTCTGCTGCTGCTCATGGTCCACAGCGCCTCATGATGCCCAGTTTTGCGTTGCTAGATCTGTTTGAAATCTATCCCATTTAGCACAGTTGTAGTGCCACACAACACGATGGTGGGTACCCTCAGTGTGAAGACGGGACTTTGTCTCCACAAGGACATGATTTCCAGCAAAAGGTTGTTTTCAACAACAACATCTCAAGTGTTCCCTCAGTGAACTTTAAAAAAAGAGTCCAGTAACAATGAAATCTTCAGCCTCCAAAAAATGAATTCATTTCCACAATTTAAATATAAGTCCTTAAAAATTTAACAAAAATTGGAATCACTGTCATAACGGTACACATTTAAAAATATGTTGTGATCAGTGGAGAAGTGAAAGTGGAGCAAGACAGTGCAATCCACCCGCCTTGGTTGGAAAATATAATTGGGGGCTCTGTGCAGGATAACCCAAAGCTGACGATGTGCAATTGTAAGTGGGGTAATAATAACTGAAATGGGGAAAAGGAAAACACTGGGTTTCCTGTGCATTAGAGTAAAGTTTACACTACCGGAATGGCTTTGTCAATTGCTATGATCATTCTGGGGAGGGAAGACTTATCCCTGAGTGATTTGAAAAACTTAACCAAGGCTAGGCTAAAGGAATTGGCAGAAAAGTTGGCGTTAGAGTTAAAACCAGGGGCTAGGAAAGCAGACATAAAGCAACTGAAACTGGAAGGAAATGGCAATCCAGATGATAATTCAGTTTAATTAGCTCGGATTCAGTTACAGATAAAGCAGCTTGAACGGAAAAGAGAATTGCAAACAAGAAAATTTGAGCTTGAACAGGAAAAAGAAATGAAAAAACTTGAACTACAATTTCAAAAGGAAAGAGAAGAAAGGCAGCAGAGAGAAAGAGATAAAGAAGGGAGCAAGAAAGGGTATTCAAATTTAAAAAGCTGGAACTAAAAAAACAGGGTGGCCTTGACTTCGATTAAAATTCTCATGGGGAAAGAACTGGCTCTAGCCCAGGACCCAGTGTAGAGCAGTTTAGATTAGTGCAAGCTCTCCCGAAATTTGAGGAAAGGGACGTAGAGGCATTTTTCATTTCTTTTGAAAGGATAGTTGGACAGATGAAGTGGCTGAAGGAAAGCTGAACACTGCTATTGCAAAGCAGGTTGATGGGCAGAGCACATGACGTATATGTCATATTTATTGAGGAGGCTTCTGCAGATTATGAGATGGCAAAAAAGGCTATTCTCGCTGCTTATGGGTTAGTCCCTGAAGCTTAGAGGGAGAAATTTTGGAACCTCCCAAACAGCCTGGGGTACACAAAGCCAATACAGAGAAAGGAGTCCTGGCCGAGAGTATGACAGATCAGGCTGTAGCTCTGACTGCAGCTGTAGAAAAACCGCTGTGAGTGAGGGGGAGGTGAACAAGATACCTGAGAGATATAGGGAATTCTTGTCAAAAGGAAAAGTAACTCCTTATTCCTCAAGTGAGGCAGGTAAACCTATAGTTATACTTAAGGATACAGGAGCCAAACTCTTTTGCTGGGGAAAAGCATAACATTTCCACCAGAGAGCGCACTGAATGCCAAGGTTTTCGTGAATGGTATCGGTGGGGAGTATATACCCGTACCTTTGTAGCAGGTTCACCAGGAGTGTGACCTAATGTCTGGAACGGTAAATGTAGTTGTCCATAGCATGCCTGTAGGCGGAGTTGACCTACTCCTGGGAAATGATTTGGATGGAGCGAAATCAGTAGCTTCTCCAGTAGTCATGGAAAGACCAAGTGAAGTCAAAGAAACAGAACAGTTCCAAGAATTTTTCCTTCATGTGTAGTGACCTGAGCAATCGATAAACAAGTTCCATTGTTGGAGGTCAAATTGGCACCACAAACAGCCGAATATCTGAAAATTTCTTTGTGGGTTTGGATAATCCGAAGGAAACATTCAGTTAGTTTTCTCTGATCAAGGCTCAGCAAGACGATCCAGAGTTAAATTAAGTGGCACAATTGGCTCTAACTGAAGCTGAAGCAAAGGGAGTTCTGGAAGGCTGCTATATTAAAAATGGGATTCTGATGAGCAAGTGGAGACCTCCTCACTGACCTGCAGGCCAAGAATGGAGGGTAGTTCATCAGCTAGTGGAACCGCCCATGTATCGCTGGGAACTATTAAAGATAGCCCATGAAATTCGTATAGCGGGATATGTAGGGATCCGGAAGACCCAATCACAGATAAGTCGACATTTTTACTGGCCAGGTCTTTACAAGGATGTGGTGCAGTTTGTAAAATGTACTATACATGCCAGATTGTGGGAAAACTGCAACCTGCCATAAAACCGGCACCTCTAATTCCCATACCAGTTTTTGGGGAACTATTTAGTAGGGTCTTGGTAGACTGTGTGGGATCTTTACCAAAAACAAAAGTGGGACATCAATATATTCTCACTATTATGGATATAACTCGGTTCCCAGATGCCATTCCTTTGAGAAAGATTTCTGCTAAGGTAGTGGCAGATATAGATTGCCAATTGAGATCCAGTCAGATCAAGGTTCCAATTTTATGTCTAAAAATTTTAGGACGTTATGAGTAATCTGGGTATAACGCAAAGCCTTCAGCATACCACCCACAGACACAAGGGGCTTTAGAAAGGTACCATCAAACCCTCAAAACGATCATCAGGGCATACTGTCATGAATATCCCCATGATTGGGATAAAGGGCTGGAATTTCTTTTGTTTGTCACTAGGGATTCACCTAATGAGTCTACCGGCTTTACTCCTTTTGAATTAGTTTATGGACATGAGGTAAGAGGTCCTCTCAAACTAATCAAAGAACAGTTTTTAGAACAGACGGACGAATCATCCATTTTAGATTATGTATCCGTGTTCCGGGAATGGCTCACGAGAGCCTGCAAAATGGCTCAGGAACACCTGAAAGCTTCCCAAACAACCATGGAGAAATGGGCAGACAAGCATGCCAAGACCTGAACATTTTAACTAGAGGATGCGGTGTTTATATTACTGCCTTTACAGGGTGAACCGCTGAAAGCATAGTTCAGTGGACCATATAGAGTAGGAAAAAAAATTGGTAAAGTAAATTATTTTATTGGCACTCCAGATTGCCTAAAAAAGAACCGGCTATGTCATATCAATATATTGAAACAATACCACTGCCAGGAGGAGGATAAGCGAGCGTAGGCATGTCAGGTAGTAGGGACAGTGAAGGATGAAAGGGAGAATGAGGGTGAGGCAGAAGGAGGCCTAGATCATTCTCAAATTAAACCTCCTACTATCTGGTTAGCTAATACTGAAGAAAGATTAGACACTATGCTTTCATATTTAGTTGCAGACCAACGAGAAGACCTAACAAGGCTAATCACAGCATTTAAAGAAGTCTGTTGGGATAAACCAGGATGTGCAACCGTAGCCATACATGATGTGGATGTAGGATAATCCTCTCCTATAAAACAGCATCCTTATCGCTTAAATCCAGAGAACCAGGCCCAGGTGAAAGCAGAAATCCAATACATGTTGGAAAACTGCCTAATTGAATCCAGCCAAAGCAGCTGGAGTTTCCCAGTGGTATTAGTGCCTAAATCTGACTGTTCAACTAGGTTTTGCAGACTACAGAAAGGTTAATGCAGTAACAAGGGCAGACTCCTACCCAATTCCTTGCTTGGAACACTATACTGACAGAGTTGGCAGTGCCACGTTTCTTACAAAAACAGATCTGTTAAAGGGATACTGGCAAGTTCCTTTAACACCCCAAGCTAAAGAAATATTGGCCTTTGTCACACAAGACGGTCTTTTCCAATGCCAAGTGATGCCATTTGGGCTAAAAGATGCCCCAGCAGCTTTTCGCAGACTAATGAACCAAGTGGTAGCCAGTGTTCCTAACTGTGGTTTACCTTGATGATGTGCTGGTACACAGTGACACCTGGAAGGACCACTATGAACAACTGGAAGCTCTTATTTAGAAAATTACAGTTGGTTGATTTGGTGATAAACATTACCAAAAGTGAATTTGCAAAAGTGTGGGTAACCTACCTCAGGCATATAGTAGGTCAAGGACAAGTGTTGCCAAGAACAGCAAAAGTACAAGTTCTCTGCCCCTAAGAAATCGTGAGATTTTTGGGGATGTGTGGTTTCAACTGCAAGTTTGTACTAAATTTTAGTACAATAGCTGCTCCACTGACAGATTTGCTACAAAAAAGAAAGCCAAGGTAGAGCGGTTAGAAGGGTGCAAAGCATCTTTTGAGAGGCTGAAAGCCATTTTGATCAATGAACCAGTATTGGTTGCTTCGAATTTCACTAAGCCTTTCAAGGTAGCAACTGATGCTAGTGACCTGTAGGTCGGTGCAGTCCTGTTACAAGACAATGAATCAGGTATAGAAAGGCCAGTGGGATACTTTTCCAAAAAGCTAAATCGACACCAAAAGAGATAGTCAACAGTGGAAAAAGAAATCCTGGGCTTATTACTAGCTCTGAAGCATTTTGAAGTCCATGTCCGCCACGACTACAGAGAGACACTGATATATACTGATCATAATCCCTTAGCCTTTGTGGAAAAATTCAAAAACCAGAATGCCGGACTATTTCGATGGAGTTTACTATTGCAGCCCTATTACTTAAAGATTATGCACATTGCGGTGAAAAATAATGTAATTGCTGATGCTTTGTCTAGAATGTAACTTTGCTTTGAATTATCTGAGTACAAAGATGGCATAAAGCAGAACTGTATTAGTTACAGGTAAAGAGTGAATGAGAATGAGTGTGGAACTGTGTTTTAATATTTTTCATCCTTTGTTTTGTATCTACTCTTTGTAATGAAACGCATTTAAAAATGGCGTTTCATTCCTCCAAGGATGGAGATGTTATGAAAGTGCTCCATTTTTAAAGTTTTTTGAGGACTTGTGTTTTAGAATTGTGGAGATGGATTCATTGGAGGACTGAAGTGATTCCATAGATGCTGGACTTTTTTTTAAAAAAAGGGTCACTGAAAAAAAGCACCATTTACTGGATGTCATATGTCTTCAGCTAAGTAAACAACAGGTGCCTTCTGACTATGGGAGTTATTTATGTGAGAAGTGACAGGTCAAGATTTATGGTGGTCAGGAGGTTTTGACTTTCTGGTTGGGGTGTGGACTGTTTTGAATGTCAGTTGGGCTTGTAGCCTGCTGAAAGAAACACCCAGCTCATCTTTTCTCTATCTCTTTGAGAAATCCTGCAAAAAAAAAATCCAGTGTGTGATAGCTGTAACACCTGATGCCACATTTTTGCTGAGAAGCTTCTGAAAAGATCCCAGTGACCCGTCTACGTGTACTCGGACACCAGACTGTATGCCATCTGGAACATAACATATCTTATCCATTCCTTCAAAAATTAACAAGTACTTTGGCCTACGCATCTTTATTTTTCTTTTAACCGGTGTGTGTGTGCGTGTGTGTTGGGTATTTAGAAGGGAATATATATATTTACTGTCATATTTCAAACTGTGTGTTAAAGCTTTGCATCTTTATTGACTAAATCTTATAATAAATTAATACTTTTGCTGTTTATTAAAGAAACCTGGTTGGTGAATTTTATTCTGAAACTAAAAATAGAGTATATAATTGGCTGCAACAGTAACTGGGTACACATTTAAATATGCGGTGATCTGTGGAGAAGTGGAACTAGAGAAAGACAGTGTACTCCTCCTGCCTTGGTTGTAATAACAGCCTCCTTAATGATTTATGAAATAAATTATAATGAAATAAATTTTTAATGTTTAAATCAGAATTACAATGTTGCATCTCTATAAGCTCTGAGACAGTCACTGCTTGGTACTATAGCTTGCTTCAAATGATAAAACTGAGTTCTTACATGCATAATCTTATGCAAATCATTAAGGAAGCTGTAATTACATCAAACTAAAATATTTGCCAACATATATAAATTCAACATTTTCACAATTCTAAATGATAAATAATGATGTTATTTGACAACTGCAATTAATACATTAAGTGTATGTATTGGGAATGAGTGCCTTCAAAATCTGAGCTTCACTTAAATTGTAAACTATTTTTAAAATGTGGTAAAAGTGCAGCTTTCCTTGTTGTCCCACCGCCATGAGCGGTGGTGAGTGCAGAAAATGGCGGCCAACCCACAGAGGACCCGTGCTGCTGCGATTCGGCGGTGGGAGGTCACTTAACATACTGATGGTGGCTGCCCTCCCCACCCCCACACAATCACATGGCAGGGTGGCATCAGCAATGCCGTGAACGGCGTTACCTAAATTGAGGGCCGTGCTAGCGTCATTTTTAAAAGGCTGACAGTCCTGCAAACAAAATGCAGAGTTGGCCCATCCCCTCATCCATAAAATAATGCAAAGTTGACGCCTTCCCCCCCATCTATACAATGAATGCAGAGTTGACCCCTTCCCACCCATCTATACACAGAATGCAGAGTTGACCCCATCCCCCCCATCGATACACAGAATGCAGAGTTGACCCCCTTCACCCCCACCTCTACACAGAATGCAGATTTGAGTCCTCTCCCCCCCACCTATACACAGAATGCAGAGTTGACCCCCTTCCCCTCCTTGGTGGCGCCAGCTTCTCATGGATGGGAAAATGAAGGCATGCGAGTGCCGCCCATCGAGCTCAAGATCGGGAACGAATGGGAAGACCACAGCAGATGACATTGAAATTTATGCAGAGAAGTATTTTAAATATTTAAACTAGGTTCCCGTCGCAAAGTGGTGGAGGTACTGCCATGGAGCTTCCCCACCCCCGGGAAGCTTGGGCCCGGCAAGCCCGGCATCAGGTTCATTGGCAGCCACTGCCTCTCCGATTCTCTGCCCCACCTCCCCACCACAGAACCTGCCGTCTGGAGGACAACAAGATTCAGCCTGTGTCTGACGCATCCAAGGGACATTTAAAATCTGAAGGAGTGGCATCAGCATTTTCTGCTGGGAAAATACCAAGTGTTCTAGGGTTGCTTTTGGAGCCCCACCTCATACTTCTGACCCTCCCATCCTTACCATTTAAACTACCTCCAGAGAAGAGAAAGTAGATCAGTGCAGGAGGGAAAAAAAGACAGCAGCTGAGACCCAGCAACAGACAGGCAAGGACAGTGATTTCAACAGGATGATGAGTAAGTAGGGCTTCCTAACTCTCTGACCAAATTAAATCTCCTGGACCAACAATTGTCAAATTATTTAAGATTTAAACTGATATCGCTCTCAGCACGAGCCTAACATTGCTGAGAAACATTAATGAAGCAAATGTAATTCTGCAAGCATTGCGTAAACAAATTTACCAAGGCTTCATGAGGTAGATATGTGAATGTCAATTGCTGAAGATAACTTAAAGAATTATGGGTGATGAGTTCCAATCCTTTTAATAACCTTGTCTTAGTCCCCTCCCCTTGTTTTTGGCTGATTTGTCATTTATTTAGGATTTCTTTCTTTCTTTCATTAAACAATAAGTTATTTCCTGAGAGAAAGCAGAAGTATCTGACGAATTCCCATTTGTCTTCTATTGCTGCTTCAGTGACCTTATTATTTTTCTTCTATTCCTGTGCGAAGTGTAATTTCTCTGCTTGCTACGTTTCCCTGGCTTGCTGGCTAGAATTGGAGGAACAGAAATTTACCTGTACTTTAACAATGGCACAGCACTACAGTATATACTCCCAGAAAAAAGTTTAAGATTCAGTAATGACACTATTAACACTAGAGTGAAATATAAATAATCTCAATGCAAGGTAAACTTTTTAATCGAATGATATCTGTTTGGAACATGATTACCTATTTTACAAGGAATACATGGACTTCCCCATGCAGCACCCAATGTTGAGCAGCATTGTGACTTTAGTGTGGCACCGTTGATGTTAATTTCGCATTGTCCACCAATGTGTTGCAACCAGCAGGTACCCTTAACTGTTTCTGTAGAAAAAACACATTTCGAAATGAAAATATTGGCTTAGCAGAATTCTTTTCAGTTAAGCACAATAATGTCAGTGACGGAGATCTGAAAGTTTCCTGAACTTTAAAAATTTACATCAACAGGGAAAACTAACATGCATATGAAACTAAAAATGCTGGAAATTGTGGAGAGAGAAGTGGTGACCTTTCATCAGAACTGACCAGAAACGTTAACTCTGCTTCTCGCTCCACAGATGCTGCCAGACCTACTGAGTATTCCCAGCATTTTTTGTTTTTACTTCAGATTTCCAGCATTTGCAGTATTTTGCTTTTATTATTATTATGCATATAAAACTGCCTTACAAGTGCATTCATGAACTGATGCTTTGTTAAATTACCTTCAAACACAGGGTTTCATATATTCTAAGTCCAGAACCTGCTTTTTTATGCTTCAGAATATGCAGAAAATACTAGTATAAAGGCTGTGAGGCCTGCTGGATGAATTGTAATGTTGCGGTACTAGCTTTCCAGCACTAGAGGGACTGCTACTATCTTAAACAGCACTACCACATGACCACACAAAATGGACACCTGTAAATATCATGAATATTCCTTTTAATCCTTCACGTTCCCCATAATCCCAAATTCCATACTGTAGTTCCAAAATGTAATTTCTTCTAGTAGCCACTTTATTTATTTATGGATCAAATAGTAATGCATTTAGGTAACAACTGTTTATACTGAACAATTTCAATTTTATACAAAATGATTCAAATTATTTCAGAAAGAGCAACATTTTTATATATTATTTGTATTCTGATTTTATTGAAATTTTCATGTGACAGTACAACATTGAACTAAAATAAATTTCGCCTCAGATTTTCTTGCCTTTTAAAGGTAATTGCCTGGAAGTTCTCTCCCTCTGGGCTCAAACACCCAACATAGAGGACTATCTTTAGGGCTCATCTGGACCAGCAACACAAATGTTACTAGAGCAGATCATAGGCTGAGTATTCTGTAGCGAATGGCTAACCTCCTGACTCCCCAAAACTTCTCCACCACATACACAGCGTGTCACGAGTGTGATGAAATACCCTCCACTTTCCTGGATACGTGCAGCTGTAACAGCATTCAAGAAGCTCAACACCACCCAGGACAATGCAGGCCGCTTGGTCAGTACCTCATCCACCTCCTGCATCGCTGGTGTATTGTGGCTACAGTGCGTACTAACTACCTGATATACTGAAGTAAGGCACCAAGGCTTCTTCGGCAGCACCTCCCAATCCACAACCTCCACCACTTAATAGGACAAGGACAGCAGGTGCATGGAAACAGCATTATCTTCAATCTGTCTTCCAGGTCATACACCATTCAGAATCCTGAAACTCCCTAACAGCATTATGGGAGCACTTCATCACACATGCTACCGCAGTTGAAGAGGGTGGCTAGGGCCTTGTTTTTTTTGGTTTCAGCACATTTCCCAGCCTTCCGCCATGCTCCCAGCTTGGGAATTTTAGGGAACAGAGTTTCATTTTAACTTCAACATTTTTATTACTCTTTTTTATTTGCGTCCCAAAAAGTTGTTAACTAATAAACACTTATCAACATTATTTTAAATTCATTTGAGCAGTGTAAAAAATGAAATTTCTGGTCACGATAAACACAATATTTACTTGCCAGTTATATTTATGATCAACAGTAGATTAATGGTCATACCTTCAATTTGGAAAAAAAATACACGTGAACTTTACTCCTAGCAGTACAACCTCACAAGTACGGCAGCTAAAAGCTGCTACCAAGGCCATATATTAACATGTGCAACTAAACAATAATCTGGAGAATAACTTTTGTTTTCTATAGGTAGTCTATATTGCTTTTACTTTTACAAAAAAAGTTAGAGGTTTTCTATGTTTGAGTGACATGTTCAAATCAGAAAGATTTTTTGCATGCTAAAAGAAGCAAAGATTTAAATGAACATACCAATGCATCGAGTTCTTGATGCATCAAGAGTACTTCCTGGGAAACACTGACATGAATAGCTGCCAGGTACGTTCTTACAAACGCCATTTATGCAGGGATCGGTCTCACATTCATTAATATCTGGGAGGAAAATAGATACATGTTATCCAGCTGATAAATCACATTTAGTACAAAATTCTCTCTACATATTTTTTGTTAATTTTTATTGAGTAAAATTGCACTTTCAAATGTGGTTGTCTGCTATTTTAACAGTGGTGCTAATTTGTTGAAATAGCAAAGAAATTTATTGTATGTTAATATGTTTGAATTCTAATATATGTTGGAGCACATGCTGGCGCCATATTTAAAAGGCTGCCAGCCTTGCATATACCATTTCTATTCTCCTTGGACCTTTGGCTTCCTTCAAAAGCTAAAGTAAACCTGTTTGGGCAAAGAAGTGTGCAAATTTTGTTTCTGCAGGATGCCTGCAGTAGCTTTATAGTATGGATTAATGTTGGTCTGACAACTTTTCAGTAAGTGTGAGCTATTATTACCAACACCATTTAAACTACTCTGTAATGCCTCCCCCCAACAAACACAAACTATATATTCTCAGAGTTCCCCACCTTCAAACACAATCCCCTTGCAGAGTTCGCCCCCCCCTTTCACACACAACCCACTTGCAGAGCTCCCCCACCACCTTGACAAAAATTCCCCAGGTAGGGTCAGCATTGCGGTAATGTCTGCTGCAAACTCCACTTCCCTACGTAACTCCGGTAAAGTTACCTTTCCCCTCAAAGCACCGTGGACTCTTGGCTTGGTGGCAGCCAGCTTTTGAAAGACGCAAAACTGAAGGCATATGAGTGCCGCACGTCAAACGCAAAATCGAGAATACCTTGTTGAATCACGGTGAATGACATTCAAATGTATGCAAAACAGTGTGTAAAACATTTAAATGATGATGCTGTCGCAGTACTTCGCTGCCTCCGACAAAACTGGAAACGAGCATTACGGTGTTGGTTTCTGTGGCGGATGGCTCCACAGAGATTCTCCAGCCAGCCCCACAGGCAACGATCCCATCTTCAACGGGAGTGTAAAATCCAGCCCCATTTTCCAGCATTACAGATCAACATGTTACACATACATGAGCATAATCTCCAGGTTATAGGCATTTGAAGCATTGACTATTTTAAAAAAACAAAACAACCCATCTATTTCTGTATTGAATTAAATTGGGGAGAGGTGCTTATTGATAAGTGTTACCAGTAGCAGCAGTGTTGATCCTCTAATTGTTTGGTTTATGCTCATTAGGCACTGGTATAGGACAGCTGGCTATTAACCTGAGAACAGAAGTTCTGGCAAGTTTAATACTTTTAGGTCCAGTGGCAAGTTGTACACAGACATGATGGACTGAATGGCCTCCTTCTGTGGCGTAATTTTTCTATGGTTTCTATGGAGACATGTTTGATTTTCAGGACTGGATATTTGGTTCTTTTTATCACCTGAAAATACTAGAGATATTCAGAGTCATAAACTAAGAATGATAATACAATTCTTGCAGAGAAAGGGTCAATAGAAATGAACTTTTGACAAAATGTGCAGAGAATTTTTACAGAATCTGCAGAATACTGTGTTCACCTGCTCATCAATAAGGAAGACAGAGTATATCCAGGAAGGCCCTAGGTATGATAACAGTTGGTGTTGAATGGCCACTCTCAAGCAGGGCGGAAGGGGAAGTAGCGGTATAGATATTACAATTGATCTCAGTGTCCCTAGGTTGGGGGGAATTCAGGCAATGTTTGCTTCCTGATTGCTATGTAACTACCTCTGAAGGAGCATGTGTAGGGACAGGACAGTGTTTATGATGCCCTCTGCAGTTGAATAGCCGGAAGTGACCCACCATCTTCAACAGAACCTTCAATCAAGAGAGTAATCTACAATCATCTCAGGCCTGAAACTAGCTAAAACTTGAGTCTCAAGAGAATTCAACAGGTTTAACATAACCATTCTCCCCCACTAAAACCCACCTACCTCTTGCCCTTCTCTATTTGTTTCTTCCTGTGTGTGCGAACAAATGCGCGAGTGAATAATTTCAGGATAAGGCATATTGATCAATAAACAACTGACTTTCTGTTTTTTAAAACTTACAAGAAAACCTGTCGCTGTCTGTTTATTTGAAAAATAAAATATACTTGCTGCAGTCAGGTGAGGAGTTGAACAGTGGGAAGCACCCACGTCACACCACGTGGCCGTAACAAGAAGTTATTAGCAAAAATGGAAGTGCACAGAATTGGAAGTAACCTTGGGACATGGGTTGGTAATTGGTTGGGAGGTAGGAGACACAGTAGGGATAAAAGTAATGTTCTATGTTTGGTGGGATGTCACAAGTAGTGTTCTACAGGGATCTGTACTGGGCCATCAGTTTTTCATCATATATGTTAACGAATTGGTGAAGGAAAAGGGAGTTGTATATTCACGCTTGCAGCTGACACTGAGTTAGGAGGCACAGTATGTTATGCAGATGGAAGCAGGAAGTTACAAAGAGACAAGAACAGATTAAGTGAGTGTAGCTAGAAAATATAGCCCTGGATTTTGCAGTAGTAATGAGGATGAAGCTATCAGTATTTGCTGTCATTACTCCTTTGAAACTGACAGCAATTTCTGGAGTCCGCACATGCGCAGTTAAACATGAAAATCCAGAAGTTGCTGTCAGTGATTCTACACTTCCCTGTACAGTGCGCTCTTGAAGTCCCCCAAGTCTGCAATCAAGTAGAAATCATTGAACTGCAGAGAACTTCCACTTTTACACTATTAGTCTCGCTGTAAAAACCTATGAAAAATTTACACCTTCTTGAATGAGGTGTAACCAGGTTTTTAATAGTGTACTAGTTTCATAATTACTGCTGACAGCCTCGTTGGCCCTAAAAAAAATTGTATTTGTGGAATGTCGAATTTCTCCATAATGATAAAAATCACATTTTTAATTTGTTTTTACAAATGTTTATTTATAATGTTTCAGCTTCTACTTTAGTCCCATGTGTATGTCCCAATCATTTATTTCACTCTTTGTAAAATTTTAATTAAAAGTGAAAGGTTCAGTGCATTTTAATTCCCAATTTGCTGTCTGTGGGAATACACCGATATGATTGGTTGCTTACCCTGCACGATGACAGCTGATGACGGCTGGAGGTTACCTTGACTTGGCGACAGATTCAAATTGATGTTGCAAAAGGGGAAATCTGCACCACAGAGATTGCCAGATATTTGTGGGCAGCATTCTTTAAGGTCAGTGGCGCACACTGCTGCTTTGGTGCTGACCATGAATCAGGGATTATGGAGTCCAATTTGGGGAAGTGTGAAGCCATTCATTTTAGATTTGAGAAAGAAAAATCGGAATATTTTCTAAATGGCGAGAGACTAGGAACTGTGGAGGAGCAAAGGGATATATTTGGGTGTCAATGTGCACAGATTATTTTAAGCTAATGCACAGGTACAAAAAATAATCAAAAAGTCGAATCGAATGTTGGCCTTTATTTTAAGAGGTTAGAATACAAAAGTGAGGAAGTGATGTTTCAGTTGTACAGAAGCTTTGTCCATCTGGGGTACCGCGTTCAATTTTGGGCAATGCACCTCAGGAAAGTTATACTGGGCTTTGAAAGGGATACAGCACAGATTCCCCAGAATGATACAAGGGCATAAAAGGATCAACTATGAGGACACGTTGCATACACTTAGCTTGTATTCCCTTGAGATTAGAAGTTTGAGGGGCAATCTAATCAAAATCTTTAAAATTATAAAGGGATTTAAATAGGGTAGCTACAGTGAAACTATTTCTTCTGGTGGGAGAATCCAGCACAAAGGGCATAATCATAAAATTAGAGCTAGGCAGGTCGGAATGAAATCAGGAAGCACATTTTCCACCAAGGGTAGTAGATATCTAGAACCATACCCCAAAAAGACTACAAATGCTGGTTCAATTAAAAATTTCAAGCTCAAAATGGATAAATTTTGCTAGGTAAGGGTTTCAAAGAATATGGAACAAAGGCAGGTAAATAGGGTTGAGGAACAGATCAACCATAGGGTTGACTAACCGTTAGAACAGGCCCAAGGAATTGAATGGCCTACTCTTCCTCCTATGTTCCCATATAAGTCAGCCTGTTTGCCAGTTTTACTTTGTGACTCTTGAGCTGGCTTTGACTTAGAATGTTCTTCTTCAAATATATGACAGTGCTAGAGTTCATAACAGCAGAATCTATATCACTTCACTTCATAGATCAAAGATGATATTGAATTTTTACATAATTTATGTGATTTACTTTGCTTTGTAATGTAAGGTGAAACATTTTAATAGGTTATTTCTATAAAAGGGTTCTTAAAACATGACCCCATAGCATTAAAACATACCAGATCCAATTTTCAGTATTTGTGTTTTAGATTGGGAACTATAATAATGAAAGCATGCAGTTTAGAGGAACTTAAACGTGGGTTGTGGAGCGTAATTTTATTCAAATAAGTCGCAACTGGACAAAGAATATATCAGATTGACTGCTCCACAATGCGACAGCGTATAGCATATAAACAGCTGAAAGGAAACAACACAAACTTGGTTAAACCACTACATGCAGAGAAGTGAAACAGCAGGACAGTATTATAATTAGTTTCCTTCATTTGATGACTACAGATTTGAAACTATGAGGGAAAAAGTGGATGACAGACTTATATGATATTGGAATATGAGTTTGGCTATCCTAACATAGCAAAGTTATAACAATGGTTTTTGTTCAAAATGACAGGTTTTCTTAGCTATGTGAATTGAAGGTGCAGCATGTTTGTGTACTATAGCCCAGCAAGGTATGGTGTTGCCAAGTTACTATCCCCACAGTCAGACATGGTAAGGTGGCACAGCGTGATATTATTTCACAACCCCAGCATGTCATGTTGGTGTGCCACAGAACAGCAGCATAGAATCGTATGATGAGGGTTTGCATCTTTAGACCTACAATCATTGAACTATCTATTTCACTGTGATATGTCTTAGCAGAGGCCAGGCCCTTCCCAAGGAGGAAAGAAAAACAGAGTCCTTGCCCAGGCTGCTTTTGGTCACTTCTAAGTAGTTAATCTCAGAATAATGTTGATGGAATGTGAGAACAGATTACTGTGCTTTCAACTGTATATATAGTGCGACGATCTGGCTGACAAATGAGAAGGAGCTAACAGTTAAAAAATACAGGTATTTCTTTCTGACTGGGAAGTGAGGAGTATACAATAACTATGTGTAATTTTTAAATTCTACCTATAATATGACATGTTAGAGATGGTGGCTTACACTATGTTTCACGTTTAAATATGTGACTTCACTTCTAAATGAATAAGTGTGGCATAACATGCCAAGTTTTTTGATCTGTTTCAGGTAAAGCAACAGAAGTTACATCACAAATACTCCTATAATTTATTTTAATAAATGGTATTTTACATACTCTGATAAATGCCAGACCCTGCCAGAAATTCATCCACTTTGAATACCAATACATTTTTCATTGGGTGCGGGGAATTAGTGCAGTGGAATGCCTGATTCAAAAAGGCAGGCCCTTCACGTGCATATTAATTTGGTGTGTCCATTGCTATGAAGATGCTTCAATATTTTTAAAGTTTTTTTGAGGACTCATATTGAAATTGTGGAGATGGATACATTGGAAGGATGAAGATTTCATAAATGTTGGACTCTGTTGTTGTTGACATGTACTTTAAGCTCAGTAAACAACAGAAACCTCGGTGACTTGGGATAGATGTTTACAGAGAAGCCACATGTCAAGGTTTATGGCAGTCAACAGATTGAATTTCTGTTTGTGGTTTGGATATTGTTTTAGTTCAGTTGGGTTGTGAACTGTTGTGAAGACAGTTGGTGTTTGGCCTGCCAAGGAAAAAGAAACCGCCCAGCTCACCTCTTTCTCTACCTTTTTGAAGAAACCCTGCAAAGATCCAGTGTGGGAGAGCTAAAATCCCTGGTGCTGCATCTCTCCTGAGAAGCTGGAAAAACCTGCCAGATTAATTCTCAACGCCGCATGAGAAGAACTGCTTTATAACAGATCCCAGTGGCCCATCTCCACATACCCGAATGCCAGACCAAAAGGGACAACTGACTTCCTTTCACATATTCTCTTTTTTCTTCAATAATTAGCAAGTATTTGGCCAAAGTATTTGTTTTTTGTCTTCTTTTGTAACAGATCTCTGCATAGAAAATTTCTGCGAATTCTGCGACAAGTATACTTGTGTGTGTGTGTGTGTGTGTGTGTGTGGGGGGGGGGGGGGGGGTGGGCAGGGGGGAATTTAAAAAGGGAACTTTCATATTTCAATCTGTATGTTAATGCTTTGCTTCATTACTGGCTAAGTCTTGTTTGATAATAAACTGCTAATTCTGTTGTTTATTAAAAAACCTGGTTGGTTTATTTTATTCTGGGATAAAGAGTAGAGTATATGATTGGCCGCATCAGTAACTGGGTAAACATTTAAATATATGTTGTGACCTGTGGAGAAGTGGAACTAGAAAAGACAGTGCACTCCTCCCACCTCTGTCTTAACACCATCCTGTACGCCGCTTTATGGTGCGCAGGATGTACAATGCAAATCACAAATGTACAGCTGTGATAAGTATACTTGGGGTCATGGAAACGGTATGTAAAATCTCAGTATTTTTTACTTCCAGCAACTCGACTGGGAAGGGTGCCCCAAGTGGGAATCCTGCTAGCTGACATCTTTGAAAGAAAAGGATCAGCAGATGACTGCCAGACAGTACAGGCTGCTTAGGAGCTTCTCTATGCCCAGCTGTCACACCTGCACCTGTAGACAGAGGTGAATATACCTCAATGGGGCAAATGATTATTCCCAAAGTAACCTGGGATTGCAGGCCTAATGGCACCACTATGATTTGTGAATACCTGACTAACCTTACTGTGGTATCCTGCCTCAGAAGTACCCCAACTACAGATATTTCTACTGCATGAAAGAAAGCATGCCAAGGTGATCAATAGTTAGTGTACCCAGATTAGTTGTACCTGCCAAGACGCCACCAATCATTTCTGCATGCCCTGACATACCTGCCAATAATCATGGGGAACTGTGTTCTCCAGGCTTCAGGAAAGAGGCAGATAAAGATCTGAACCAATCTACTATTACGGACAGGTGGTAAGTGATGTGGGTAACTTCCACTTCTTACTCCCAACTGACCGCAATAGTGTTTTGTTAAAAATGGTGTATTAGTCCCTGAGTGTTTAGGGTCAAATAAACAGACAAACCACAGGTTTTCTCTTGTTTTTTTAAAAAAAGGAAGATTAACCTCTATTTAAACAGCAAAACCCAAATTGTTCACAACCTTCACCCGCTCATGCATTCACACACATGCACACACAAGAATAGATAGTGTTACGCTTGCGTGACGTGCAGCGATTGAAAATACAAGAACTCAAAGTGAAGAGTAATAAAAATGGACTTTTCCTTTAAAAAGTGTTGGAAAAATGGCTGCTGAAGGTCAAAAGACCTAACCTTGTATATTCAAACTGTCTTACAGTTTGGCAAGGACAAAAGGATACATTCTAAGCTAAGAGGTGTCAATTACACCCATCCTGAACCCATCGAGACATTTTTGAATTGAATGGGTTCTTCTGAAACCAAGAAGGTGTGACGTAGCCACATCCTAGGTCACCATTTGGAGGAAGATTGATGTCTGCCAACAGGGGCAAGACGTGAGACCGTTTGACCTTAAAAGTAGCTCTCTGGAGAGAGAGAGAGAAGGAGACTCAGGACAACCATCACTGAAGCCTGTCCAGCTGAGAGCGGGGAGAAAATCTAGTAAGTCAAAAGGAAGGTGCCCTCTGTGAGTTCTACACTTCAACTTGTGCAGCAGAAGACGGAAAGTGATCCCCTGTCTCCAGACTGAAATTTCAATGAACAGAGAAATCTAAAAACAACAAAGGCCTGCAACTTTGAAGAAAAATTGACTTCAGAGAAGATTCAACAGGTTAACGTGAACTCTGAAAACCTACCTCACTTCAAACCCCTTATCCTTTTCCCTCCCCGTCTGTGTGTGTGTGTGTGCGCGTGCGTGTGTGTGTGGGTGCAGTTGTAACAATTTCGGGAAAATGAACATTGCTCAATAAATAATTAATTTTCTGTTTTAAACCCGTTGCTGTTTGTTTATTTGATACATAAAACAAGGGGTAAAAACCCAGTAACAAGAACACTTGCTGCGGTCAATTGAGACTTGAACAATGGGGACCACTCACACCCTGACCACATGGCCTTAACAATAGGTAAAGAGAAAAAGGGTAGGATGCAATTAAAGTCCAAAGTGAGGTAAGAACTCGTGGTTCACAGAAACCCGCTGAATCTTCTTGGGAGGAAAGTCTTTTCAAAGGTGCAGGCCAGGATGTCTGTAGTTGTGAACTTGCTGAGATGTTGTGGATTTCTGGTGGTTAAAACTTCACTTTCAAATTAACTGCTTTAGCAATTTGAAGTACAGAATCAGCAGCAGGCCTTCTTCCTTGTGCTGGACTGCTCTTGCAGCCTTTGGATGGAGCTGGTTTTTGGTGATCTTTTCTTATCTCCCCTCCCTCTCCAGAGGGCTAGCAGGTGAGTGTCTGCCAGGTGACAAATGGCCCTCTCCCCTGGTATGACCACACAATGGTCCAGGATATGGAAACTATTGCTATCTTGGTGTCTGAACAGGTACCATTCTGTTACAATGGTGCTACTTCACTCTCATTCATCTGGGTTTGGGCTGTGGAGTCAGTCTGTCTTGCAGAACCTTTGTTAGTCCCATTCCTGTAGGTAGAAGTCATTAACATGCAATGGGCTCCTTTCAGTTCAGGAAACCAGGATGTAGAAGTGGTTTGGGTAGAGATGAGAAATGATAAAGGAAAGAAGTCACTTGTGGGAGTGGTGCACAGGCCCCCTAACAGCAACCACATGGTAGGATGGGATATAAATGAAGAAGTAATGGGAGCTTGTCAAAAAGGTACATCATGGCGAATTTGAATCCACATTTTGACTGAAAAAGTCAGATGGGCAAAGCTGGCCTAGATGAGGAGTTCATAGAATATTTTCGGGATAGTTTCTTGGAACAGCATGTTCTGGAGCCGACTAGAGATCAGGTTTTATACTAGACCTGGTATTGTGCAACGAGATAGGATTAATTAATGACCTCGAAGTGAAGGCGCCCCTAGGTAGCAGCGATCATGATATGATTGAATTTTAAATCTAGTTTGAGGGAGAGAAGAGTGGGTCTAAGACTAGTAATTTAAAATTAAATAAGGGCAATTATGAGGGCATGAAAGCAGAACTAGCTAGAACTGGCAAATTAGGTTAAGGGATAGGCCAATAGAGATGCAGTGGCAGACATTTAAGGGGATATTTCAGAATACACAGAATAAATACATTCCAACGAGAAAGAAAAACTCCAAAGGGAGGACCCACTACCCGTGGCTAACTAAAAAAATTAAAGACAGTATCAAACTTAAAGAAAAAGCAAATAATTACGCAAAAATGGGTGGCAGGTCAGAAGATTGGCCAGAATATAAAAAACAGCAAAGAATGACTAAAAGATTAATAAGGAGGGAAAAATTAGAGTACCAGAGAAAGCTATCTAGAAATATAAAAACAGATAAGTAAGAGTTTCTATACGTATTTAGAAAAGAGTTAATAAAGTGAGCATTGGTCCTATAGAAAGTGAGTCTGGGGCATTAATGATGGAAAATAATGAGATGGCAGATGAATTGAACAGGTATTTTGCATTGGTTTTCACTATAGAAGATACAAGTAACATCCCAGAAATAGCTGTAAATCAGGAAATGGAAGGGAGGGAGGAACTCAAGAAAATTAGTCAACAGGGAAGAGGTACTGAGCAAACTGTTGGAGCCGCGGGCTGACAAGTCTCCGGGTCCTGATGGACTTCATCCTAGGCTCTTAAAAGAAGTGGCTAGTGAGAAAGTTGATGCATTGGTTTTAATTTTCTAAAATTCCCTAGATTTGGGGAAGATTCCATTCGACTGGAAAATAGCCAATGTACTCCTTTATTCAACAAGGGAGGGAGACAGAAAGCAGGAAACTACAGGCCAGTTAGCTTAACATCTGTCATTGGGAAAATGTTGGAAGCTACTATTATTAAAGACGTTGTAGCAGGGCTCTTCAAAAAATTCAGGTTAATCAGGCAGAGTCAACATGGTTTTGTGAAAAGGAAATCATGTTTAACCAATTTATTGGAGTTCTTTGAAGAAGTAACATGTGCTGTGGATGAAGAGAAACCGGTGGATGTATTGTACTTAGATTTCTAGAAGGCATTTGATAAGGTACCACATCAAAGATTATTGCAGGAAATAAAAGCTCATGGTGTAGGGGGTAACATAGAGGCATGGATAGAAGATTGGCTAGCTAACAGCAAACAGAGAGTAGGAATAAACTGGTCATTTTATGGTTGGCAAGATGTAACAAGTGGTGTGCCACAAGGATCAGTGCTGAGGACTCACATTTTTACAATTTATATAAATGACTTAGATGACGAGACCTAAGGTATGGTTGCTAAATTTGCTGATGACACAAAGTTAAGTAAGAAAGTAAGATGTCGAGCACATAAGGAGGCTGCAAAGGGATATAGATAGGTTAAGTGAGTGGGCAAAGATTTGGCAAATGGAGTATAATGTGGGAAAATGTGAAATTGTCCACTTTGGCAGGAAGAATAAAAAAGAAACATATTATCTAAATGGTGAGAGTTTGCAGAGCTCTGAGATGCAGAGGGATCTGGATGTCCTGGTGTACGAATCACAAAAGGTTTGAATGCAGGTGCAGCAAGTAATCAGGAAAGTTAATAGAACATTATTGCTTATTGCGAGGGGAATTGAATACAAAAGTAGGCAGGTTATGCTACAGTTATACAGGGCATTGGTGAGACCACATCTGGAGTACTGTGTACAGTATTGGTCTCCTTATTTGAGGAAGAATGAAAATGTGTTGGCAGCAGTTCAGAGAAGGTTTACTAGACTGGTATCTGGAATCAGCAGGTGTCTTATGAGGAAAGGTTGGACAGACTCGGCTTGTATCCGCTGGAGTTTAGAAGAGTAAGAGGCGACGACTGAAACATACAAGTTCCTGAGCAGTCTTGACAGGGTGGATGTGGAAAGGATGTTTCCTCTTGTGGGAGAATCTAGAACTAGGGGTCACTGTTTAAAAATAAGGGATCACCCATTTAAGACAGAGATGAGGAGAATTTTTTTCTCTCAGAGGGTTGAGAGTCTTTGGAACTCTTTGCCTCAAAAGGCAGTGGAAACAGAGTCTTTGAATATTTTTAAGGCAAAGGTAGATAGATTCTTAATAAGCAAGGGGGTGAAAGGTTAGCGGGGGTAGGCGGGAATGTGGATTTGAGGTTACAATCAGATCAGCCACGATCTTGTTGATTGGTGGTGCAGGCTGGAAGGGGCGAGTGACCTACTCCTGCTCTTAATTCGTATGTACATATGATCGTATGTTCAATTTCAATGAGTTTTTCCCAGCACTGATTCAGACTCAGTTAATGAGTTTCATCTTTGCAGAGAGGCTTGCTGATTCCCAGTACAGGAGAGGTGATCTGACCTCTACTCCATTTTGTCTGTGCTACAGATGTGCCCATTTTCTTGTGGTTCAGTATACCAGCTGACTTTTTATTCTCATAATTCCTCCAGTTCATTATTTCATCACGGCTCCTTCCGAGCATGACACTACCTTGTAGCAAAGCACGAGCACCCCTGGTGAAATTAATGATCAGCTGCATACTTAAACCTGCCTTCATCTCCTTATAGGCAACTTGCAACATTGAGCTATGGGGCTCATGTTGTGGACTGCCACAGAGGACTACATACTTGAAACTTCTTCATCTAGTACCATCTTCATGTCAGTGTAGCCATCAGACAAAGTGTTAGATGCTGGGGTGCACCATCATTGGAATATGGGATTAGAATAGTTGGGTGCTGTTTGGCCGGCACAGACACGATGGGCCAAAGGGCCTGTTTCTGTGCTGTATAATTCTATGACTCTATGACTATCATTTGCCTGCATACTTGTGCTGGTATCTTGGGTTTCCTATCCTTTCTGTCTGCAACTTCTTCATCCTTCAGCCATGGCAAATACTGGGAATGGGTTGAAATACATTTTCAAATCAGCTCTTCAAACTATATTAATTAGCTGACTGAAAATTTGCTGGGATCAGCTCATTTCTATTTGAGTCTGTATAAAATGGGATGGTAGCGTAGTAGTTATGCTACTAGACTCGTAATCTAGACGTTTGGACAAATGATCAAGCAGCATGAGTTCAAATCCCACCACAGCAACTAAGGAGTTTAAATTCTGGATTAAAAAGTTAGTATTCATAATGATGACCATGAAACTAATTGATTCTAATAACCTATCTGGTTCATTAATATCTTTCGGGGAAGAAATCTGCCGTCATTACCAAGTCTGGCCTATATGTGACTCCAGACCCACAGCAATGTGTTTAACTCTTCACTGCCCTCTGAAATGGCCTAGCAAGCCTCTCAGTTGTATTCAAGAAGGTGGATCACCACCTTCTCGAGGGCAATAAATGTTGCCAGTGATAGCCATATCCTGTGGATGAATAAAAAAAACTTGCCAATAACCATTCTTCTGTGAATTACACCAATATTGCAAATCCAGTGCTTATAAATCCATGTGGAATAAAATTCACACTCAAGCTATCAGTAATATGAACTTTTCAGTTGCTGATGAATTATTTGGAGGACAGAGGTAAAACTGACTGAAATAAAAACAGGTCATAGACCTGAAACATTAACTCTGTTCTCTCTCCATAGATGCTGCCTGACCTGCTGTATATTTCCAGCACTTTCTGTTTTTACTTCAGATTTCCAGCATCCGCAGTATTTTGCTTTTATTTTTGTAAAACTGACTGAGGCCGAATCATTCCTTATATCTCCTAGAACTCTTAGCAAACTGGCCAAAGACTGAAACTGATGGTCATTTATATTCTATATACTGATGATCCCAACCTCCTGACTGAAGAGGACAGTGGCAGAGTTTGGAAGTAATGAAGATTAAAAAAAGATTTATATAGCAAAGAATTGAAGTAATTCAACTATCATTCCAAAAAATTAAGCGTAAATTAAAATTTCATAACTTCATTAATTGATAATTAGACACTAATTCCTCCTTGGGTCCACAAATCTGAGGATGCAATTCAAAAGAACTAGTACTGCATAATATAGAAGTGTCTGAAATAGGGGACTGCATATATTATCTATTCTAGCACAAAACTTGCACATTCACAGCTCTTAAATTACTACTAAAATTCAATTAAATGGTAGATATAAATGCATTAGCTTGCACTCTCAGCATTTATCCAGCATGGCAGTCACAATAAAGCATGCACTGCAAGCATGATATGAAAAACAAGCAAGTTAATAAGTCCCTGTAGGGACACTTGTTAAGAGAGATTTTTTTACCTTCACACGTTTCAGATTCAGGTTTAAATACATATCCCTTTGGGCAGGAACAAGTATAACTCCCAGGTGTGTTTCTGCAGAGGCCATTGTCACACAACATGCGATTAATGAAACACTCATCGATATCTGAAAAAAGTTAAATATAAGGATTCTTTAGTATGCATCAAAAGAATAATTGCATTTTCAATTTTTTATTAAAAAATTAGCAAGAGATTATCTTTCACATGCTGTGAAATTAAACTGATCTTAAAACAGCAGAGTTACCCATTGGAGCAGTGCATTTTACACAGTCACAACTATGGCCTCGACTAGAGAGGTAAACGGGTTTGATTCCAATCTTAGTCTCACTACTCCAACAAAACAATGGATTGAGAGTAAGCATTTCCTAACTGCATGGCTTTAGGAGAGGTTATCATGGGCTCATATAGCTAGACTACTCAGTGAGTAGTCAAGAGAACTTTGGGAGCAGATGGTCTGGTCCAACACCTAGTCAATGAGATACTGCTCGGGCCGGGTTTAGGTACACATGGAACTCAGGGCTTCAGGATATGCTACAATATTCTGAAAGAATGAATGACAGTGGTGTTTGAAAAAAAAAGGTCAGATTTGACATACTGGAATTGAAACTTTACAATTTGGATGTGAAGTTGAACATGCTTGTTGCATGCATAGGGATCTTGTATTGTATTGATACAAATAGTTTTAAAAATGCACTACCTACGCAGTCAGTACGACGTGCGAATTGAACAGTCACAACAGCTGTGAATCTCAATGACAGCAGAAATATTAACTGAATTTTTTAGTCAATAGTTTTACTGGTATCTGTTCTTGGAGTTGTACAGTAGCACAGTGATTCTATTACTGGACTAATAATCCTAACCGATGGACTCATGATCCAGAGACACAAGTTCAAATCCCACCACGTCAGCTGGGGAATTTAAATTCAGTTAATTAAATAAATCTGGAATAAAAAGCTAGTATCAGTAATGGTGATTGCGAAACAATCAGCTAGTCGTAAAAACCTATCTGGTTCACAAATATTCTTTCGGGAAGGAAATCTGTCGTCTTTACCCAATCTGCCTATGTGGACTCCAGACCCACTGAAATCTGGTTGACTCTCAGTTGCCCTCTGTCTGAAATTGCTAGGCACATCACACAGTTGTATCAAACATGTGCACAAAACTATAATACTGAAACCAGATGACCACCTCAAATTGACCTAGTCACCGAAAACGACAAAGGGACAGCCTGCCTAGTTGACCCTGCAAAATCCTCCTCAATAACATCTGGGGATATGTACCAAAATTTGAAGAGCTGTCCCACAGACTAGTCCAGCAACAGCCTGACATAGCCATACTCACAGAATAATACCTTTCAGCCAACATTTCAGACTCCATCACCATCCCTGGATAGACCAAACAACTGAACAGACCTGGCAGAGTTGACAGCACAGTAGTATACAGTGATGAGGGAGTGGCCCTGGCAGTCGTCAACATTGACTCAAGACCCTATGACGTCTCATGGCATCAGGTCAAACACGGGCAAGGAAACCTCCTGCTGATTAGCACCTACTGCCCTCCCTCAGCTGATGAATCAATGCTCCTCCATTTTGAACATCATTTGGATGAAGCACTGAGGGCAGCAAAGGCACAGAATGTACTGTGGGTGAGGGAATTCAAAGTCTATCACCAAGAATGGCTCAGCAGCACTACTACTGACTGAGCTGGCCAAGTCCTATTGGACATAGCTGTCAGACTGGGCCTTTGACAGGTGGTGAAAGAACCAAAACGAGGGAAAAACAAACTTCACCTCATCTACACCAATCTACCTGTCGCAGATGCATCTATCCATGACAGTATTGGTAGAAGTGACCACTGCATAATCTTTGTGGAAACAAAGTCCTGTCTTCATTTTGAAAACACCCTCCAACATGTTGTATGGCACTACAATCATGCCACATGGGGTAGAGGGCAGCAAGGGGGGTAATAAGAGTAAGTAATTAATAAATATCAGCACAGAAAAATATTAGAGAAATTTAGGGGGCTAAAAGCCACCAAAATCCCCAGGACCTGATGGCCTACGTCCCAGGGTTCTAAATGAGGTAGCTGCAGAGATAGTGGATGCACTGATAATGATTTCCCAAAATTCCCAGCATTCCAGAATAGTAAATATAACATCGCTATTCAAGAAAGGAGGGAGAGAGGAAACAGGGAACTACTGACCGGTTAGCCTGACATGAGTCATTTGGAAAAGTCTGGAATCTATCATTAAGAAGTCTTAACAATGCACTTAGAAAATCAAAGCATGATCAGACAGAGTCAACACAGTTTTACAAAAGGGAAATCATATTTGACAAGTTTGTTAGAATTTTTTGAGGATGTAACCAGCAGGGTAGATAAAAGGGAGCCAGTAGATCTAGTGTACTTGGATTTCCAAAAGGCTTTGATAAGGTTCCACACAAAAGGTTAATATGAAAGATAAGGACTCATGGTGTTGGGGGTAAAATATTAGCATGGATGGAGGATAGGTTAGGGGACAAGAAGCAGGGAATAGGGAATAAACGGGGCATTTTCAAGTTGGCAGGTTGTGACTAGTGGAGTGCCGCAAGGATCAGTGTTGGGGCCTCAACTATCTACACTCTGTATTAAAGACTTAGACAAAGAGACCGAGAGTAATGTGTTTAAGTTTGCTGATGATATAAAGCTAGGTGGCAAAGCAAGCTGTGTGGAGGACACAAAAAGGCTGCAAAGAATATATAAAAGCAAAATACTGCAGACGCTGGAAATTTGAAATAAAAACAAGAAATACTGGAAATACTCAGCAGGTCTGGCAGCATCTATGGAGAGAGAAGCAGAGTTAATGTTTCAGGTCAGTGACCTTTCATCAGAGTTGGCAAAGATTAGAAATGTTATAGGTTTAAGCAAATAAAGTGGGAGTGGGGCAAGTGATAACAAAAGGGAAGGTGTTGATAGGACAGGGTCACAGAGAATAACTGACAAAGTGGTCATGGAGCAAAGGCAAACGGTATGTTCATGGTGCACTGAAAGACAAAGCGCTAGTACAGAGAGGGTGTTAATAGACAGAAAAATGAACAGCCCTGGCCCAAAGCACAAACATGAAAATAAAAGTGGGAAGGCACATGGCAAAAAAAATGATGAAACAAACTAAAATTAAAAAAAAAACTGAAAGTAAAAAGCGGGGGTGGGGGTGCCGTCATACTCTGAAATTATTGAACTCAATGTTCAGTCCGGTAAGCAGTGTGCAGTGGGAAGAGGACGAGGTGGTGGGGGTAATGGAGGAGTGGACCAGGGTGTCGCGGAGGGAACGATCCCTTCGGAATGCTGACAGGGGAGGGGAGGGGAAAATTACACAATGTTGTCAGGGCCCATAGCCTTTGCAGTATCCAGTGCCTTCAGCTGTTCTTGATAACATGTGGAGTGAATCAAATTGGTTGAAGTTGGTATCTGTGATGCTGGAGACCTCGGGAGGAGGCCGAGATGGATCATCTTGTTAAAGGCGTGAGACCTTTAAATATTGATGTTCAGAAAGACTCAGATGCAATTGTACAAGGAACACAGAAAATTAGCACGCAGGTATAGCAAGAAATTAGGAAGGCAGATGACATACTGGACTTTATTGCACTGCAGTACAAGGATAAGGAATTTTTGCTACAATTTTATTGGGCTATGGTGAGACCACACCTGGAGTACTGTGTGCGGTTTTGGTCACCAAAGCTAAGGAAGGATATACTATTTGCATTGGTGGCAGTATACTCGATCGGTTCCTATGATGGGCACGTTGTTCTATGATGACAGGCTGAGTAAATTGGGCCTATATTCTCTGGAGTTTAGCAGAATAAGAGGTGATCTCATTGAAACACACAAAATTCTAAAGGGGCTTGTCAGGGTAGACACTGAGTGGCTGTTCCCCTGATTGGGGAACCTAGAACACACAGGCACAATCTCTGAATAAGGACTGAGATGAAGAGAAATTTCTTCACTCAGAGGGTTCTGAATCTTTGGAATTCTTTACCCTAGAGGGTTGTGGATGCTCCATTGTTGAGTATATTCAAGGCTGGGATAGACAGATCTTTGGTCTCTCATGGAATATGGGGAGTGGATGGGAAAGTGGAGTTGAGGCAGCAGATCAGCCATGATCATATTTGAATGGTGGAGCAGGCTCGAGGGGCCGTATGCTCTACTCCTGTTCCTAACTTTATGTTCTTAAATTCAGCAGTTCAGAACTGTGGGCCATCAGCAACAGCAAAATTATATTCCACTGCAATCTGTAACCTCATGGTTCAGTATGTCCTTTACTGTACCATTATCATCAAACCAGGGGATCAACCCTGGTTCAATGAGCAGTGTAGAGGAGCATGCCAAGAGCATTACCAGATGTACTTTAGAATAGGTTCCAACCTGGTGAAGCTACAACACAGGTCAATATGCATGTTAAACAGTGTAAGCAGCATGCTATAGGCCGAGCTAAGTGATCCCAAACCAACAGATCAGATTAAAGCTCTACAGTCCTGCCACATCCAGTCTGAATTAGTCAGAATCCAGACAATTAAACAATTATCAGAAGGAGGAAGCTCGATGACTATCTCCATCCTCAATGATGGCAGAGCCCAGCACATGGGTGCAAAACACAAGGGTGAAGTGTTTGCAACCATATTAAATCAGTAGTGCTGGGTGGATGATCCATTTCAGCCTCCTTCTGAACCCCCCAGCATCGCAGATGCCAGTCTTCAGATAATTCAATTTACTTCGTGTAATGTCAAGGAATGGCTGAGCACACTGGATACAGCAAAGGCTATGGGCCTTGACAACATACTGGCTGTAGTGCTGAAGATTGTGCTCCAGAATTAGCTGCATCTCTAAACAAGCTGTTCCAGTATAAACGCAATACTGGCATCTTCCCAACAAAGTGGAAAATTATACAATATACTCTGTCCACAAAAAGCAGGATAAATCCAATCCAGTCAATTACCTCACCATCAGTTACTCCAATCAGCATAGTGATGGATGGTATAGTCGACAGTGCTATCATGCAGCACTTACTGATAACCTGCTCAATAATGCTTAGTTTAGGTTCTGCCAGCTCCAGACCTCATTACAGCCTTGGTTCAGTACAAACAAAAGAGCTGAATTCCAGAGGTGAGATAAGACTGCCCTTGACATCAAGGCAGCATTTGACCAGGTGTGGCATCAAGCAGTCCTAATAAAATTGAAATCATTAGGAATCTGGGGAAAACTCTCCACTGTCTGGAGTTGTACCGAGCACGAAGGAAGATGATTGTGCTTTTGGAAGCCAATATATCACAGTCCCAGGACATCACTGCAGGAGTACCTCAGGGCAGCGTCCTAGGTCCAACGATCTTCAGCTGCTTTATTAATAACCTTCCCTTCATCATAAGGTGAGAAATGTGGATGATCACTGATGATTGCAGTCTTCAGTACCATTTGCAACTCCTCAGATAATGAAGCTACCTATGCCCACTTGCAGCAAGACCTGGGCAACATTCAGGATTGTGCCGATAAGTGGCAAGTAACATTTTCACTACATTAAGTGCCAGACAATGACTGTCTCCAGCAAAAGAGAGTCTAACCACCTCACCTCGACATTCTAAGGAAGAAAGACTTGCATTTACGTAGCGCCTTTCATGACCTCAGGATATCCCAAAGCACTTTAAAGCCAATGAAGTACTTTTGAAGAGTAGTCACTGTTGTAACGCAGAAAACACAGCAGCCAATTTGCCAACAGTAATATCCTACAAACATCAATGTGATAATTACCAGATAATCTGTTTTTGTGATGTTGATTGAGGGATAAATATTGGACAGGACATCGGGGATAACCTCCCTGCTCTTCTTCACAATAGTGCCATCAGATCGTTTATGTCTGCCTGAGAGGACAGACGAGGACTTGCTTTAATGTCTCAACTGAAAGAACCTCCAACAGTGTAGCACTCCCTCAGTACTGCAGTGGAGTACCAGCCTAGATTTTAGTGCTCAAGTCTCTGGAGTGGCACTTGAACCCACAACCTTCTACCTCACAGGTGAAAGTGCTACCAACTGAGTCATGGCTGACATGGCATTCAGTGGCATTCCATCACTGAATCCCCCACCATCAACATACTAGTGGTCGCCATTAAACAGAACTTAACTGGACCAGACACATAAAAAATGTGGATACAAGAGTAGGTCAAAGACTGGGAATTCTACAGCAAGTAACTCACCTCCTGATATGCCAAAGCCTTTCTGTCCTCTATAAGGCATAAGTCAGCATTGTGTTGGAATATTCCCCACTTGCTTGGATGAGTGCAGCTCCAACAACATTGAAGAAGCTCGACATCCCAAGATAAAGCAGCCTGCTTCAATGGCACCCACGATCCACCACCTTAAGCATTCACTCCTTCCATCACCGTGATAGCAGTGTGTACCATCTACAAGATACACTGCAGCAATTTGCCAAGGCACTTTCTAAGCCCGCGGCCGTTACCATTTAGAAGAACTAGGGCAGCAAGCGCATGGAAACACCACCACCTCCAAGTCACACACCATCTTGACTTTGAAATGTATTGCCGTTCCTACATTGTCACTGTCAAAATCCTGGAACTCACTACCTAGCGCACTGTGGGTGTAGCTACATCACACAGACTGCAGCGGTTCAAGAAGGTGGCTCATCACCACCTTCTCAAGGGAAATTATGGATGGGCAATAAATGTTGGCCTTGCCAGCAATGCCTACATCCCATGAACAAATAAAAAAACACACTAAGAAAAAAATACTACATTTATGTAAGCATCTGTCAACTGCTCAAAACGTCCCAAAAGCCCTTCAAAATTTAGTCACTGACATGTTATCCAATGTTATCCAATAGAAATTGTTGACTAGCTCCAGGTGTCCCTACAACACCATCATTCCAACTACATGTACTAATTTTAGTAGAAACCTCCTTGCATACACTCATACAGTACAGGTAAATGCACCTCAAGTGTATATTTACTTCAAAAACATCTAACACCATTCCAATACAATTGAGAACCAGGCTAAATATAGAAGGTTCAGAAAGAAAGTGAAAAAACAAATCAGAGAAGCAATGAGAGAGTATGAGAAGAGATTGGCAGCTAACATAAAAGGGAATCCAAAAGTCTTCTGTAGGCAAATAAATAGTAAAAAGGTAGTAAAAGGAGGAGTGGGGCTGATTTAGGGACCTATGCATGGAGGCAGGGGGCATGGTTGAGGTACTAAATGAGTACTTTGCATCTGTCTTTACCAAGAAAGATGATGCTGCCCAAGTCATAGTGAAAGAGGAAGGTAGTTGAGACACTGGATGGAATAAAAATTGATAAAGAGGAGGTATTAGATAGGCTGGTTGTACTTAAAGTTGATCAAGTCACCAGGATAGATGAGGATCCAAGGATATTGAAGGAAGTAAGTGGAAATTGCGGGAGGCACTGGCCATAATCTTCTAGTCCTCCTTATATATAGAGGTGGTGCCAGAGGACTGGAGAATTGCAAATATTGCACCCTTTTACAAAAAAGGTTGTAAAGATAAGCTTAGCAACTACAGACCAGTCAGTTTAACCTCGGTAATGGGAAAGCTTTTAGAAACGATAATTAATGCTAAATTCAGAGTGACTTGAACAAATGTAGCTTAATTAAGGAAAGCCAGCATGAATTTGTTAAGGAAAAATTGTATTTAACTAACTTGCTTGAGTTTTTTGATGAAGTAGCATTGTGGGTTGATGAGGGTAGTGTGGTTGATGTGGTGTACCTGGACTTCCAAAAGGCATTTGATAAAGAGCCACATAACAGGTTTGTCAGCGAAGTGAGAGCTCACAGAATAAAAGAGACAGTAGCAGCATGGATATGAAATTGGTTGAGTGACAGGAAACAAGGAGTAGTGGTGAAAGGTTGTTTTTTGAACTGGAGGAAGGTATATAGTGGGGTTCCCAGGGTTGGTGTTAAGACTCCTGCTTTTCTTGATAGGCATACAGGGCAGAAAAATTGGAAACATTGTGAACTGTGAGGAAGATAGTGATAAACTTAAAGAGGGCACAGACAGACTGGTGGAAAGGGCAGACCAGTGGCAAATGAAATTTAATGCAGATAATTGTGAAATTATTCATTTGGGTAGGAAAAACAAGGAGAGGCAATACAAACTAAAGAATACAATTCTAAAGGGGGTGCAGGAGCAGAGGGACCTGAGAGGTGTATGTGCATAAATTATTGAAGGTTGCAGGGCAGGTTGAGAAAGCAGTTAATAAAAAATATGGGATCCTGGGGCATTGAGTACAAAAGCAAGGAAGTTATGATACACCTGTATGAAACACCGGTTTGGCTTGAACTGGAGTATTCTGTCCAGTTCTGGGCACCACACTTTAGGAATGATGTGAGGGTGCAGAAAAGATTCACAAGAACAGTTCCAGGGATGAGGAACTTCAGTTACATGGATAGAGTGGAGAGGTTGTGGTTGTTCTCCTTGGAGAAGACAAGATTAAGAGCAGATTTGATAAAGGTGTTCAAAATCACAAGGGTCCTGGCCAGAGAAGATAGGTAGAAACTATTCACGTTGGCAGAAGGATTGAGAACCAGAGGACACCGATTTAGGACCTGGAATGCACTGCCTGAGATTGTGATGGAGGCAGATTCAATCATGGCTTTCAAAAGGGAATTAGATAATTATCCGAAGAGAAAAAATTTGCAGGGCTACGGGGAAAAAGGTAGAGGAGTGGGACTAGATGAGTTGTTGTTACAGAGAGCCAGCATGGACAGGATGGGCCAAGTGGTCTCCTGTTCTGTAACCATTCTATGATTCTATGAATAACTTAAGGAAATAAAACTCTCAGAACGATCTAAAGACTATCGCAAACTTTGCTTTTTGTCTTACTACTTTACCAACAATTGTACAAAAATGTTAAAGTACATATGCATAGGTCACGTGAATATGAGTATTGAGATAACATGGTCAATGACTGAACATACTACTCATTTTTTTTTTTACTAATCAATCGCTGGATTCCCAATTAACCACATGCAGGTAGCAGCTGATGTATTGGACAACACTGGCAATGCTGTCAAATATGGCAGCAAAATTCACAAACAACAGATGAGATAAATGACCAGTAAATTTGTTCTATTTGGTGATGCTTGCTGAGGGAAGATTGTGGCCCAGACCTCAAATAAAAACAGAAAATGCTGGAAATACTCAGCAGGTCAGGCAGTATGAGTAGAGACAGAAACAGAGTTAAAGTTTCAGTTAGATGACCTTTCGTGGGAACTGGAAAAATACGAAGATGTAACAGGCTTTAAGCAATTACAGAGGCAGGGAAAGGTAGGGCAGGGGTAACAACAAAAGGCAAGATAGGGTGGAAGGTAGGAGAGATTAAATGAGAAATATTGGCATGGATAGAAGATTGGTTAGCTAACAGGAAAAAGAGAGTAGGCATAAATGGGTCATTTTCTGGTTGGCAAGATGTAATGAGTGGTATGCCACAGGGATCTGTGCTGGGGCCTCAACTTCTTACAATTTATATAAATGACTTAGATGAAGGGACCAAAGGTATGGTTGCTAAATTTGCTGATGACATAAAGATAGGTAGGAAAGTAACTTGTGAAGAGGACATAAGGAGGCTACATAGGGATATAGATAGGTTAAGTGAGTGGGCAAAGATTTGGCAAATGGAGTATAATGTGGGAAAGTGTGAAATTGTCCACTTTGGCAGGAAGAATAAAAAAGAAGCATATTATCTAAATGGTGAGAGATTGCAGAACTCTGAGATGCAGAGGGATCTGGGTATCCTAGTGCATGAATCGCAAAAGGTTAGTATGCAGGTACAGCACGTAATTAGGAAAGATAATAGAATGCAATAGTTTATCGCAAGGGGAATTGAATACAAAAGTAGGCAGATTATGCTTCAAATGTACAGGGCATTGATGAGACCACATCTGGAGTACAGTGCACAGTACTGGTGTCCTTATTTAAGGAAGGATGTAAACATGTTGGAGGCAGTACAGAGAAGGTTTACTAGACTAATACCTGGAATGGGTGGCTGTCTTATGAGGAAAGGTTGGACAGATTGGGCTTGTATCCGCTGGAGTTTAGAAGAGTAAGAGGCGACTTGATTGAAACATATAAGATCCAGAGGGGGCTTGACAGGGTGGATGTGGAAAGGATGTTTCCCCTTGTGGCAGAATCTCGAACTAGGGGTCATTGTTTAAAAATAAGGGGTCGCCCATTTAAGACAGAGACGAGGAGAAATCTTTTTTCTCAGAGGGTCGTGAGTCTTTGGAATTCTCTTCCTCAAAAGGCAGTGGAAGCAGAGTCTTTGAATATTTTCAAGGCAGAGGTAGATAGATTCTTGATAAGCAAGGGGGTGGAAGGTTATGGGGGTAGGTGGAAATGTGGAGTAATCAGTTCAGCCATGAACTTACTAAATGGCAGAGCATGCTCGAGGGGTCGGGTGGCCTATTCCTGCTCCTAATACATATGTACGTATGTAAAAGGGATGGTGGTGCAAGGCAAAAGGAGATAGTAACGGGACAAGTAAAGAAACAAAAGATGGATCGAGAGGAGATGCAAATGGGAAAACAGAATTATCACCAACTGCTGCAAAAATACGGGGGCAGAAATTATAATCTGAAATTGTTGAACTCAGCATCGAATGCTGAAGGCTGTGGTGTGCCCAATCGAAAGTGAGGTGCTGTTCCTTGAGCTTACGTTGAGTTTCATTGGAACTGTGTAGGAGACTGAGGACAACGATATCAGAGTGGGATTGGAGTGGAGAATTAAAATGACAGGCGACTGGAAACTCGGGATCATACTTGCAGACTGAAGAGGATGTTCTTCTAAGCAGTCACCCTATCTGCGTTTGGTTCCCCTCATCATGAGCGATGAATACGGTATACTAAATTGAAATAAGAACAGCTAAATCACTGTTTATCCCAGAAGGTGCGTTTGAGGCCCAGGACAGGAGGAGGTAAATGAACAGGTGTTGCTTCAGCTTGCATAGGTACATGCCGTGACTTGTTCCTGGATGGCGGGACTGTCCTATGAGGAGAGATTGGGTAAACTGGGGCTGTATTCTCTAGCGTTTCGAAGAATGAGGGGTGATCTCATTGAAACTTACAAAATACTTAAAGGGATAGACAGGGTAGATGCAGCTAAGATGTTTCCCCTGGTTGGGGAGTCTAGAACACAATTTCAAAATAAGGGAGAAGCCACTTAGGACAGAGATGAGGAGAAATTAATTACTCAGAGGGTTTTGAATCTTTGGAATTCTCTACCCCAGAGGGCTGCGGAAGCTCAGTCATTGAGTATGTTTAAAGCAGAGATTGACAGATTTCTAAATACCAATGACATAAAGAGATATGAGGAAAAGTGTGGGAAAAAGGTATTGAAGTGGATGATCAGCCATGATCTTACTGAAGGCTGGGGCAGGCTCGATGGGCTGAATGGCCTACTCCTGCTCCTATGTTCCTATGAAGGGGAGGGGTTGACTGAGGAATGGACTAGGGTGTCATGGAGGAAACAGTGTCTTCAGAATACCGAAAGGGGAGAGGAGAGGAAGATGTGTTTGGTGGTGATGGCAATGGTGGAAGATGATTTGCTGAAGGACAATACACGAGGAGAACTCTAGCTCTTCTTTAATTAGTGCCTTGGGATCTTTTATGTTCACCTAAGCAGGCAGACAGAGTTTCACTACAGTTACATCTGAAAGACTAGAGCATTCACAGACTTTCTTTTCAATATTGTTCCTCATTTTTCTTATGGTGCAGACTATTTTCTGGGGTATAATTCCAAGGGCTCCAACAGAACATTGTGCAAGAGGACATTCTTAAATTGCAAGTCTATTCAATGTATTTCAGCAGGTTATTCAGCCAGAGATCTCCATCACCAAGTTGCCCTTTTCTAACATCCATACATTCAGTTTCAGAACAGAGTCAATAGGGGACAGGAACTGGGTGATAAGTGGCTTTTCCTGATTTAACTGTCCATTTGTCCTGTTCCCTCTAAATCCAGGGCCCATGAAATTAAAAATTCACAAATAAATGAGAGAAAAATGTTTAATACTTAAATGGTAAATTACAAACTATATATTTCTATCATACTTTGGCTTGTGCAAGTACCTTGTGTGAAATTGGCTCATTTTAGCACTTACTAAATTAAAGCAGTTGACCTATGCGGAATGTAAAAGAGCAGCACAGGACAGACAGAGGTGGAGATCCATGGCAGTCAACCTTCTGGGAAGAAGATGACACCAATGAACGAACAAACAAAATGAAAGCTCCAAGTTTCATGGATGTAAAATAATCAAAAATCAATAAATATATAAACTGATTTTATAATTGGGACTCTTTGACTGAACTTCTAGTCTCAATTTTTAAAATACATACCAATACATTTTTTCCCAGATATATCAACTTCGTAACCAGAATTGCAAACACATCGGTAACTGCCACGAGTGTTCTCACACACTCCGTTAGGACAAATATCAGGATCCAGTGCACATTCGTTGATGTCTGTAAAAACAAAGGATTTGTCACAAGAGAACTTTTTTTTTACAGGAATAGATTCACTTGAATATTGTCAGATGATAATAAAGTAAATAAAATGTAACACAAAAATAATATTTTTTCAAATACCAAAAAGATACTCAATTTATATCAAAAGCATTGTACACATGAACGCCAGATGAGGTTTTTTGAAATTCTAGTGTAAAAACTGTTAAACACAAAATCTTTCAGAGATTTAAAATCTGCTAACATTTTTCATTTGAGTTTGCTCTAATGTACAGCTTCCAGGCTGGAGTGCGTAACAATGTTGTAACACTGATGATTAGAATCACATCATAACCGCAAGTGTGAAGGTCAAAAGATTTATCAACATCGTCTTAAACCCAAGAAATGATATGTCCTGGAACACTCCAGCTGGTGTATTTTTATTCTGCACCATATTTATTGATGGCATAGGTATGGTTGTTTAATTCTATTACATGTATTTTTTTCCATTATTGAGTGTCAGCAACAGAAGGTAGATTGATGCAATCAAGTGGTTTGAATTGAAGTACTTTGGAGCCATATGATTTATACTGTAGCAATATAAAAACATTTTTTAGTCTAGATTACAGGGAACAGCATACTATAGAATGGACTATCAAGGAATAATTTAGATAAGCAAACATGTTTTCTTTAGTAGGAGTTCATTGAAGTTACCTCGCCCATCACTTGTTATACCAGGTCCACTGCTGCAAAGTGCATGATATTCAGCTGTAGAAAAATAAGAAACATCTTTTAATATTTTCTTGACAAGCAACATCAGAAGTATTTTGAGTGGCTACATAAGACAATATATCAAGTATATGTACAGTATTATGTTACCTTTCAAGGCAAAGTGACAATGTCCAAATGTTGAATAAAGCTCCTACGACTTTGCCTAACATACCTCAACTCCAAATTCAGACCAGTCCCCCTTCCGCTCGTGTACTACTGTGATATTTCCATTTCCTACACAAGCCATCCTTGTAGTTTCACTGGGTAACACTTCCAATTTTTACTGATCTCTTGGGATGTGTGAGTTGTGGACCTATTACCCCCTAAAAATAAGCTGAAATTCCCACACTCATTTCACATTTGGCGATTATAACTGAGAGACAAAGACATTTTTTGATTCACCAAACTGAGCTGGATTCAGCAATATCTGAGGAAGTGAAAGGAAAGCACAATACTGAACTATTTAATCTAACCATCTAGATTGAGAGAATATAACCATATCCCCTTGATGTTGAATGGCATTACCATCACTGAATCCCCCACCATCAATATCTATTGACCAGAAACTGAACTAGACCAGCCACATAAATACTGTGGTTACAAGAGCAGGTCAGAGGCTGGGAATTCTGTGGTAACTCACCTCCTGACTCCCTCATGCCTGTCCGCCATCTACAAGACACAAGTCAGGAGTGTGCTGGAATACTCTCCAGTTGTTTGGATGGGTGTGGCTCCAACAACACTCAAGAAGCTCTACATCATCCAGGACAAAGCAGCCTGCTTGAATGACACCCCATCCACCACCATCTACAAGATGCACTGCAGCAACACACCAAGACTCCTTTGACAGCACCTTCCAAACCCGAAACCTCTACCATCTAGAAGGACAAGGGCAGCAGATGCATGGGAACACCACCAAGTTCCCCTCCAAGCCACACACCATCCTGATTTGGAACTATAACACCGTTCCTTCACTGTCGCTGGGTCAAAATCCTGGAACTCCCTTCCTAACAGCACTGTGGGTGTACCTACACCCCAAGGACTGCAGCGGTTCAAGAAGGCAGCTCACCACCACCTTCTCAAGATCAATTAGGGATGCCCACATCCCATGAACGATCAACTTTTCTGCTATTTTAAAAAAGAGAAATTGATACAGTTCTGTATGATTACAAGTAGTACGAATAATTGAAGGGATAAAAATACAACAAATTTTTGATAATGTCCTCATGGAAAAATATGGGTGAGAATAAATAGCAAATAAAGCAGACATGTAAGAAAATAAAGAAAATAATGGTCATTTAACCTTTAAGATATTATAATGGGCCAGATTTTGCAGTCAGCTCATTTGCTCATACTTTTTTGGGGATTTTTCACTAGAATTGCCTGTCATCCAACCATCTAAAAAGTGCAGCGCTCTGTACAGAACTTCTGGAATCTGATTGAACAGAGCAAACAACTGTGTATCTCCTTAACCAAAGAGATTGAAGCATCGTTAATGAGCAGTGCAGAATCAGAACCAGGAAGAGTCAGTTAGAATATTTAATTCAATGTCAAATCAAGTACAGAAAGTGAAATATATTGAATTCCAAAGAATGTACAGCACAGAATTGTCTAACTGATCCCATGCTGGTATTTTTGCTCCACATGAGCCTCCTACCACCCCACCTCATCCAATCCTATCAGCACAACTTACTAAAAATTTAAAATCTCTGTATGACCTCAAATTTATGGAGGGTTGAATGTGGGAGGCCAGCCAGCAGTGCACTGCTGTCTTGTCTAGAAATAACAAAGGCATGGATGAGGGTTTCAGCAGCAGATGAGATGAGACAGGGATGGAGTTGGGCAATGTAATGGAGCTGGAAATAGGCATTCTTAGTGATGGTGCAGATATGTGGTCGGAAGCACCTCTCGGGGTCAAATATGAAACCAAGGTTATGAACAGTTTTTCAGCCTCAGTCGGTTGCTAGGAAGAGGGGAAAAGTCACTGGCGAGGGAATGGAGTTTGCAGTGGGACCGAAGTCAGTGGCTTCGGTCTTCTCAATATTTAATAGGAAAGTTTCTGCTCATCCAGCACTGGATGTTGGCCTCTGACAATAGGGTTATATTTGTGGGCTGCCACCCCTCCCAATCCCACCTCCTGAAAAATGACCCAGGGGCGGGATGACCCAGGATACCGGCACACCAGCTAATGGTGTGAATTTGCATGCCCGCTCGCCCGCTTCTGTCCCCACCCATATCGGGACCTAAAATTTCAGACCAAGGAAGAGGTCAGGGGTGGCCTTTTCTGTGATTGAAACAATGGAAGTAACAAGGTCACGTGAAATGGGAAGCTCAAGGGGGTGGCCATGAGTATGAGTTGGGAGTTTACAAAGAGGGAAAGATTAAGTGAGGATAAGGGGGTAGAAAACTCAGAGGATGAGAAGTTATTCAGTGCAGAAGAAGAGGGAGGAAAGCAGTGAAGCTATCTCAGTGAGAAAATTTTTATCATTAGCACTACCTCTTGTTCCCACATTCTAATCACTTTCTGGGTAAAGAGGTTTCTCCTGAATGCCCTATTAAATTTATTAGTGGCTATCTTAAATTTATGGTCCCTAATTTTGGTCTCCTCCACAAATAGATTTTCAAGTCTATACTAAATTTAGCAATTAAAAGTTTATCTGATATATACACCCTAAAAACGTTTTTTTTCTGATTGATCCTTAAAGTTGTTGGCACAACAACTGGTCTGGTACAATTGAAGATCTACCATCAAATCTTGACTAATGTTTAATTTCAGTCAACTGAGTTTCTGCCCAAATATAGTTCAACATCTTCACAAGACATGTTGGCAGCATCAGTGTTTTTTGGAAAAGCCCAGCTGTATAAAGAGAAAGAGAAAGGTTGGATCGAGAGGGTGATAAAAGAGACAAAAGAAAAATTAAAAAAAAATTAAACCTCCAACAACAATTAATAAATAAATTCTAAAAGGATGAGTCTCCATGCTTGTTAAAATTAATTTTCAGTGCCAGAGAGATTGTTTGCTGGTAATTAAAATTTCATTCCATTAAAAGGGTACTTATACTGGAATGGACAAACCCTAACCTTTTCTGGCAAGTTTAACATGCATGTATCAGATAAATGCAGCAACTTCATGCTATTCCACGTATATTAATGGTGAGTCTCTCAGCGAGAGACAATATATACAATTTCTATCACTGACAGGGAATTCAAATAGACTATGAAAGATATAAAGAAAAACCAGTAACACTCCTGTTAGAGTTCTTTTCAGATTTTGTAATCTGAAAGATTTCCCCAAGTAGTGAGCCTCTGCCAAAAGATTGTTGCTTAACTATTTGCTAGAAACAAATTAATGCATTCCCTTTCTTTGCTCTATCCAGTGTAGACTTACAATGAATGTAAAGCAAAAAGATTCAATTATTTGTTTTAAGGTGAACACTGGGTTTATTTGCAGAATTAACTGGAAATGTACCTGAAAGCAAATAACATTACACATAATGTTATTTTAATGATAGCTGAATTTCTATAAAATTACTATGACTGGGACTGTGTTCCGGCAGTCTTACAATACAGGCTAATTCATTTAGTACTGCAAATTAAGCTTTGTTGTCTGTACATAGAAAGGGTTTAGCTTTATTCTCTTTCAGAACTTAACGTCATCAGTCATTTCATAACTTCTGGCAATATCAGGTTGTAAAAAATTTTCACTCTGACTCTTTGACACCAGCTTTTTGAATTTAGTGTTATACCACAAAATTATGGTGTGGTTTAATTTTCCTTAAGATGATCAGTACCAGCCAGTGCTCAAGTAGTGGCTGTTCTGAACTTCTGCGCTGCGGAGCTGAGATTGGCATCTTAGACTAGGAAGAGTGCCTACAGATGTTCAACTAACGGGAGCCACCTGATATTGGTCATGCTCTTTTACTCTGGCCAGAATGGGTGAACCAAAATCATGTATTTTTTTAAATAAACATGTATTTAAAACATGTATTGGTGAACATGTAGTAATTTCAATTGGAAAAAAAACTGAGCCTCACAGCTCCAGCGACCCGGGTTCGGTTCTGGGTACTGCCTGTGCGGAGTTTGCAAGTTCTCCCTGTGACCGCGTGGGTTTCCGCCGGGTGCTCCGATTTCCTCCCACAGCCAGACTTGAAGGTTGATAGGTAAATTGGCCATTGTAAAATTTCCCCTAGTGTAGGTAGGTGGTGATGTGGTAGGGAATATGGGATTAATGTAGGATTCGTATAAATGGGTGGTTGTTGGTCGGCACAGATTCGGTGGGCCAAAGGGCCTGTTTCAGTGCTGTATCACTCTATGACTCTACTTCCCTCTTCTCCCAATGCAACATATTTCTTTAAGCTATACATAAATTGAAAATTTCCACAGACTACCAATATTAATTTAGAGGCTATATTGGTATATATAATTTGGGACAGAACTGTCAGGCCAATAGATTTAATACAGGTTCTGGGGGGCTGCTGCCAGCCATGGAATTATACCCCAGTATCTTCAGGAGAGATAGGGAGAAAACTGTCAGATACAAAGTGAAAATAAAAAAAGCCAAAGAATAAGACATGAATGAGATTCAAAAATATTAATTCCACTTCACGTTTTCCATGGCCCAGGAGTAGCTTGCTACTGTGTCATTTTTGTGTATTTTACACAAGTCAAAATATGAATCTCACATCTACTGGGTTCAGTGTTGCCACTTTTAGCTATCACATTGGCTTTTAATGTTTTTCCTAACTAACCTTCCTGCTCAGATGCACTCTTATAACAGGATAATTTTCAGCATTTACCAGAATATTCTTTACTGGCACAAAATGTAAAATACTTGCCAAAATTACATGTGCACAGTTAATGGATAAATTCACTCATTCCTCTCTTGAAGGAGTGCAGGTCAGAGCCAGTGCTACAATTTATACATTTAAGGTTCTGTCCTGGTTCTTTTTGAGGAACTCTTTGAGCATAGCTTCCTACTGGTAGCATGGAATGTCCAAATTTACCTGAGACTGATATAGGAGCTGCCTTGAATGCTTTTTTATGACTCTGGTTAATGCTCTTTATACAATGCTTATTCTAAAACAAAGGTTGACAAATTTGGAGATAACTGTAATTAAAAATAGATAATGCTGAATTCAGCAGGTCTGGCAGCAGCTTGGAGAAACAGATTTAAAGTTTTAAATCTACGACCTTTCATCAGAACTGGGAGTACTTTGAGATGTAACAGTTTTTAAGTGAGGCAGGGAAAGGTGAGAGGGGAGGAAAGAACAAAAGGGAAGTGGTGATAGGGTGGAAGGCAGGAGCGATTAAATGATAAAAGGGATTCTAGTGCAGGGTGAATTCCAGGTGAAACAGTAATTTACTTGTACTTCTTTCAATTGAGTGCACTGTATTAGCTGCTCAAAATGCGGTTATCTCTACATTGAGCAGACCAAACGCAGATTAGGTAACCGCTTTGCGAAACACGTCCATTCAGTCCGCAATGTGACCCTGAGCTTCCAGTCATTTGCCATTTTAATTCTCTGCTCTACTCCCACTCTAAGGCCCCAGCGGGTCGGATGGTAAAATTGAGCAGGAGGCTCCGGGAGGCCTTCCCGCCCTGCTCCCACCTCCGGCCAACTTTGCGGTGGTCTACGGGGGAGAAACGGCCCACCCACCCACCCACCCCAGCCCAATTGAGGCCCTTAAGTGGCCACTTAAGGGCATTTGCCCGCCTCCACGGGTATTTTACCCGAAGCAAGCAGGTGCGCTGGGGACGTGAAAGGCCGCCCAGCGATAGCTGCCAGCCTTACCGCGCGCCGGAAGCGGGGGGGGGGGGGGGGGGGGGGTCTGCAAGACACTATTATATATGCAAGTCAGCAACTTGCATGGTTTTTAATTAAAATGCATAGATTTTTTGACATTAACAGACCAGTACTTCTGCTTTTTTTTTTGTCGAGAAATTTTCATTAAGATACCTACCTGGTTATAACTGGCTAGGTGTTAGCAAAATGTTTGCAGAAAAAGTTTGTTCGACTGTTGATATATGTTAATATTAACTCTTACAATGCAAGCAGGTCCAGGGAATTTCAGTCTCCCTGGATGTTCCATTTGTTTTCTTTTGAAGCTTTCAGCTTATGCACTGATACTCAAGTATCCCATTTTGGAGGTCAGATACATATTAGTGGGCACCCATAACATTTGTGTTCAAAATCATGAGGAGTCTGGAAGAGTAGTTAGGGAGAAACTCTTCCTGTTGGCGGAAAGATGGAGACCCAAACGGCTCAATTTAAGGTGATTGGCAAAATAAGCAACGACAAGGAAAAACATTTTTACGCAGAGAGTGGTTAGGATGTGGAATGCACTGCCTGAGGGTGTGGTGGAGGCAGATTCAATTGTGACTTTCAAATTGGACAATTATCTGAAGAGAAAAAATTTGCAGGGCTATGGGGAAAAATGTGATTATGCGAGTTGCTCTTGCAGAGAGTCGGCATGGACACAACAGGCCAAATGGCCTCCTTCTGCGCTGTAACCATTCCATGATTTGCAATGCAAATGTGGTGCTGTCCTCAGGGAGGGCATGTAAATTTGGGGCATCATCTTGTTCAGCTTAAAACATCGTCACCTGTCATGCCTCATCAATTTCAAATTTCAAAACAGGCTCTTTTAAAATGGGCTCAGTTTTTGAACTGCAATTAACAGCAGATTGTGAATCCTGCTTTTAAAATGACCCCACTCCCCCTGATTCTCTTGACAATGTTGGATATCAGTGACACATTGGTGTATTGCAATGCCATGTTAATGAGAGAACTACTTAGGGACACAGTGAGAAGAGACATTTGCCTGAGTGAGAGACATTGCCAGAGTGAAGCTGGAATTTGGTGCACGTGGTAAGTTCTGGTAAGTTTTTATCAAGCTTAAATTTCAGATTAAGAGTCAGGCTTTGAAATCTCCTGAAACAAAAACAAGAAATGCTGGAATCACTCAGCAGGTCTGGCAGCATCTGTGGAAAGAGAAGCAGAGTTAACATTTCGGGTCAGTGACCCTTCTTCGGAAATCTCCTGGTTAGGTAAATAGCCTTGTTAAACAAGAAGCAGCCAGCAATGGCCATTATTTGTCGATCAGTTGAAAGTAGTTAGGTTCAATAGGTGCTAATTATTGTAGCAGAAGCTGAGCTAGTGAGTCATCAGAATCTCTATTTAAAGCAGACCAGTTCTTAGCTGAATGCAGTGAGGGGATGTAGTGAGATGAGACATTTGCCTGTGTGAAGCTGGAATTTGATGCAGAGGGGGAAAGAGGGGTTCCTTTTTCTATCTTTTTTAGCTTCCAGCAGCTGGTGAGTCTTCCTTTGACTCCAAGGTAGGTGATTGGGTGGTGTTTTTTGAAAGATCAATGATAACTCAGGTAATTTTAGAAATTGTAAAGTTTTTATTTGGTAATACTAGTTAAGCTTAGTAGATTGGGAAACTGAGTTAATTAAGAAAGTGATTAAGTAATTAAAGTGAATTAAGTAACAATAGCAGGACAGGTGTTATGTTGCAACTGTGGTAGGTGGGTGCTTTTGAATGCCAAGGTGATCCAGGGCAAATACGCCTGCAAAAAGCGCAAGCAGCTAGAGAAATTCTGGATCAGGATTATTGATCTGGAAGCTGAACTGCATATGCTGCACAACATAAGGGAGGGGGAGAAATACCTGGACATTTTGTTCCAGAAGATGGTTACACCTCTTAAAACAGGGCCATTTGGTTTGATCAGCAGTGAGGGACAGGAGGATGTGACTGAGTGAGGCAGGTAAAGGGACTGAGCAGACAGTAGTAGAGAGCCTCAGACTTTGCATTGTCAAACAGGTTTGCGGTGCTCTCAACCTGTGTGGATGAAAGTGAGGTCTGCACGGTGGATGAGCAGACTGGCCATGGCACTGTGGTACAGGAAGCTATTCAAGTGGGGGGAGCAAAAAGGAATGTAATGATAGTAGGGGATGGTATGGTGAGGGGGATTGACACTGTTCTGTGCAGTTGAGAGCATGAGTCCAGAAGGCTGTGTTGCCTACCTGGTGCCAGGGTTTTGGACATCTGCTCAGGGCTGGACTTGAAATGGGAGGGGGAGGATCCAGTTGTCGTGATCCATGTAGGTACCAATGACATAGGTAGGACGATGAAAGAGGTTCTGCTTGGACAGTATGAGGAGCTAGGCACCAAACTGAAGAACAGAACCTCAAGAGTAATAATTGCTGGATTATTAACTGAGCCATGTGCCAATTGGCAGAGGCACATAAGATTAGTGAAATGAATACGTGGCTCAAAGACTGTGGGTGAAGTGGGTTTTGGTTCGTGGAGCACTGGCACCAGTACTGGGGAAAGTGGGGGCTGTACCAAATCTGTGGCGAATCCACAACCACATTAACTCTGCAATTACATTTTCTGTGAACATGTGCACCAGAAGACAGAAAGGCTAATGTCTATCATAAATCTAGTTGATCCACCTGCAATTGCTGACACAAATAACTTGTTAAACTGAACTCAAATTAAAACAATATGTTACAAAAACTTTCAGGTTATCCCAGATTTACTTATTTTGGTTTATCCATCTTTTAGCTTTAATAGTTTTCTATTTATGAGCTTATTTTAATAGCTGATTTTGGAGTGATTAGCATAATAGAAACTAGAAGTTCCAACTTTTTGACAAAGATTCACACTGTTTCCAACAAAACAAAGGAAGTTGAATAACAGTAATTGGACTAACCAAGATAAAAAACCGGGTGATGTTTAAACTGAATTGTGTTTTCTCCAAAATGTGAGGTGCTTCTGTTCTCTTTTTTTTTGACCTAATGATGGGTGTGAAATGTTCCAACTTAGTAATTGAGCACCTTTCATATCCTGCACCCAATTTCAGTTTAAAGCATTCTCATGTCAGATACAGCTGGATCAAAGGAAAATACCCTCTACTCCTAACAATGCATCAGCCTCACCTAGAATTGCACCTGTGATTTCAGCAGTGTTTTTTGTCCATTTCCTGTATCAGCCATCCTCTGACTCTGGGTGTAATTGCCAATGCTTGACCAATTAGATGACATTTTGTTCTCTAGATCCATTCCCATTATTAACTGGATTAAAAGTTCCCAAACTCATTTCACATAGTAATCTTATGGCCAGAAGACACAGGAGTTTTCATTCTGTCAATCTAGGCTGAATTTGAATCCAGTACCTAGAGATAAAAGGCCAATGTCTAACCAGTTGTGCCAATACCAGTAGCACCACCCTTTTCACCTTCCCCCTCAACAACATAAAGCTCATTTGTATGAGGCACAGGAAATATATTGATACTATAGACTTAATTGTGCTGCTAGTTAGATCTGTTAAAGTGTACATAACAATATGTGTTTATCATGTAAGCCCAGTTAAGAATTCCCACTGGCAAATACAAATAGCAAATTTACAAATAGAGGATTTCAAATTAATAGAACGTCCATTGCTGACTGAGCTTCTATATACATAAATGGTTGTGAATGCAAACATTTGTTTTTATAGAATACAATCACAGAATGGTTACAGCACAGAAAGACATTCGACCCATTGTATCCGTGCCATGTCTCTAAGAGCAACTCAGCTAATACCACTTCCCTGCCTTTTCCCCCATAGCCCTGCACATTTTTTCTCTTCAGAATTATCGAATTCCCTTTGAAAGCCATGATTGGATCTGCTGCCACCACTCTCTCAGGAAGGGCATTTTGGATTCTAACTACTTGTTGCAGTTTTAAAAAAAAAAAATAAAAAAATTGCTATTATGCAAGTATTCTATTTTGCAATATTTTGCATTTTATCATGAGAAAAATATACAACTAGCTTCTGTGACAGACACCAAGAGTGCCTCAAGGTCACCGTAGCATGAAAGCTAAGGACAGTGGAAGACTTCACTGGTAATGCATTGCAAGATAACTGTTCATGCAGATCCTCATGAGCAAGATAGAATACCTTAGAAACAGCCTCCCTGATGAGTCTCAGCCACTTCATGCACTGCTCCCCTACCATGGCCACTGAATTCCCATTGGACTGACATTGTGCCATATACCTCCAAAGTAGGGCTGCACGTATTCATACTCAACAACATTTAACTTATTCAGCAAAAAAAAGTAGAGATTATCACTTTTCACTATTATGGAAAGGTACGAATGATCAGATCATCACAAAACATGATGCTTTCTCTCAAAACATTTGGTTCACATCTACTTTCACCAGTATTAGTGAAGAGAAAGAAAGAGAACTTGCATTTATATAGCACCTTTCATGAAATCAGGACATTATATTACAACCAATGAACTACTTTTGAAGTGTATCCGCTGCTGTCATTTAGGGATAATAGGCAGCCAATTTTCACAAAGTCCGACAAACAGCAATGCGATAATGACGAGATGCATCGTTCTATCAATGTTAGTTGAGGGATAATTATTGGCTAGAACACTGGGGTAACTCCTCTGTTTGCACTCTTTCCCTTGTGATTCATCAAAACCTCCCTTTTGCAACCTATGTACTCAGCTTTATCAGCTCCCCAAGTAAAATCAGTAGAATTTGAATTTTCTACTGCATCAGATGGCAATTTTGTGCTATGAATTCATATGCACTGGAAACTAAAATAGAAACAGCAGTGATTTTGATTTAAGCCCCTGTGGATTTAGCTAATGTAGATTTTCTTCCCACCCATTCAGTCACAATTCAAATTTGAGTTGATACGAAATGTCGTAACCTACTAAAACACTGTCTGCCTGGAACTGTTATGCTATTTACTAACAGAACTCAAAAGAATCAGCTGTCAAACTCCGTACTTAATCTCCCAGCAGAGGGCACCAAGTCATGAGTCTTCTTAGGATTCCTTGACAGAGAATTTTGTCTTTATTTTAATCACATTTCCTCCCAACTCCCACAGCCTGTGCGGGATGATCATATAAGTTTTTAAAAGATCTCTAACTGGAAGACTGGTTTTGCTAGCTTCAAGATGAATTATTAAATTATTAATGTTACTATATTTGAGTATTTAACATGAACAAGTACAAACAGGGACTAGCAACTCTGCTAGTCTCACTGCCCCAGGGAAAGGGCAGGAGACTGGATTAGCTGAGTTACTCTTGCAGAGAGCTGTCATGGACACAATGGGCCACGTGGCCTCCTTCTGTGCAGTAACCATTCTACGATTCTATGAAATATTAAAATTGGAAGCCAGGTAAAAGGCAAGGGGAAGCAAAAAGTGATAAACAGAAAAACCTCTCTATGAGAAAATGACTAGCCGGCTACTGTGTCTCCTTTGATTATTTGTATTTTTATTTATTCATGGGATGTATGCATCGCTGGCTAAGCCAGCATCTATTGCCTATCCCTAATTGCCCTTGAGAAGGTGGTGGTGAGCTGCCTTCTTGAACTGCTGCAGTCCATGTGGGGTACGTACACCAACAGTGCTGTTAGGAAGGGAGTTCCAGGATTTTGACCCAGTGACAGTGAAGGAATGGCGATATAAATCCAAGTCAGGATGGTGTGTGGCTTGGGTGGGGAACTTGCAGATGGTGGTGTGCCCATGCATCTGCTGCCCTTGTCCTTCTAGGTGGTAGAGGTCGCGGGTTTGGAAGGTGCGGTCTAAGGAGCCTTGGTGCATTGCTGCAGTGCACCTTATTGATGGTACACACTGCTGCCACTGTGTGTTGGTGGTGGAGGGAGTGAATGTTTGTGGATGGGGTGCCAATCAAGCAGGCTGCTTTGTCCTGGATGATGTCGAGCTTCTTGATTGTTGTTGGAGCTGCACCCACCCAGGCAAGTGGATGAGAACACTTCTGCAATTTTACAAAGTTTTCTGTGAATATTGAACGCTGTGGCCACCTGAGAAATGCAAGGCAGATTATATAAATTTCAAATAGATCAGAGCAACTGGACTGATGGGCTATGAAATGGCAAAACAACAACTTGCCTTTTATATAGCATCTGTAACTTAATAAAATGCCCCAAGCTGCTTTACAGGAGCGTAATGGAACAAAGTTTGATACCAAGCCACATAAAGAGTTATTAGGCCAGATGACTAGAAGCTTGGTCAAAGCAGTAGGTTTTAAGGAGTGTCTTAATGGAGGAAAACGATGAGAGGCAGAGAGATATAGGGAGGGAATTTCAGAGCTAAGGGGCTAGGCAGCTGAAGGTGGAGTGATTCAAATCGGGAATGCTTAAAAGGCTAGAATTAGAGGCAGAAGTCTAGAATTTGTAGGGGCTGGGAGAGATTAGAGATAAGCAGGACAAAATCCTACCACTTCATTCCCTATTCTTACCTTCAAAACATACTTCATGTACTCTTACAATGAACTGCACTGGCTGCATATCTAGAGTGTGTATGCCCTATGGAGACTGTGCCAGTGAGTGACCTGGGCATAGCTTTTCTCAGGGGCTGAAGGTAATGATAGAGAGAATGGAGGTGGGAAAAGAGAAATTGATGAAGTAGTTGAGGAAGTTATTGGAGATAGCCTTATTGGTGATCGAGACCATAGTGTTAGGGTGAGACTGGGAGCATGACTGCAAATGTGATTAAATGGTTGTATATGAAGGATAAGACTAAGTGAGAACAGAAGCACAGAGGGGAGTGTGATTATGTTCTTGGAGAATGCAGGTGTCTTGGTTACACTGATACAGAATGGCCTACTTGGAGCAGAGGGAAATCATTGCTGGTCTAGGTGGGTCTCAAGCTTGGAGCAAATGTAGGGCTGTAGATTGGTGGGGGAATAGCAATGGGTGAGCAATTCTGATACGATGGATGGCTACTCGTTGGACACAGGCAATACCACTCTGAAATTGACAGTGCAGACACATGTGCTTAGCCTGGACATTACCTGTTTTCTGCACCCTCAATCTTTACATGGCTGAGCTCTGAAACTTCAGTGAGGAAGTCATATCTATATCAGATCATTATATAGCACCAAACTATGAGTATACAATATGCCTTCCTCAAGTTAACATTTAAAATTCCACAACGGTAATTTTTTTTGATGCAGAGTTATTTTACAATTGCAGGCTTATCTTTTGACATAGTTACCTCAGATTTAGACCCACTTGGCTTGGAAGATGTACCTATGCAACAAGCTGGAATAAATTGTCTTTCTGCCACTGGAAAATTGCTGAGTCAAACCAGAAGGACTAGTATATTTAAAAAAAAAAAAATCCTGAATTTGTCATCAGCAAAACTGCTCACTTTTAGCCAGCATTATTCAGCATTTCAACAGCAAACATTGAAAGTGAAATCATGAGCATCTGCATTTTAGAAATTGCGGTTACAGCACACCAAGGCAACAGTACTTATACCATATTTTACAATGAAGATGCTGCATTGTATTCTACAATAAAAAATTGAAGTCTAGATGACCCTTTGCTGTAGGTGAACGTTTCTTCGCAACATGCACAATTTCAGCATCTATGGATGACTGCAGCAGTAACTTTATACTTTACTAATTTGGTATGTAGCTATTATTCTAACTTAGGAACACAGACATTCATTCCAAAGCAGTTAGTTTACTGGACTACAGAGAGGTTGAAGCTTTTAAGAATTACTTTTAAGTTATCTCAGCATTTCTCCAGTAGCAAAACTTATTTTTTATTTCAGCTTCTTGCCAGGTCACTTCTTTTAAGCCAAGTTCAAGGTGTAGGTAGCTCAAGCTGTGTACAGGAAGATAAATACTGTGAATAACAAAATTACACAGAAATGTAATTGTTCAAATAACTATGACAAATCAGCACTACAAAAATGTCAACAACTTGTCTATCAAAAGATAGATCAAAAAGATACACTTCACTGTGGGTTTCATGGCATGGGGATTGGAATTAAAACATTACGTTTTATTGCTTTTTTTTTGTATTGCACACAATGCCACAGACCACACAAGTTACACTGTTCTCAGTAATTAATTCCCGAGTCTAAAAACAATAAAAACTGCTAGTTCTTTTCAAAACTGTAGACCCAGTTAAGCTGGAATAGATCTTCTCATCCAAATCATTCTAGATGGCAGAATATTTCTCCATATCAGAATTCTGAGGTGCAGGATCTCTAGGTGTTCTAGTGCATGAGTCACAAAAAGTTAGTATGCAGGTACAGCAAGTAATAAAGAGGCTAATGGAATGCTTCCTTTACTATGACAGGTATTGAAAATAAAAGTAATGATCTAATGCTTCATTTATACAGGGCATTGGTGACACCACATCTCGAATACTGTGTGCAGTACTGGTCACCTAATTTAAGGAAGGATGTAAATGTATTAGAGGCGGTTCAGAGGATTTTTGCTCCTAATTCGTATGTTTTTGTTCATTTGTACTCCCTCCAGTCCCCAAAGTGGGTGCATATCTTTCTCCTTTTTGCATTCTGTGGGGTTATTTTAGCCAAAGGGTGAAAACAGATGCTAGTGGATGCTGTGTTAATAAGAAACATATGTTTGAAAGCCGGGATTCAGAACGCAATTTTTGGGCTTATTGATGATTATCATGATTTCAATATGGCACTGAAGCTGACAACTGCAGCTTTAGCATTCAATTGCTGATCAGATGCAATTTTCTTGGAGCTGTATATGTATCCTGCACTCACTCACTTCCACAGAAGGTATGGGGTGCACTGGCTGGGTGTGGAAGGATGTCGCAAGGAACAAGAGGTTTTACAGGTTCTCTGATGCTCCATTGGATGTCTTATGGAGGCAGGAGAGAGAAGGAGGGTTGTCTTCTATTGGGGAAAGGAGGCCCAAAGGCAGCTGATGGGCCACATGTAGGACCAGATTGTCCAAGAAGTCACAGCCAGGAGCCCTGGCCCCAGAACATAACTTTAGTGCTGCAAGAAATTTAATGACACAATACAAGTGGTCAAAGCAAGATCCTATCAAACATACTTCTCAATAACCAAAAACTGAACTGGAGTAACCATATAAATACCGTGGCTACAACAGCAGCTCAGAGGCTAAGAACCCTGTGGCGAGTAACTCACCATCTGACTCCCCAGAGCCTGTCCACCATCTACAAGTCAGGAGTGTGATGGAATACTCTCCATTTGCCTGGATGGGTGCAGCTCCAACAACACTCAACAAGCTCGACTTCATCCAGGACAAAGCAGCCCGCTTGATTGGCACCCCATCCACAAACTTACCTTCGGGAGTGGAGAGGAATGGACCTGCGGGGAGAACGTCGAACGAGAGAAGAGGATAAATAGTGCCCGAGGATCGCAGCCTAGTCACTTACCTTCTGGGAGCGGAGAGGAGCCCAGATGTGCCGGAGTTTTGAAAAAAAAAGTCAACAGTGACATCACAGGAAAGTTGTAAGGTTATGGTTGGTGAGTAACTGCTGTTGGGGAATAACTCTAAATAGCTGGGTAAGTAACCAAAGTAAAGAGAAAGGTCTACAGTTTTTTAAGATAGGTGTTTTTTTTTTTAGGGAATCAAGGTCCCTATTGTAAATAGTCTAATTTTTGGATAAATTAAGGGTAAGTCATGTTCGGGTAGCTCGATGACGTGCAGTGCTCCTCCTGTGCATTTGGGAACTCTGACACTTCGTGTCCAAGGCGAACACGTGTGCAAGAAGTGTCTCCAGCTACTTGAAATCCGCGTTTCGGATCTGGAGCGGCAGCTGGAGACACTGGACCATCTGCGAATCTGAGATCATCGTGGATAGCACGTACAAGGAGGTGATCACATCGCAGGTAAAGACTGCTCAGGCAGAAAGGGAATAGGTAACTGCCAGGCAGAGTAGACGAACTAGGCAGGTAGTGCAAGAATCCTCTGGGTCCATCTCCCTATCTAACAGATTTTCTGCCTTGGATGCTGTTGGGAGAGAGAGCTTCTCGGGAATGCAGCAAGAGCCAAGTCTGTGGCATCACGGGTGGCACAGCTGCACAGGAGGGGAGGAAAATGAGTGGGAGAGCTATAGTGATAGAGCATTCTATCGTAAGGGGTACAGTTAGGCATTTCTGTGGCCACAAACGTGACTCCAGGATGGTATGTTGCCTCCCTGCTGCTAGGATCAAGGATGTCAAGGAGCGGCTGCAGGACATTCTGAAGGGGGAGGGTGAACAGTCAGAGGTCATGGTATACATTAGTACCAACAACATAGGTAGAAAGAGGGATGGAGTCCTGCAACAAGAATTTAGGGAGTTAGGTAGCACATTAAAAAGCAGGACCTCAACGGTTGTAATCTCTGGATTACTTCCGGTGCCACGTGCTAGTGAGTATAGGAATAGGGGAATAGAGCAGATGAATGCGTGGCTGAGGAGATGGTGCAGGAGGGAGGGCTTTAGTTTCCTGGATCACTGGGTCTGTTGCTGGCGAAGGTGGGACCTGTACAAGTTGGACGGGTGGCACCTGGATTGGAATGTGACCAACATCCTTGCTGGGAGGTTTGCTAGTACTGTTGGAGGGGGGGGGGTTTAACTAATTTGGCAGGGGGATGGGATACAGAGTGGAGGTATAGTAGGGGGTGATGCACAGTCAAATATAGAAGAGAAGCTGAGTCAGTCTGGAAGGCAGAGCAAGTATAGACCTGTTAAGGCACAAGTGAATAATGCAAGGCTGGATAGCATCTATTTTAACGCAAGGAATCTTACTAGTAAGGCAGATGAATTGATGGCATTAATTACCACATTGTAATATGATATTGCTATCACAGAGACATGGTTGAGGGAGGGGCAGAACTGGCAGCTCAGTATTCCAGGGTATAGAATCTTCAGGCATAACAAGGGAGGCGGTAAAAGAGGAGGTGGCATTGCACTGTTGATCAAGGAGTCAATTACTGCAGTAAGGAGGGATGATATTTTAGAAGGTTCCTCAAATGAGGCCCTATGGGTAGAACATAAAAACAAAAAGGGGGCAATCACTTGGCTGGGAGTGTACTACAGGCCTCCAAACAGTTAGGGAGAGATAGAGGAGCAGATATGTAGGCAAATCTCAGAGGTGTAAAAATAATAGGGTAATAATAGTAGGGGATTTCAACTTCCTCAGTACCAACTGGGATAGTCTTAGTGCAAAATCCTTAAAGGGTGCGGAATTCTTAAAATGCATACAGGAGAGCTTTTTGAGCCAGCACGTAGAAAGTCCTACAAGAGAAGGGGTGGTACTGCCCTACTCCTAGGGAATGAAGCCGGACACGTGGTAGAAGTGTTAGTGGGGGAGCATTTTGGGGATAGTGACCATAACACTAAGATTTAAGATAGTTATGGAAAAGGACAAAGATAGACTGAAATAAAGGTACTGAATTAGGGAAGGCTGATTTCAATTTGATAAAACAGGATCTGGCCAAAGTGGACTGGGAGCAGCTACTTGTAGGAAAGTCTACATCAGACCAGTGGGAGTCATTCAAAGAGTAAATAATGACAGTTCAGGGCTAACATGTTCCTGTTAAGATGAAGGGTAGGACCAACAAGTCCAGGGAACCCTGGATGTCACGGGATATAGAACACTAGGTAAAGAGAAAAAAAAGGAGGCTTCTGGCAGATTCTGAGCACTGAAAACAGTGGAGGCCCTAGAGGAGTATAGAAAGTGAAGGGGGGTACTTAATAAAAAAAAAAGTAATTAGGACAGCGAAGAGGGGACATGAAAAAACACTGGCGGGCAAGATAAAGGAAAATCTTAAGGCATTTTGTAAGTAAATTAGGGGCAAGAGGATAATCAGGGAAAGAATAGGGCCCATTAGGGACCAATGTGGCAATCTGTGTGTGGAGCCGGAGGACATATGTGAGGTTTTAAATGACTACTTTTCATCTGTGTTCACTATGGAGAAGGACGATGTAGGTGTAGAGATCAGGGAGGGGGATTGTAATATACTTGAACATATTAGCATTGAAAGGGAGGAAGTATTTGCTGTTTCAGCGGGCCTAAAAGTGGATAAATCCTCAGATGAGATGTATCCCAGGCTGTTATGTGAGGCAAGGAAGGAGATTGCAGGGGCTCTGACACAAATTTTCAAATCCTCTCTGGCCACAGGAGAGGTACCAGAGGACTGGAGGACAGCGAATGTGGTACCATTATTCAAGAAGGGTAGCAGGGATAAACCAGGTAATTACAGGCCAGTGAGTCTAACATCAATGGTAGGGAAACTATTGGAAAAAAGTCTGAGGGACAGGATTAATCTCCACTTGGACAGACAGGGATTAAATCAAGAATAGTCAGCATAGCTTTGTCAGGGGGAGATCTTGTCTAACAAACTTGATTGAATTTTTCGAGGTGGGGACTGGATGTGTAGATGAGGGTAAAGCAATTGATGTAGTCTACATGGACTTCAGTAAGGCTTTTGATGAGATCCCACATGGGAGATTGGTCAAGAAGGTAAGAGCCCATGGGATCTGTTGCAATTAGCCAAATTAGATCCAAAATTGGCTTATTGGCAGGAGGCAGAGGGTGGTGATCAAGGGTTATTTTTGCGAATGGAAGCCTGTGACCAGTGGTGTACTGCAGGGATCGGTGCTGGGACCCTTGCTGTTTGTAGTGTACATTAATGATTTAGACGTGAACATAGGAGGTATGATGAGTAAGTTCACAGATGACCTGAGAATTGGTGGTGTCGTAAATAGTGAAGAGGAAAGCCTTCGATTACAGGACGATAAAGATTGGCGGAGCAGTGGCAAATGGAATTTAATCCTGAGGAGTGTGAGGTGATGCATTTTGGGAGAACTAACAAGGCAAGGGAATATACAATGGATGGTAGGACCCTAGGAAAGACAGAGGGTCAGAGGGACCTTGGTGTACTTGTCCATAGATCACTGAAGGCAGCAGCACAGGTAGATAAGGTGGTTAGAAAGGCATGTGGGATATTTGCCTTTATTAGCCAAGGCATAGAACATAAGAGCAGGGATGTTCTGATGGAGCTGTAGAAAATGCTAGTTAGGCCACAGCTGGAGTACTGTGTACAGTTCAGTGCAACACACATCCTTCCTATAGTGTGGTGCCCAGGAGAGGGTGCAGAGGAGATTCACCAAGATGTTGCCTGGGCTGGAGCATTTCAGCTTTGAAGAGACTGGAAAGGTTAGGGTTGTTTTCCTTCGAGCAGAGAAGGCTGAAGGGGGACCTGATTGAGGTATACAAAATTATGAGGGGCATTGATAGGTTAGATTGGAAGAAACTCTTTCCCTTAGCGGAGAGGTCAATAACCAGCAGGCATAGATTTAAGGTAAGGGGCAGGAGGTTTAGAGGGGATTTGAGTAAAAATTTATTTACCTAGGGGGTGGTTGTAGTCTGGAACGCATTGCCTGAAGGGATGGTCGAGGCAGGAACCCTCATAACATTTAAGAAATATTTAGATGAGCACTTGAAACGCCATAGCATACAAGGCTACAGGCCAAGTGCTGGAAAATGGGATTAGAATAGTTAGGTGCTTGATGGCCGGCGCAGACACGATGGGCTGAAGGGCCTGTTTCTGTGCTGTATAATTCTGACTCTATTGACTCCCTCCACCACCGATGCACAGTGGCAGCAGTGTGTACCATCTACAAGATACATTGCAGCAACACACCAAGGCTCCTTGGACCGCACCTTCCAAACACGCGACCTCTACCACCTAGAAGGACAAGGGCAGCAGATGCACGGGAACACCACCACCTGCAAGATCCACTCCAAGCCACACACCATCCTGACTTGGAACTATATCGCTGTTCCTTCACTGTTGCTGGGTCAAAATCCTGGAACTCCTTAACAGCACTATGGGTGTACCTACCCCAATGGACTGCAGCGGTTCAAGAAGGCAGCTCACTATCACCTTCTCGAGGGCAATTAGGGATGGGCAGTAAATGCTGGCCTAGCCACCAATGCTCACATCTCAGGAATCAAAAGAAAATAACTACACCATTAGTACCACCACCAACATTACAATCTCAACAAACTTCATCCACTATCTAACTGTACAGTGACATCCCTAAACCTCTCCACTTCTCTACCTCGCTTTTCTCCTTTAAGACACTCCTCAAAACCCATCTCTGACCAAGCTTTTGGTTATCTGATCTGATATTACCTTATGTGCCTCGGTGTCATATTATTTTACAAACCTCCTGGAAAGTGCCCATGCATGTTTTATTACATTAAAGTCGCTATATAAACATAAGTTGTTGTTGCTGTTTTATTACCACACCCCACACTATTGCATCCTTTACAGGCACTACTCACACCTCAAATACATTTCATAGAATGGTTACAGCTCAGAAGGAGGCCATTTGGCCCTTCGGGTCCATGCCCAGTCTCTGAGAGGAATTCTGCTCAGAATTGTTAATAGCACAGAAGGAGGCCATTTGGCCCATGGTGCCTGCGCTGGTTCTCTGAAGGAGCAACTCACCTAGTGCCATTCCCCCATCTTCTCCCCGTAACCTTGCACATTCTTCCTTTTCAGATAATAATCCAATTCCCTCTTGAATGCCTTGATTGAACCTGCCTCCACCACACTCTCAGACAGTGCATTACAGATCCTAACCACTCGCTGAGAGAATAAGTTTTTCCTCACATCTTCATTGCCAATTACCCTCAATCTGTACCCTCCTGTTCTCGATCCTTTCACCAGTGGGAACAAATTTTCCTTATCTATGCGGTTCACACCCCGCGTGATTTTGAATACCTCTATCAAATCTCCTCTCAACCTGCTGTTCATGACGGAAAACAGTCCCAAATTCTCCAATCTATCCATGTAACTGATGTTCCTCATTCCTGGAACCATTCTCGTAAATCTTTTCTGCATTCTCTAATGCCTTCACATCTTTCCAACTGGATGCAATACTGCAGTTGAGGCTCAACCAGTGTTTTATACAAGTTTAACATGACTTCCTTGCTTTTGTACTCTATGGCCCTATTAATAAAGCCTAGGATGCTGTATTCTTTATTAACTGCTCTCTCAACTTGTCCTGCCACCTTCAATGGCTTATGCACATATACACCCAAGTCCCTCTGCTCCTGCAACCCCTTTATATTGCCTATCTGCATTCTTCCTACCAAAACGAATCACTCACACTTCCCTGCAATAAATTCCAACAACCTGTCTACGTCCTCTTGTAGTTCTCTTCACTGTTCGCAATGCTTCCAAGTTTCATATCATCCTCAAATTTGGAACAGTGCCCTGTACACCAAAGTCCAGGTCATTAACATATATCAGGCCGTAACACCAACCCCCTGGGGAACTCCACTACAAACTTTCCTCCAGTCTGAAAAACATCCACTAATCACTACTCTGTTTCCTGACACTCAGCTAATTTCCTATCCACGTTGCTACTGTCCCTTTTATTCCACGCCCTATAACTTTGCTCAAGTCTGTTGTGCGGCACATTATCAAATGCCTTTTGTAAGTCCATATACAACACATCAACAGCATTACGCTCATCAACCTTCTCAGATACCACGGCACCTCATGTATGTTCAGTTTTGAGCTGCTAGATCTGTCCTGAGTCCATTCCATTTAGCAGTGTTAGTGCCACAAAACACAATTGAGTATCCTCAGTGTGAAGTCAGGACTTCATCTCCGCAAGGAGTATGCGGCTCATGGTCAGATATGGCATATGCAACAGGTAGACTGACGAGGTTGAGGTCAAGTCAGTTTTTCCCTCTTGGTGGTTCTCTCACCACCCACCGCGGGCCCAGTCTGGCAGAGATAGGTCCTTCAAGATTTGGCCAGTTCATCCGCAGTGGTGCTACTGAGCACTCTTGGTGATAGATATCGCTACCCTCAGTGCTTCTTCCAAGTGGTGTTCAAAATGCAGGAGCACTGAGGCAGGGCAGTAGGTGGTAATCAGCAGGAGGTTTCCTTTCCTGTGTTTGACGGATACAGTGTCAATGTTGAGAACTCCCAGGGCCACTCCCACCGTCTGTATACTACTATGCCGTCACCTACGGTGGGTCTGTCCTGCCAGTGGGATGGAACATAAACACAGATGGTGATGGAGGAGTCTGAGACATTGGCTGTAAGGTATGATATGTTATGCTGTTGCTTGTCTGTGGGACAGCTCTCCCAATTTTGGCACAAGTCACCGTGTTCGTAAAGAGGACTTTGCAGCATTGCCTAGGCCGGGTAGTCTGTCCAGTTTTATTCTTATTTGACTTTTCTGTAACAGTTTGATAGAATGGAGTGGCAAAGTGAGCCCATTTCCAAGAGGAGTTGCATCGTGGATAGCATGTCACACCGCAGCTGAAGGGACTTGAAGGAAGGGAATGGGTGACCACCAGGCAGTCCAAGAGAAACAGGAAGGTAGTTCAGGAGTCCCCTGGGGTCCCGCTTGCAAATCTGTATTCCATTTTGGAGGCTGATGAGGCTGGTTCCTCCAGGGAGTGTGGACAGAGCCAAGCTTCTGGCACCACAAGCAGCCTGTCTGCACAGGAAGGGGGAAAGAGAGGAAGAGCAATAGTAAAAGGGGATTCTATAGTCAGGGGAACAGATAGGCGCTACTGTGACCGTCAACGTGACTCCAGGATGGTGTGTTGCCTCCCGAGTGCCAGGGTCTGGGATGTCACTGAACGGCTGCACTGCATCCTGAAGAGGGAGGGTGATATGGCAGAGGTCATGGTACATATTGGTACCAATGACATAGGCAGAAAGAGGGATGAGGTCTTGCATCAAGAATTCAGGGAGTTAGGCAGTAGACTAAAAAGCAGGACCTCTCGGGTTGTAATCTCTGGATTACTCCCAGTGCCACATGCTAGCGAGTATAGAAATAGGAGAATAGCACAGATGCGTGGCTTAAGAGTTGGTACAGGAGGGAGGGTTTTAAATTCCTGGACCACTGGGACCGTTTCTGGGGAAGGTGGGACCTGTGCAAGCGGGACGGTCTACATCTGAACCAGAGGGGACTAACATCCTTGCCGGCGGGTTTGCTAGTGTTGTTGAGAGGAGTTTAAACTAATTTGGCAGGGGGAGGGGATGCAGACTCCTAGCAGAATAGGGACACAGCTAAACACAGGAAAGCAAACAAGTCAGAGGGAATACAGCGGAAGTAAGTTTCAAGGGAGTAAGACCAGGATGGATGGCCTCTACTTTAATGCCAGGAGCATTACAGGTAAAATGGATGAGTTAAGGGCAAGGATTGACACGTGGAATTGCAATATAGTAGTCATCACGGAGACATGGTTGAGGGAGGGGCAGGATTGGCAGCTCAATGTCCCAGGAAATAGAATCTTCAGGCGAGACAGAGGAGGGGGTAAAAGAGGAGGGGGCATTGCAATATTAGTTAAGGAGTCAGTTACTGCAGTAAGGAGAGATGATATCTTGGAGGGGGCATCAAATGAAGCTTTATGGATAGAGTTTAGGAATAAAAAAGGGACAGCCACATTGCTAGGTGTTTATTATAGACCCCCAGACAATCAGCGGGAAATTGAGGAGCAAATATGTGTGCAATTCGCAGAGGTGTGTAAAAATAATAGGGTAATTATATTAGGTGATTTCAACTTTCCCAACATTAATTGGGATAGTCATCGTATTAAAGGCTTAGATGGAGTGGAGTTCTTAAAATGTATACAGGAGAACTTTTTAGCTCAATATGTAGAGGATCCAACAAGGGAGGGTGCAGTGCTGGACCTAATTCTGGGGAATGAAGCCAGACAGGTGGTTGATGTGTTGGTGGGGGTGCATTTTGGTGATAGCGACCACAACATGGTACAATTTAAGCTTGTTATGGAGAAAGAAATAGACAAGTTGCAAAAAGAGGTTTTGGATTGGGGGAGAGCGAATTTTAGTAAAATAAGGCAGGATCCAGCCAAGGTAGACTGGAAAGAGTTACTTGTCGGGATATCTACAGAAGAGCAGTGGAGGGCATTCAAAAAGGAAATGGGGAGGGTACAGGCCCAACATGTTCCCTCTAGGGTAATAGGTAGGAGCAACAAGCCCAGGAGAACCATGGATGACCAGAAATATTCAGGGTACGATGAGAAGGAAAAGAGAGGCTTTTAGCAAATACAAGGAGAGCAAATCAACGGAAGCATTAGTGGAGTACAGAAAGTGTAGGATGGAGTTTAAGAAAGCAATTAGGAGAGCAAAGAGGGGATATGAGAAAGCTCTAGCTGGTAAAAGTAGGGAAAATCCCAAGATATTCTATAAGTATATCAATGGGAAGAGGATAACCAGGGAAAGAGTAGGACCCATTAGGGACCAAGGGGGAAATCTGTGGGTGGAGCCAGAGGACATTGGTAGGGTGTTGAACGAATACTTCGCATCTGTCTTCACCCAAGAGAATGAGGATGTAGATATGGAACTCCGAGAGAGAGACTGTGAGGTTCTTGAGCAAATTGTCATAGGGAGTGACAAGGTATTGGAGGTTTTGGCAGGCTTAAAAGTGGACAAATCTCCAGGTCCGGACGATTTGTGTCCCAGGATGCTGTGGGAGGCGAGGGTGGAGATTGCAGGGGCTCTGACCCAAATTTTTAATTCATCTCTGGCCACGGGGGAGGCGCCAGAGGACTGGAGAACAACTAATGTGGTCCCACTATTTAATAAGGGTTGTAGAGATAAGCCAGGGAACTACAGACTAGTGAGTCTCACGTCAGTGGTAGGGAAACTATTGGAGAACATTCTGAAGGAGAGAATCTATCTCCACGGAGAGGCAAAATTTTATTAGCAATAGTCAGCATAGCTTTGTCAGATGGAGGTCATGCCTAACAAATTTGATTTAATTTTTTGAGCATGTGACCAGGTGTGTGGATGAGGGTAGTGCAATTGATGTAGTTTACATGGATTTCAGCAAAGCCTTTGACAAGGTCCCACATGGGAGACTTATCAAGAAAGCAAATGCACATGGGATACAGGGTAACTTGATAAGGTGGCTTAGCTGTAGGGGACAGAGAGTGATGACAGACGGCTGTTTTAGTGACTGGAAGCCATTGTCCAGTGGTGTACCACAGGGATCTATGCTGGGTCCCCTATTGTTTGTCAGTTATATAAACGACATAGATGACTATGTGGGGGGTAGGATCAGTAAGTTCGTGGATGACACAAAGATTGGCCGAGTGGTTAACAGTGAGGTGGAGTGTCTTGGGTTACAGGAAGATATAGATGGGATGGTCAAATGGGCAGAAAAGTGGTAGATGGAATTTAACCCTGAAAAGTGTGAGGTGATACACTTAGGAAGGAGTAATGTGACGCGGAAGTATTCAATGAATGGCCTGACACTGGGAAGTTCCGAGGAACAAAGGGACCTTGGCGTGTTTGTCCATAGATCTCTGAAGGCAGAAGGGCAGGTTAATAGGGTGGTGAAAAAGGCATATGGGACACTTGCTTTTATCAATCGAGGCATAGATTACAAAAGCAGGGAGGTCATGTTGGAGTTGTATAGAACTTTGGTAAGGCCACAGCTGGAGTACTGTGTGCAATTCTGGTCGCCACATTATAGGAAGGATGTGATTGCACTGGAGGGGGTGCAGAGGCGATTCACCAGGATGTTGCCTGGGATGGAACATTTAAGCTATGAAGAGAGGTTGGATAGGCTTGGGTTGTTTTCGCTGGAGCAGAGAAGACTGAGGGGTGACCTGATCGAGGTATACAAGATTATGAGGGGCATTGACAGGGTGGATAGGGAGCAGCTGTTCCCCTTGAAGGGTCAGTTACGAGGGGACACAAGTTTAAGGTGAGGGGCAGGAGGTTTAAGGGGGATTTGAGCAAGAACTTTTTTACCCAGAGGGTGGTGACGGTCTGGAATGCACTGCCTGGGAGGGTGGTAGAGGCGGGTTGCCTCTCATCCTTTAAAAAGTACCTGGATGAGCACTTGGCATGTCATAACATTCAAGGCTATGGGATTAGGTAGAGAGGTCAGGTGTCTTTAATGCATCGGTGCAGACTCGATGGGCCGAAGGGCCTCTTCTGCACTATATTATTCTGTGATTCTATGAGTTAAGAGTCACCCACATTGCAATGGGTCTGCGGCCACATGTAGGCCAGACCTGGTAAGGATGGCTGATTTCCTCCCCTGAAGGACATGAGTGAACCAGATGGGTTTTTATGACAATCTAGTATTTTCAGGATTATCATTGCTGAGACTAGCTGTCTATTACAGATTTATTAGTTAATCGAATTTAAATTCCCCCAGCTGCTGTGGTGGGATTTGAATGCATATCTCTGGTGCATTAGTCTGGGCCTCTGGGTTACTAGTAGTGTAACATTACCACTATGCTACCATCCCCCTAATTGAGATCGACTGAATACATTATGCTCGAGACACACTGGGAGACTTTCTGGAACACTTTGTCAAGATTCACCAACACTCTACCAACATTTTTCCCCAGATAGTTTCTCAAGATTACCCTAAAGAGAGTGTCTGCTTTGCTTTTCTACATTATTGGACACCATAAGGAGTCACCTGGAAAATGGGAGTGCTTGGTCCTGGGCATCTTGCCAGGGGTCCCCCTTACTCTGCATGAACAATTGGAGGAGGAGATGAAGGGAGACAGAGTAGCACCAGTTGCTGTAGGAGAGTGGGCCAGGAGGGCTTTCAGCAGAAGGCCCCATTCCACCAGGCCATTTGGCTCCAGATCTCATTAGAGCCTTGGTCCAAATATGGGCAAAAGAGCTGAATTCCAGACACGAAAGTGACTGCCCTTGACATCAAGGCAGCATTTGACCAAGTGTGGCATCAAGAAGCCCAAGGAAAATTGAAGTCAAGGGGAATTGGGGTAAACTCTCCTTTTGGTTGGAGATATACCTAGCAAAAAGGAAGATGCTTGTGGTTATTGAAGGCCAATCATCTCAGCCCCAGGATATCACAATATGAATTCATCGGGTTAGGGTCCAAGGCCCAACCATCTTCAGCTGCTTCATCAATAACCTTGCCTCCAACATAAGGTCATAAGTGGGGATGTTCGCTGATGATTGCACAATGTTCAATATTATTCACAACTCCTCAGATACTGAAGAAGTCCATGCCCGCATGCACCAAGACCTGGACAATATTCAGGCTTGGGCTGATAAGTGGAAAGTAACATTCACACCTCACAGTGCCAGGCAATGACCATGTCCAACAAGAAAGAATCCACCTATCTCCCCATGACATTCAACGCCATTACGACCGCTGAATCACCCACCACTACCATCCTGGGAGCTTACCATTGACCAGAAACTTAACCGGACCAGCATATAAATATTGTGGCTACAAGAGCAGGTCAAATTTGGGGAATTCTGTGGCGAGTAACTCACCTCCTGACTTCCCAAAGCCTGTTCACCATCCACAAGGTACAGGTCAGGAGCATGATGGAATACTCTCCACTTGCCTAGATGAGTGCAGCTCCAACACCACTCAAGAAGCTCGATACCATCCAGGACAAAACAACCCACTTGTCTGGCACCCCATCCAACACCTTAAACATTCACTCCTACCACTGGCACACTGTGGCAGCAGTGTGTACCATATACAAGATGCACTGCAGCAACTCACCAAGACTTCTTCGACAGCACCTTCCAAATTTGTGACCTCTACCACCTAGAAGGACAAGAGGAGCAGACACATGGAAACACCACCTAGCAGATCCCCTCCAAGCCACATACCATCCTGACTTGGAACTATATCACTATTCTTTGACTATTGCTGGGTCCTTTCCTAACAGCACTGTGGGTGTACCTACACCATATGGATTGAAGCAGTTCAAGAAGGCGGCTCACCACCACTTTCTCAAGCACAGTTTGGGATGGGCAATAAATGCTGGCTTTGCCATCAACACTCACAGCCCAAGAACAAACCACAACCCGTGAGAGAGAGAGAGGAGCCAGAACAGCCCGAGGAGCAGCAGGACCGGAGGTTTTAAAAAAAAAAAAAGCGCCAGAAACGGGAAGGTAAGTTGAGCTACAAAGTGCTTACCTCGTGATTCGGCGGACACAGGGACTGCTGGGTAAGTGAACTTATATATTCGGGCAGTGGCTAAACCCGAAACACTACACGTGTAGTGTTTCCCACCCGTCGTCCTCCTCTAACCAAAAAAAAAGGACTCTTATGTGGAGGGTTTGTTAAGGTAAGGTTGTCCTTTTTTTAAAAATCTCTGTTGTCAATTTAGAGCAGAGGGGATGGAAGCTAGGGTAGTTGCATGCTCCTCTTGCAGGATGTGGGAGGTAAGGGTGACCACTTGTGTCCCTGCTGACGTCACCTGTGAGAAGTGCACCCAACTCCAGCTCCTCACAGACTGCGTTATGGAACTGGAGCTGGATGAACTTCGGATCATTCAGGAGGCTGAGGGGGTGATAGCGAGCAGTTATAGGGACGTAGTGACACCTAAGTTACAGGATAAAGGTAGCTGGGTGACCGTCAGGGGAAGGAAAGGGATTAGGCGCACAGTGCAGGGATCCCCTGTGGCCGTTCCCCTCAATAATAAGTATACCGTTTTGGATACGGTTGGGGGGGACGACCTACCAGGGGAAAGCCACAGCGGCCAGGTCTCTGGCACTGAGCCTGGCTCTGTGGCTCAGAAGGGAAGGGGGGAGAATAGGAGAGCGATAGTGATAGGAGATTCAATGGTTAGAGGAACAGACAGGAGATTCTGTGGACGCGAACGAGACTCCCGGATGGTATGTTGCCTCCCGGGTGCCAGGGTCAGGGATGTCTCGGATCGAGTCTACAGGATTCTTAAGGGGGAGGGGGAGCAGTCAGAAGTCGTGGTACACATCGGTACCAATCACATAGCTAGGAAAAGCAATGAGGACCTGAAAAGTGAATATAGGGAGTTAGGTTGGAAGCTAAAAGGCAGGATGAGCACAGTAGTAATCTCAGGATTGATACCGGTGCCACGTGCTAGTGAGGCTAGAAACAGAGAACGAGTGCAGCTGAACACTTGGCTACAGAACTGGTGTAGGAGGGAGGGCTTCAGATATGTGGATCATTGGGATACCTTCTGGGGAAGGTGGGACCTGTACAAGGACGGGTTGCATCTGAACTGGAGGGGCACCAATATCCTGGGCGGGAGGTTTGCTAGAGCTCTTCGGGAGGGTTTAAACAAGTTTGGCAAGGGGATAGGAACCGGAGCTACGGATCAGTGGATGGGGTAGCTGTTGGGTAGGCAGATACCTAGTGCAGAGAGTCTGCGAGGAAGGTTAGACAGTTGACAGGGCAAAGTTGCAGCCAGTATGATGGGTTGAAGTGTGTCTATTTTAACGCAAGAAGTGTCCGGAATAAGGGTGATAAACATAGATCATGGATCAGTACTTGGAGCTACGATGTTGTGGCCATTACGGAGACTTGGATATCACAGGGGCATGAATGGATGTTAGATGTTCTGGGGTTTAGATGTTTCAAAAGGAATAGGGAGGGAGGTAAAAGAGGTGGGGGAGTGGCATTGCTAATCAGGGATAGTATCACAGCTGCAGAAAGGGAGGTCGTCGAGGAGGGTTTGTCTACTGAGTCAGTATGGGTGGAAGTCAGAAACAGGAAAGGAGCAGTCACTTTGTTGGGAGTTTTCTATAGACCCCCCAGTAGCGACAGAGACACGGAGGAACAGATTGGGAGGCAGATTTTGGAAAGGTGCAGAAGTAACAGGGTTGTTGTCATGGGTGACTTCAACTTCCCTAATATTGATTGGAACCTCCTTAGTGCAAATAGTTTGGATGGAGCAGTTTTTGTCAGGTGTGTCCAGGAAGGTTTCCTGACTCAATATGTAGATAGGCCGACTAGAGGGGAGACTATATTGGATTTGGTGCTTGGCAACAAACCAGGCCAGGTGGCAGATCTCTCGGTGGGAGAGCATTTCAGTGATAGTGATCACAACTCCCTGACCTTTACTATAGTCATGGAGAGGGATAGGAGCAGACGGGATGGGAAAATATTTAATTGGGGGAGGAGGAATTACAATGCTATTAGGCAGGAACTGGGGAGCTTAAATTGGGAACAGATGTTGTCCAGGAAATGCACGACAGAAATGTGGAAGTTGTTTAGGGAGCACTTGCTGCGACTGCTGGATAGGTTTGTCCCGATGAGGCAAGGAAGGGATGGTAGGGTGAAGGAACCTTGGATGACGAGATGTGGAACAGCTAGTCAAGAGGAAGAAGGAAGCTTACTTAAGGTTGAGGAAGCAAGGATCAGACAGGGCTCAAGAGGTTTACAAGGTAGCCAGGAAGGAACTGAAGAATGGACTTAGGAGAGCTAGAAGGGGACATGAAAAAGTCTTGGCGGGTAGGATTAAGGAAAATCCCAAGGCGTTCTACACTTATGTGAGGAACAAGAGGATGGCCAGAGTGAGGGTAGGGCCGATCAGGGATAGTGGAGGGAACTTGTGCCTGGATTCGGGGGAGGTCCTTAATGAATACTTTGCTTCAGTATTCACTAGTGAGAGGGACCTGGACGTTTGTGAGGACAGCGTGAAACAGGCTGATATGCTCGAACAGGTTGATGTTAAGAAGGATGATGTGCTGGAAATTTTGAAAGACATGAGGATAGTTAAGTCCCCGGGGCCAGACGGGATATACCCAAGGTTATTACGGGAAGTGAGGGAAGAGATTGCTGCGCCTTTGGCGATGATCTTTGAGTCCTCACTGTCCACTGGAGTAGTACCAGATGATTGGAGGGTGGCAAATGTTATTCCCTTGTTCAAGAAAGGGAATAGGGATAACCCTGGGAATTACAGTTCAGTCAGTCTTACGTCGGTGGTGGGCAAAGTATTGGAGAGGATTCTGAGAGAGAGGAATTACGATTATTTGGAAAAGCATGGTTTGATTAGAGACAGTCAGCATGGCTTTGTGAGGGGCAGGTCATGCCTCACAAGCCTTATTGAATTCTTTGAGGATGTGACAAAACACGTTGATGAAGGAAGAGCAGTGGATGTGGTGCATATGGATTTTAGCAAGGCGTTTGATAAGGTTCCCCATGGTAGGCTCATTCAGAAAGTAAGGAGGCATGGGATACAGGCAAATTTGGCTGTCTGGATACAGAATTGGCTGGCCCATAGAAGTCAGAGGGTGGTAGTAGATGGAAAGTATTCAGCCTGGAGCTCGGTGACCAGTGGTGATCTGTTCTGGGACCTCTGCTCTTTGTGATTTTTATAAATGACTTGGATGAGGAAGTGGAAGGCTGTGTTAGTAAGTTTGCCGATGACACAAAGGTTGCTGGAGTTGTGGATAGTGTGGAAGGCTGTTGTAGGTTGCAACGGGACATTGACAGGATGCAGAGCTGGGCTGAGAAGTGGCAGATGGAGTTCAACCTGGAAAAGTGTGAAGTGATTCATTTTGGAAGGTCGAATTTGAATGCAGAATACAGGCTTAAAGACAGGATTCTTGGTAGTGTGGAGGAACAGAGGGATCTTGGGGTCCACGTCCATAGATCCCTCAAAGTTGCCACCCAAGTTGATAGGGTTGTTAAGAAGGCGTATGGTGTGTTGGCTTTCATTAACAGGGGGATTGAGTTTAAGAGCCGCGAGGTTATGCTGCAGCTCTATAAAGCCCTCGTTAGACCACACTTGGAATATTGTGTTCAGTTCTGGTCGCCTCATTATAGGAAGGATGTGGAAGCTTTAGAGAGGGTGCAGAGGAGATTTACCAGGATGCTGCCTGGACTGGAGGGCATGTCTTATGAAGAAAGGTTGAGAAGCTAGGGCTTTTCTCATTGGAGCGAAGAAGGATGAGAGGTGACTTGATAGAGGGGTACAAGATGATGGGAGGCATAGATAGAGTGGATAGCCAGATACTTTTTCCCAGGGCGGAAAGGGCTATCACCAGGGGGCATAATTTTAAGGTGATTGGAGGAAGGTTTAGGGGAGATGTCAGAGGTCAGTTCTTTACACAGAGAGTGGTGGGTGCGTGGAATGCACTGCCAGCGGTGGTAGAAACAGATACATTAGGGACATTTAAGAGACTCTTGGATAGGTACATGGATGATAGTAGAATGAAGGGTATGTAGGTAGTTTGATCTTAGAGTAGGTTAAAGGGTCGGCACAACATTGTGGGCCGAAGGGCCTGTACTGTGCTGTACTGTTCTATGTTCTAACAAATAAAATCAACAAGTGAACAATGAAAGCTGAGCATAGCTTTAAGTGGCTTGAAAATCTTAGTGTTATCGACAGGTGGAAAGGGGTGTGGGTGTTCACCTTCCAACTTACCGCAATCGTGTTTTCTTAACATGCTGCGTTATTCCCCGACTGGCTTTTGGGTCAAATAAACAGAAAAATGACAGGTTTTCTTGTAGGTTGAAAAAAACCTACTTATTTTTTACACAATTCCCAAAATGGTCACAATCTCACCCATGTACACATTCGCTGGCACACATGTACACAAGGATAGATAGAGAGAAAAAGGGTAAATAGTTTAAAGTTCAAAGTGAGGTAGGTGTTCATGGCTTATGGTAAACCTGTTGAATCCTTTCAGGAGGACAGTCCCTTAAAAGTGCAGGCCTGGGTGGTTGTAGTCTTAAACTTGTTGAGGTGTTCTAGATTTTCTGGTAGATTACACTTCAGACTGGAGGTGGTGGTCACTTTAAGTTCTTTGCTGCAGCATGTTGAAGTGTAGAATTAGCAGCAGGGCTTCTTCGTTGCTTGGCTAGATCTCTTTCACAGCCCCTGGCTGGACTGCTTTCTGAAGGTGTTGGCTTGATCTCTCCCTCTCTCCAGAGGGTTACCTTTTTAAGGTAAAAAATCATCACATTAGAGTTTCTGTTAGGAGACACATGGCCCTTGCCCCTGATGTGATCACACAATGGACCAGGATGTGGAGACCATGGCTATCGACTGATGTTTGAATGGGGACCATTCTGTTAACATGGTGCTATTTCACATGTATTCAATTTTGGTTTATTCTGTGAGGCCGTTTATCTCCAGAATTCCTTGTTGGTTCATTAATGTCAATAAGAATTATTAATATGCAATAGTGGTCTTTTCAATTTCAAAGGGGATCTCCCAGAACTATTTCAGACGAGGTTAATGAGTTCCATCCTTGTAGAGGTTTGTTGACTTCCAGTACAGGAGGGGTCACGTGACCGTGACTTCATTTTGACTGTGGTACAAGCATCCATGTTCTTGTGGTTTTGTTGAACAGTTGGCTTTTAAAATTCAAAATTCCTCCATTTCATTGTTTACTTCATCATAGCTCCTTCCGTGCATGACATTAGCAAAGTCTTTTTTATTCCTATTCAGTTAGTCGCAGTCAGGACAGATCATTAAATGAAGCATTATCCACAAAAATTGAGTTTGGCCTCTTTAATGAGTGCTAGTAAGGAATTTAATTGGGAATCAGCCCCTTAACAATCCTCTAGGCAGCCGTTCTGAGCGCTGGCTTCAATTCCTTTATCAAGATGGTGTCTTGCACTAATTGTGGGCTAAACTGGCATTGCAGCTTAAGACCACATCTTGGTCACCTCTTTAGTGCCTGAAGTATTTGGCCAAAATTGCTCGCATGACTCATACGCCCATTTTCCTTCTATGTTTCAGATATCCTGACAAAGATCTCACTCATGCACTCTAAAGAGTGCATGAGTGATTACACCTGGGAAACATCCAATTCTTAGCTCCAGAATTAATGCCACCTATACAAGTACAAAAGTGACCTGGGTCCACTTGCACAAGGAGTATGTCCAAGCTTTGCCAACTTTGGGCTGTCGTCCCCTCTCAGATGCATCTCTGGCATGCTGCACTTATTAGGTATACAGCAAGAAAAATCAGTTCTTATGTTCTAAGATATTCACTGGCTTGCTGCACAGCTCTGATTTCTCATTTCCCTCTGTCACCTAGAGCCTTCTTTTTCCTGTCTATAACTCCCATTTGCTTGCTCTATTTCCAACTCAGATTTCTACTCAATCCTTACTTCCCTTCCATTGATGCTGCTAACATCTGGCATCAATGCCACAGTGAGAAAGGAGGTACCGTAGATGGCAAGTTTAAACTGGTAGGTTCAGCCTAAGTCAGTTACGTTTAGCTTTAATTTCCACTAAAATTTCCAAGATTACTAAATACCTTGCAATGCTGACTTTCTTGCTGTGACAATGAGCTGAGAGAAAATAGCAGTCACAGTGGTGCTGGCGGCAGACAAAGAAAATGATATGTGGCCTGAAGTACAGCCTGAGAGATAGCTTTCTAGAATCTACAGCTCCTCTGTATGCTACTTTCAGTGTACTGATGAACAAATCTACATTAAATTGTGTGTTTTTTTTTTTAGCTAAATCTATTTGAAACCTATTTGTATTATAACTTAATTAAATCAGCCAAATACAAATTTGGCATGCACTAAAAAGAAATTGAACCCCAGGTGAAAAAATGGCTACATCAACACAATACTGCTGTCAAACAACCAAATTAGCTTTTCTTTAAGGGTAGCTAATGGTTTCTGACGTTACAACATAAAACATTACATTAACAAGGGCAGCAGTCATGACAAAGATCACTAAATAGAATTTTTTTCAGCTTCTATACAACTCTTCAATTGATCTTTCATTTGCACAATGTACTAAATAATACAGCAAAGCCCCTATTATGAAAAAGAAATAACCATCATAATACAACCATTATTTTTGTGGAACTTGCCAGATTTAACTGCTCTGCTTCTGTCTTACATTTGAAGAAAGTCACTGGTGGGAATATAAACAGAGAGATGATTGCTAGGATGTCACTATAGGCCCATTCTCCTGAAGAGGGAATGTCAAAATGAAATTTTCTTTAGAAGCTGTGCCTCTTGGATCTCCTGAATATGTACTACTTAGCATAAAGACACTGGAGAGCATCTGCAGATGCTGAATTAAAGAATTTATGTAGGGATTGAATGGAGACATTAGTTCCATGAATCTGGACATCTGCCTTCTCACTGGAATAAAACTGATCTGACAGCCACTTGACCAACAAAAGGCTTCATGATATTGCACAATTAGGACTATGACTGCGCAAGGTTTTATCACATTTCTGCACTAAACTATTACTACTATGATTCAGCACTCTTGAGCAGTGCAATAAATTTGTGCTTCCCCAGCATAAGATAAATGTACTATTTTTGCTCTCTAAAGCCTACTTTGTTGAGGACTCAGCACAACTTTTTATAACTGGACTATGCACTTAGGATGGGATTCACACTGTCCCCCACATATTACTATCTTCTTTGTTTCTTCTTTCTTCTTTGGCCTCCTTATCTCAGGAGACAATGGGTAAGTGCCTGGAGGTGGTCAGTGGTGTGTGGAGCAGCGCCTGGAGTGGCTATGAAGGCCAATTCTAGAGTGACAGGCTCTGCCACAGGTGCTGCAGAAAAATTTGTTTGTCGGGGCTGTTACACAGTTGGCTCTCCCCTTGCGCTTTTGTCTTTCTTCCTGCCAACTGCTAAGTCTCTTCGACTCACCACACTTTAGCCCCGCCTTTATGACTGCCCGCCAGCTCTGGCGAATGCTGGCAACTGACTCCCATGACTTGTGATCAATGTCACAGGACTTCATGTCACGTTTGCAGATGTCTTTAAAGCGGAGACATGGACGGCTGGTGGGTCTGATACCAGTGGCGAGCTCGCTGTACAATGTGTCTTTGGGGATCCTGCCATCTTCCATGTGGCTCACATGGCCAAGTTCTCTTAATTAAGTTATTTCATTTGCTTTAGGTTAGATTTAATGACATCCAATCGATTGAGCATGAAATTTGCTTTATCAATGTTTGAAAATCTAAGAGTGCTTTAGAAATAAATAACTGCTGTTAATGATTTTCTTTACAAATCAAGATGTTGTAGTTGCTTTTTCTTTCTTCTTTGAAATGTTTAAATTATATTCAGACTTTTTCATTCTGCCCTTCAAATTACTGCTCATCATAATAAATTAACAGTTTTTTTTAGCATTTTCACCTTTCAAAGTACTCACCAGAATTTATTGCCGGACAAGGTTGACAAGGCTCTCCAAAGGCGTGATCTGTATTGGCACAGCAGCAGTGAGATTTGGTGAAGGCTCCTGGTAATGGTCGATCACACTGGCCTTTTTTGTAACCACCATAGCACGTGCTTCGCATATGAGTATCTATACATCAACATAAACATTAAAAAGTAATCATTTAGTGTGGGTGAGGAAAGGTCATAAAAGAAGGCAAGATTTAGGAAAGTGAAAGGGAGCAAACAAGGCAAAAATCATAATCAAGGAGGAATGGTTAAATGGGGACAGGAAAGATTATGTTTTTAAAAGCCCAGAGAGAAATTCTTGATAAGACACAAAGGAGACCGTCAAGCATTACATGGAGGCAGTGCAAAGAGCCCTAGGAACTGAGATTCCAATGTTGTGCAATCCAGAAGTGTGGGAGGGCAGGACTCCTGCTCTCAAATATGTCCTGGTGCTATCCAGGTCGTAAACTGTAAAGTCAGACAGGTTGTATTCCAAGTGTCATGCAGGCTTTGGAAATCTAGCCTGCAATGTTTTAGAAACATTGGGGTGGTGGGGGAATGGAATGGGGAAATGTGAAAATTTGGCAGAGATGGGAGTTAGGGCTCAATGAATAAATGATTGTCATATGGGTGAAGGGGGAAAATAGATCAAAGATCTGCAGATGCTGAGAAATAAACAAAAAAAATGTTGGAATCACTCAGATCAGTCAGCATAAGTAGTAACAGTAAGTTTATATTTCAGGTGTAGACCCTCTGTCAGGAAACTACTATAATAAAAGCAAAATACTGCAGATGCTGGAAATCTGAAATAAAAACAAGAAATGCTGGAAATACTCAGCAGGTTTGGCAGCATCTGTGGAGAGAGAAGCAGAGTTAACGTTTCAGGTCAGTGACCCTTCAGAAGACCCCTCGTTCTGAGTATTTCCAGCATTTCTTGCTTTTATGTCAGAAAACTACTGTTTAAAAAGGGAATGGAAGCACTGGAGCAAGCAGGCAATCTGGGTGAGAATAGCAGCTAGATCAAAGAAGCAAATGGAAAATTTCTGAGTCTAACCTTGATCTTTTCATAATAGACAGAGTGCAGGAAGGACAGGTGGCATCTAGGAGGCTGGAGAACGGCGAGCCTTGTCATCAGCAGTCTGTAAATGGAGCTCATGTGGCAATGACTACCAGCTCCCAGTGGCCCTTTACAGTGCAACAAGAAGGTCAACGACCTAGGTATGTTGCTCATTTCCCTTTGCAGTTCCTTCATATGTGTGGCACTCCCTCATTTATTACATTAATAATGCTGGAGCCTCAGGGGTTAGAGAATGGAAGGTGGTTTCCAAAAGCTTCGGGCACCCTCTCTCAGGTTTGCAGGATCTAAATACTACCATTAGATCTTCCCTGTCGATCCTCAGTGGGCACTCTTATCCAGGATCCAGCACAGTCTAGAATCTGCCTTCGTGCTAGTCCTCTCTGCTGATCATGGAACAGAATTATAGAATGGTAGCACAGAGGCCATTTGGCCCATCCTGTCCATGCCAGCTATCTGCAAGAGCAATTCAGTTAGTCCCACCCCACCCCACCCACCCTCCACAGCCCTGCAAACTTTTTCTCCTTAGGTGTTTATCCAATTCAATGCTGAAAGCCACAACAAAATCTGCCTCCATCACACTCTCAGGTAGATCCTAACCAATCGCTGTGTAAAAGTGCTTTTCCTCATGTCACCTTTGGTTCTTTTGCCATTCACCTTAAATTGGTGTCATCTGGTTCACGACCTGTCCACTAATGGGAACAGTTTCTCCCTATCTACTCTGTTTAGACATCTCATGATTTTGAACACCTCTTTCAAATCTCCTCTCAACCTTCTCTTCTCTAAGGAGAACACCCAGCTTCTTCCAAATCTCTCCTCAACCTTCTCTTCTCTAAGCTTCTGCAATCTATCCAGGTAACTGAAGTCCCTCATCTCTGGAACCATTCTTTTTGCACCCTTTCTAAAGCCTTCACATCCTTCCTAAAGTGTGGTTCCCAGAATTTGACAATACTCCAGTGGAGGCCGAACCAGCATTTTATATCTTCCTCGTTTTTGTATGCTATACCTCTATTTACAATTGTCAGTACAGAGGGTCAGACTGCCCACGTACCTGCAGTGGTGACACAGCTTGCTGAAGAGTCCTCCCAGGACTCGGAAGCTCTGAAACAATGAACATCTTGGTCCGAAAGGATCATGATGTTACAGTGCACCCAAGCAGCACTGGCATCGCTAGACCTCTGGTATCATTTCAGTGGAAGCATGAGGGTAGGCTTACGAACAGCCGAGAGAAGCATCAGGCTTAGGAATTGAGAAAAAAACATGCTGTGAAAATATATGTGCACAGTGAAAACGGTTTTGTGATATAAAGTCCACTGTTCCAAAGTATGCCTGTTCTTTTTTTTTTTTGCATTTGACAGTCTATTTGCAATGGGATTCTCAGTTTCTTTTATGCCTCTTTACTGAGAGACTGTTTACTTAGCAGACTTCTTAAAAAAAAAATACTGAAAGCTGCTATGTGGTACGTAGACTCCGTTGGAAGGGTACCTCCTAGTTGCTTGTCTTTCCTTTGGTGCAGCCTTACACTACATACCTTTCTTATCTATTCTTCCTCTTGTTCTACCTTCAACATGAGTACATGTATGACAATGCTCTTATTGAGCTCCATGATAAGGGTTCATGGAAGAAGAGCGAAATAAAAAGATCTCTTTGCCTGAAACTCTTGAAGGTAGTTTGCAGAATATATTCTGAGCACAACTGAGAAGTTTTTTTCCAATGAATTCAATCATAGCTGATATTTCAGACAAAATTTCTAAGTTACTCTTTTTTTTTTCAACACATTTTAGTTAAATCAAGGGTGCATTTCTGTCTTAAATGTCAGCAATTCTGAAACAACAGGTTTTACCCTCATAATCTAACATCCATCATTTTGGGCAGTGACTGCAGCTACATCTTTTGCCAGTAGGCGATTTCACCATAATTTAGCATGTATTTAAGAGTGGGCATAACTGGCTTACCAAACATAACTGAAATTCCAACCTCTATGCCAGAACTATCCCATTTCTGCAATTTTGGGCCCCTATATGCTGCCAGCCCTGCTCAGTATTTCCAGCATTTTCTGTATTTATTTCAGATTTCCACCATCCGCAGTACTTTGCTCTTGTCAAAGTTATGAAGTCAGATTGGAGATGCTTGGGCATGGAAAGGAAGTGTCGGAGAGGTGACCTTATGAAGATATAGTTAATCAAATGGACAAGGTAAATCTGGACTACGAGTTCAAATTCTGAAAATTTTAAACACAGCATACACAACCTAAACGATACCTAAAAACAACAAATATCAACTATATCTGATAACAGACAATAATGTGAACATAAATCATATCTGGGAACAAATAATAATGATGGCTGTAGTTTATAAAGGTAAAAATGTGAACTATATGTAATAACCAGTATAATAAAAACTGTTGTTAATTATAGCTAATAACATTACGTGTAGCTAATATTACTTTATATTTGATGCCACATGCAGCAAATGAAATTAGTTTAACAGAAAAACCTTTTCTGATTCTACTGATTTTGACCAATGGTCAACCCTTGAAAAGAAAAATGCAATCACATTGATTGAAATTTAAAATAAACTTGAGCAGGAAAACATGAACATTTCAGAATCCTATATGTTTACATAAAGCAGATTTGAACAATACAAGATACTTGCTATGAATTTTAAGGTAGTTTATGCTCTTTTTATAAGTTTGTTTATTGCATATATTTCAACCAATTCATTTACCAACACAGACACGCCCATCAAGTCCAATAGCCAGGCCAGGAGGACATTCACATCTGTAGGAGCCATCTGTGTTGACACACCGCCCATTCATACAAATTCCTGGTGTATGGCACTCGTCAATGTCTGTTGAAAAGCAGAAGGTAGCTCAATAGGATAACATATAAATCATGGAAAAAAGACTTCCTGTAAATAAGCTTGGGTGAATCTGGGTTTTGGACCAACCTTCCGAATGATTTACTAGCATTTTGAATGTTACAAGTTGTTTGTGCTTCAGAACGCATTACTGATACAAGATATAGGCCCTCTAGTGTTCTAGTTCCTTAAAGTGCAACTTTGTTCTTTTAGGTAGAAAGGATTTCTTGCCTACTTTTTTTCTAGATATAAACACTTGACAATCAAAACAGGCATTTGTCTAATCATTGAATTCTGAAACATGAATTCGATCAGAGATGCAGCAGAAAACCATGCAACCATCTGTAATAATGCTGATTTCACAATCATTATCTATGAATACTTTCATGAATACTTGAAAGTTTCATTTACCTTATTGCCCTCCATAGAGGTGTTAACAGAAATGTAGTATTTACACTACATTTACACTACACATGAATGAATTTCCACAATTGACAAACTCCCCACATCTTCAAGAAGAGGAATGTCATATAACAAGTTGCATTGTGCTGAGATATTTTATATGAAAAGTGGAGCTTTATCCAGTATGGCTGAAGAGTATTAATTTATCATAAATTGAATGGATAATCTAAAACTAAATTATATATAATTTTCTAGACTACCTCAAAGCACTTCACATAATCAAATTCTTTTGTAGCAAAGTGACTTATTAGGGAACGAGGAGCTATGCCAAACCACTTGTATAACATAGCATTAATTTTCACATGAAACATCTATTTAATTTACCATAATTAACTAAAATACAGTAATGCAAGGTCCCCATAACTACAACAGTCAGCAAGGGTTTCTAACCGAACCAATATGATATTTATGATTCAATAAAATGTTCTTATCACAAAGTAATTGGCAAGCTGCTTCATGGAGAATTTTAGCGATGAGGAAAGATTGCATAGGCCGGGGTTGCTTTCTTTGGAACAGAGGAGGCTGAGGGGATATTTAACTGACCTGTTTGAAATTATGAGGGGCCTAGATGCAGTGGGTAAGAAGCACCTAGTTCCCTTGACAGAGAGGTTAATAACCATGGGGCATAGGTTTCAGATATTTGGTAGAAGGTTTAGAAGGGAGTTGAGAATTTTTTTCACCCAGAAGGTGGGGCTGGGGGTTTGTGGTGGGGGGGGGGGGGGCGTTATCTGGAACTCACTGCCTTAAAGAGTGGTAGAGGCAGAAACCCTCACTGCATTTAAAAATACCTGGATATGCACTTGAAATGCCATAACCTGCAAAACATCTGAAGCTCAAAACTGGGCATCCATGAGGTGCTGTGGACCATCAGCAGCAGCAGAATTGTATTCAAACAAATCTGTAACCTCATGGCCTGGCATATCCCTCACTTTACCTTTACCATCAAGCCAGGGGTCAACCCTGGTTATCCTCAGTGTGAAGACAAGATTTTGCTTTCACAAGGATTGTGTCGTGGTCAGTCCTACCATTACTGTCATGGACAGATGCATCTGCAACAGGTAGATTGGTGAGGACAAGGTCTAGCAGGTTTTCCCTCAATTGGTTCCTTCACTACCTGCCGCAGGCCCAGTCTGGCAGATATTGTTAATTGTGTGATTATATGCAGGTGAAGGGAGTTAATTGGGGTTTTAGTTGAGCACTTAAAATAAGATGCTGGGACTGGGAGGGGGATTTGTGTGAAGAGCTACATATTTGTTATCCTTTTATTCTGCACAATAAATGTATAACTGAGATATAGGCTCCAGCCTTATCCTTCTATAATAACCTTTCTGGAGCTTAACATGGTAGCAGAGGATGATTGCCTAAAGCTGAAGATTGGAAAACAAGAATTTTTTTTTGAATATAAAACTGAAGTCTCAAGGGCCATTGTGAAAAAAGAAATGGCAGAAAGCAAGTGTAAATTGTAAGGGTATGATTACCCTCCAGTGTTTTTAGAGTCTGAAGTGGATATGTGGACATGGGTTACATTTCTACCAAAAAGGAAACAAGGTATGGCCTTGGCGTTGTCACTTCCTACCAAAAGAAAAATCAGAACTAAAGTGTTTTCTGAACTGGATACTCATCAGTTAGATACTGATGACTGGTTGGATCTTCTGTTAGAATTCTTGGATGAAATTTACAAGAAAGCTGACCTACTGAATGCATATGAGGCATGGTCAGACTTTGATAGATTTTGGAAAACAGATGGTTAGTCAATGAAGGAATATATTATGGACTTTAACAGACAGTATAAAAGATTGAGGAAATTCAATTTGGAAATCCCTGGTTCAATGCTAGCTTTTAAATTGCTAGATTGTGCTAGGGTGTTGCATATGGACAGGCTCCTGGTTCTAACTAGGGTGCGGTTCTTGGACAAAGACTCACTGTTGGACCAAACATTTGCGGCCTTAAAAAAAAAAAGAAAAAATTCCTGGGGAGTAATTTCCCGCAGTCCTGGTAGAACAAGTAGGACACTCTGCGGTGACACAAAGAATGGGGGACTCAATGTTTACAAGATTTAGGAATAATCCAGGTACTGGAAGCAGGCCTAAGTACAATGGAAGAGTTAAAGACAGGAGGAATGAGGATGAAAGCATCTTTAGCAGGTTTGAATATTACAGTGGTAGACAGGGTTGGAACAGCACTCAATGTCGAATGAATCCCAGGAATGCCTAAGGAACAGTTAATAGGTGCTTCAGATGTGACTCAAGGTATCATTATGCAATCAACTGCCCTAAGAGGAGGGGCAGAGTTTTCGAAATAACACATGACGCAGAAAAATCTGAGGCAGAAGAAGACGATACTGATGGATCTGAAGGAATTGTACTAGTCACAAGGTGTTTAAGTCCTGTGATGAATGTGTTAGTCGCAGATTCGTTCAACTGTGCGGTACTGGACAGTGCTTGTACAATGACGGTGTGTGGAACTGATTGGTTACAGTGTTATCTGGATTCACTCAGTAGTGAGGATTGACGCAAGGTTAAGGAGTATAAAAGTAATGGTGATGGAGAAAACCTTCAATGAAAAAGGCACAGATGAAACTTGATATGGAGCATGATAAGGCAATTGTTTTGGGAAGTCAACGAATTTGCAGAGCTCTGAGGCATTATTGTATCCCCTTAACAAAACCTGATATTTCTAGTCAGAGTGTTAGAGAAGTGTTGATTGCATCAGGTGTTATGAATCAGAGCGATAAAAGACAAATTGTCTTAAAGTTGCACAGACAATTTTCTCACCCTTCTTGTCAGAGATTAAAAATCCTACTAAAAGATGCAGGTGTGATTGGACGGTATACGAGGATAACAGAAAAGATTAGTGAAAAGTGTGAGATTTGTAAAAAGTATCGGACACCATCACGTCTTACTATCAGCTTTCCATTGGCAAGTGACTTTAACGAGGTGGTTGCCATGGATTTAAAGGTATGGGACAAAGACAAGAATATTTTCATTCTACATTTTACAGACCTAGCAACCAGATTTAGTCTTTCTACAATAATAAATAGTAAGGATAAAAGGGTGATTATAGACAAAATTATGGAGAAATGGATAGGGACTGGACTTGGGGCACCAGCTAAGTTTCTGACTGATAATGGAGGGGAATTTGCTAATGACGAGTTCAGGGATATGTGCGAAAATACGAACATTACGGTTATGAATACTGCAGCTGAAAGTCCTTTCACAATGGGCTTTGTGAAAGGAATCACGCAGTGGTGGATGAGATGTTACATAAAATCTTAGCTGAGCAGCCAAACTGCAAGTTGACAACTGCCCTGGCATGAACGGTTCATGTGAAGAATTCACTTCAGATGGTCGGAGGATATAGTCCCTATCAATGGTCTATGGGCGGAATCCCAAATTGCCTTCTGTACTGTGTGACAGTCCTCCTGCTCTGGAAAGTTCTACAATTCGTTCCATTTTTTTCTACACATTTGAATGCTTTACATGCAGGGAGACTGGCTTTCGTCAAGGCTGAGGTCTCTAAGAAAATTCGCAGAGCTCTGAGGCATCGTATAAGGCCATCTGAGGTGGAATTTAGTTCAGGAGATTTAATCTATTATAAAAGAGCACGTCATAGGGAATGGAAGGGCCCTGTTAAGGTAATCGGTCGGGATGGTAAAACAGTAGTTATCAAGCATGGAAATCAAACTGTTATGGTTCATTCTTAACGACTAATCAGGGTTGATTACAAAATCTCAGAATCTGAGGAACTGATAGAGGGAACAGAGGCACCTTGTACCTCAAATATTCATGTGTTTTGTGATGAAGGTCCCAAGGCACAGGTAGATCAAGAGTTGGATAGTAATGTAACCGATCATGAAGCTCAGGAAAGAGCTATCGCATCCAAAGGCCAATTGCCTCGAGTAGGTACTCTGGTGACATGTATTCCACAGCTGTCTGATAAATGGAGGGATGCGACAATTGTGGGGCGCGCAGGAAAATCTACAGGCAAGTTTAAATATTTGTTAAATGTTCAAGGTGATGGCCAAGAAGCCAGAGCCATGGACTGGCAGAATGGGGTGAAAGAGTGGAGGGTAAGAAAGCACAGTGCAAGTTTTGATAGTGGGTCAGGAAGTGACTCTTGTGTAAGGAAGCGATCAAGTACTGGAGAAAGAGCTTCCGATAAAGTGTGAGGGAGATCTTCTAGCAGTAGTTCCGAAAGACATCAAAGTGCTAATAGAGGCCATAGTATGAACAGATTACACAATGAAACAAGGTTAGAGGGCAGTCTCGGAATAGAACTGGAAGCACAAGTCCTCATGATCGTGAAATTTTAGTGGCTGCCAATAAACTTGAGGATCAACTAATAAGAGAAGCAAAACATAAGGAATTAGAGAGTTGGAGAGAGTTTGGAGTCTATTCTGAGGTACCAGATAGGGGATAGCTGGCCTTGTTATATAGATGGACTTGTACTGAAAAAGTTCTTCCCGATGGAACTTATAAGGCTAAAGTGAGGTTAGTTGCGAGGGGTTTTGAAGAGCGATTGGGGGATACCGATGTTGGAGTGGACTCTCCCACAGCTGGAAAAATAATCTTGAAAATCTTTTTGGCTCTTTTGGCCACATATTCATGGGAATGTAGATCCATTGACATAAAAGCTGCATTTCTGCAAGGTGATACTTTTCAGGAAGTGTATCTGAAACCACCCAAACAGGCAGCCGGAACAGAAGGAAAATTATGAAAACTGAACAAATACATCTATGGTTTTAATGATGCCTCCAGGGTGTGGTATTTCTCGTTTTGTTGAAAATTAGTTGTGTTCAACTAAAAGCAGATCCTGCAATGTTTTATTGGTATCATTAAAGGCAAACTTTCAGGCATCTTCATGATGCACGTTGCTGATTTCTTATGGGGTGATACTGAGGACTTCGAGAAATATGTTATTAAGATTAAGGCAGAATTTAAGATTGGGAGTCAGGCTTGTGGCGCCTTTAAATATATTGGTTTAGATATTAAGCAGAATAAGTCTGGAATAAGTTTGAATCAACAATCCTATTTAGAGAGTGTTACTCCCATCCTGGTTAATTGTGTTAGGTCATCACCGAAAGATGATGATCTATCTAAAGCAGAGATTCAGCAATTGCAAAGCCTGGTGGGTCAATTAAACTGGTTGGGCTCTCAGACTAGGCCTGATGTTAGTTTTGATGTGCTGGAGTTAAGCACAATGATGAAACATCCAAAAGTTGAGAATGTTTTAAGGGCAAATAAAATGTTGAAAAAACTAAATCTGGAGAAATGTGTACTGGAGTTCCCATCCTTGGGTGACACAAAGAACATAGAGCTAATAATTTTTAGTGATGCTTCACATGCTAATCTTGTTGATGGGTATTCGAGTGCAGCTGGCTTCATAATATTTCTGATGGGTGAAAATGGGAAATGTTGTCCTTTAGCTTGAGAGGCTAAGAAAATAAAATGGGTTGTTAGTTGTGGAGATACTGGGTCTTGTGGAGGCAGTGGATTTGTCATATATTTTGGGTGAAATTCTGAACAAGGGACGTCCTGAAGATAGGATACCCATTGAATGTTATTTGGATAATCGTTCTTTGTGGGACAATGTACACTTACAATGAGTGAGAAAAGACTACATATTGATCTCGCTGGATAGAAACAAATGCTGGAGAGAAAGGAAACTCCAAACTCAAATGGGTAGAGCAAGTCATCAGCCATCCAACTGTTTCACAAAGAGAAATGTGAATGCAAAGAAATTGTTGGAGGTGCTGGATAAGGGGGGTAGCACAATGTAAAAAAAAAAAAAAAATTTGTGCCCAATATGGAATTTAATTTTGATTTATTTTGAAATATTCTTTGAGCATGTTAATCTAAGTTGTATTGTAAAAGAAAGAAGGGAACCTGTTAATTGTATGATTATATGCAGGTGAAGGGAGTTAATTGGGATTTTAGTTGAGCACTTAAAAGCAGACACTCACTGGAACTTGGAGGGAGATTTGTGTGAAGAGCAACATGTTTGTTCTTTTATTCCGCACAATAAATTTATAACTGAGTAAATATAGGCTCCAGCCTTATTCTTCTATAACAAGCTTTCTGGAGTTTAACATATATGTCCTTCAGGACTTGGCCGCTCGGTCAGTAGTGGTGCTACCGACTACTCTTGGTAATGGACATTGTGTTGTGTGGCTCTATGGTGAAATATACTTGAGTGTTTATATTTGGAACTAGCATAGAGACCCATAGCCTTTGCAATATCCAGTGCCTTCAGCCATTTCTTCATATCACGTGGAGTGAATAAGATTGGCTGAAGACTGGCATCTGTGACGCTGGGGACCTCAGGAGGAGGCTGAGATGGATCATCCACTCGGCACTTCTGGCTGAAGATGGATGCAAATACTTCAGCCTTTTCTTTTGCACTGATGTTCTGGGCTGCCCCATCATTGAGGATGGGGATATTTGTGGAGCCTTCTCTGCCTGGATGTGGTAGGACTGCAGAGTTTTGATCTGATCCGTTGGCTGTGGGATTGCTTAGCTCTGTCTATTGCATGCTGCTTCTGATGTTTGGCATGCAAGTAGTCCTGTATTGTAGCTTCACTGGGTTGACACCTCATTTTTAGGTATGCCTGGTGCAGCACTTGGCATGCTCTCCTACACTCCTTACTGAACCAAGGTTGGCTCCTGGCTTGATGGTAATGGTAAAGTGAGGGATATTCCGGGGCATGAGGTTACAGATTGTGTTTGAATACAATTCTGCTGCTGCTGATGGTCTGCAGCGCTTCATGGATGCCCTGTTTTGAATCTATCCTATTTAGCGCGGTCATAGAGCCACACAACACAATGGAGAGTATCTTCAGTGTAAAGACAGGACTTTGTTTTCACAAGGACTGTGCAGTTGTCACTCCTATCAATACTGTCATGGACAGATGCATCTGCACAGGACAAGGTGTAGTAGGTTTTCCCTCTATTGATTCCTTCATCACCTGCCGAAGGCCCAGTCTGGCAGATATGTCCCTTAGGAGTCGGCTGCTCTCAGCAGTGGTGCTACCAACTACTCTTTGTGACGGACATTGAATTCTCCCACCTGGACTACATTCTGTGCCCTTGCTACCCTCAGTGCTTCTTCCAAGTGGTGTTCAACATGGAGGAGTACTGATTCATCAGCTGAGGAAGGGCAATAGGTGGTAATCAGCCAGAGTTTCCTTACACATGTTTGAGCTGATACTATGAGACTGCTTGGGGTCCGCAGTCAATGTTGAGGACTCCCAGGGCAACTCCCTCGACTATGTACCACTGTGCCGTCACCTCGAGTGGGTCTGTCCTGCCGGTAACCCAAGACTTACCCAGGAATGATTCTGGTGATGTCAGGGACAATGGATGTAAGGTATGTTTCCCTGAGTATGACTGTCAGGCTCTTGCTTGACTAGTTTGTGGGACAGCTCTCCCAATATAGGCAAAAGCCCCCCGATGTTACTAAGGAGGACTTTGCATGGTCGACAGGGCTGGGTTTGCCATTGTCATTTCCGGTGCCTTGGTCGATGCCAGGGGTTCTATTCAGTTTTATTCCTTTTCAACTTATGTGTAGTGATTTTGTACAACAGAATGACTTGCTAGGCCATTTCAGAGGGCAGTTAAGAGTCAACCACATTGCTGTGGGTCTGCAGTCACTCATAGGCCAGACCAGGCAAGGATGGCAGACTTCCTTCCCTAAAGAACATTAGTGAACCACATGAGTTTTCACAACAATCGATGGTAGTTACATGGTCAACATTGCTGACTAGCTTTCAATTACACATTTTCATTAATTAACTGAATTTAAATTCCACTGGCTGCCGTGATGGGATTTGAACCCATGTCCCCAGAGTATTAGCATGGGTCTCTGGATTACTAGTTGAGAACATTGTTAAAGAGCTTTATAAATAAAGGCATAGAGTACAAAAGTAAGGAAGTTATGATGAATCTTTATAAAACACTGGTTTGGCCTTGCTGAAATACTGTGTCTACTTCTGGGCACTGCATTTTAGGAAGGATGTGAAAGTTTTAGAGTGGGTGCATAAAAGATTTACGAGAATGATTGGAGAAGCTGGGGTTAGCTCTTCTTAGAGGACAGAAGGTTGAAGGGAGTTTGATAAAGGTGCTCAAAATCATGAGGGGCCTAGTCAGAGTTGATAGAGAGAAACAGTTCCCATGGTGGAAGGGTCGAGAACCAGAAGAGACCAATTTCAGGTGACTGGCAAAAGAACCAGAGGTGAAATGTGGAAATACTTATTATGTAGTGAGAGGTTAGGATCTAGAATGCCCTGCCTGAGATTGTGGTGGAGGCAGATGCAGTTGGGACTTTCAAAGGGAATTGGATAAACAACTGAAGAAAAAAAATTGCAGAGCCATGGGGAAAGGCTGGTGAATTGGGACTGAGTTGCTCTTGCAAAGAGCTGGCACAGACATGACAGGCTGAATGGCCTCCTTCTGTGCTATAACAATTCTATGTATCTATATATGTACAAGGACTTCTTGAAATTCAGATAATCAGTATAAAAAAACTTACCAATGCATACACGTCCATTAGATGCTAACTCAAAGCCAGGCTTACAGATGCACTTGAAGCTGCCATCTTCATTGATGCACATTCCATTCATACACATATTTCTCTGGGAGCATTCATCCTGGTCTGAAATAACATGTTACAGTAATAACCAGCATGCTTTAATAGCATTTTGTGAGAATTTATATTTTTTCTGAAGGTTAATTTGATGTTACAGTATGTCAATTTAAGACCAAGCTTTTAACAGATAATTAAAGACAAAATTTAAAAGCTCAAACAATATTAACAAAAGTCAAATAACAAAGTTCAGATGCCAAAGCTCTTACTTTTTTATTTATATAATTTTATTGCATCTGTATGTGCTACGTACCCATGCAATTTTTCCCATCAGGTGTCAGCTGAAACCCAGCATTACAAATACAGTGGAAACTGCCTTCTGTATTTACACAACGACCATTGTTACAGATTTGGCCATTCTGAACACATTCATCAATATCTGAAAACCAACAAAATCCATTCATGTTAAAGCAACAAGTAACATTTTCTTGTATTTGAAAGAGTTAATTTTGAGCAACTATTCAATTCTGTAAGTGTCATTTCAACCATTGTAACCACCAGTTATGTATAGAATTATCATGTAATCAAGTTTTTAAAAACATTTTGCCTATCACTATGAAACTGCTATGGATACTAAATGAATATCATAAACACAACATAAATCTGATATCCTTATACCATTACTAAGCATATGCTTATTAAGATTATAATGACTTTTGAGCAGGAAAATAATCATTCTATGCAGCCTGACAATTGAATTAACCTTTTTCTTCCATTGGGATGTCTATTATTCATAAAATTCAATAACCATTACTTTCTTCAGATGCCAGAAACTTGCCTACTTCATTACTAAAACCCTGGAAGTTTCCTGTTCACCGAGCCACACTGGCAGTTTGTACCAAATGTTAATCATCCTTTAGCTAAGAAATGCGTTCTGAACAGCCTAATTATTTCAGTTTCCTCACCTTGAATTTGTCTTCCCTGTTCTAGAATTCTGGATTTGGCAGTAAAACTTGAATATTTCCACCTTTATTGGCCCTCTTCAATATGCATTTTTTTCCTTTAATCCCTCTTGCTTCCTTTCTCAGATAGAAAAGTCCCAGGGGACAAATGGATGAAAATGTTGGGCAGCAGTGAGCAATCCAATACACTGAGCAATCCAAAATTAGTTTGGATCATATTTCAGGAATCTGGGTCAGCTGCCTAAAATGGCATTAGACCCCTTGCATATACTAATGAGAGGCCTAACTCCTGTTTAACGACCCTTGGAAAAAACTGGGATGCCTTGAATGGAATAGGCTTTGGGCCAATTTGACTTAGATTCTTGGGACATAGATAGCCTAACCAACAACCGCCACCGAAAACTTAAGTGTTTTTTTAATTTCAAATTTCTGTGGAACCGGGAGTGACCTCCTTGACTCACTAGTACTTCCAATGGCTATTGCTGATCAGCCACCTCCGGCTGCTTCCTCCATTCCTACCCCAGACTCACCTGAGAACCAGTGCAAGCATAGAAGTGGTTCAAAGTCACATGCTTCTGTCGGGCGAGCTGCCTGTGAAGGCCTAACAGGCACTAGCAGCTTGCTCTGAGTATGTAGATGAGGCCCGTGACCCAATTTCTTGTGATCCTCAGATAGGGATTATTCCCTATGCCCATTAAAAACAGCATAAAGGAATTTCTAGGTCAATAACTCTTCATAGTTTCTGATATTAATATCAGAGCCCTCTGCTCCGACCTCACCAGTAACAAAATAACCCCTTTAAAGTAAGAGGGCGGGAAATTAAACAGACCACGTTAGTCCAGATGTGGTCTTAAAACTCTCCATTACACTAGCATATTACTTATTTACTTTGCCACTGGTAAACACTGGGATGATGGTTGTGGCAATCTGCACACCATTATTCCAAGATCTCTCTCCTCTCTATACTGCCAGTATCTTCCTATCAAGTACATTTTCCACATTACCTTTAATTTTGTCATAACTCATTATTTTACTTCTACCTGCATTAAACCGTATACTTTACTTTGCTGTTCTCAAACACAGCATGTCTAAATGCTTTGGAATTTGCACATACTGGTCCTTTCTGCACCACTCCTATTTAGATACTATCTTCAAATATTGATATTTCTGAACTGATTCCAATCATTTATAAAAAGGAAAAACAGCAATGGACTTGTGTAGTGAGTAGCATTTTAAAGTTTGCAGATGATACAATAACACATATTTACATAGCAACGTTAATGTAATAAAATGTCCCAAGGTGCTTCACAGGAGCATTATAAAATAAAATTTGACACCAAGCCACATAGAGATATTAGGGCAGTTGATGATCAAAGAGGTAGGTTTTAAGGAGCGTCTTAAAGGAGGAAAGAGAGGCAAAGAAGCAGAGAGCTTGAGGAAGTGAATATCAGAGTTTAGGGCTTTTACAGTTGAAGGCACAGCCGCCACTGCTGAAATGAAAAAAACAGGAATGCTCAAGAGGCGAGAGATAGGAAGCGGAGAGGCAATGGAGGGATTTAAATATGAGGATGAGTTTTTAAAATCACGTTATTGCTTAACCAGGAGCCAATGTAGGTCAGCTAACACAGGACTGGGTGAGAGCTAGGACATGGGCAGCAGCGTTCTGGATGACCTCAAGTTTATTGAGTGTTGAATAAGGGAAGGCAGCTAGGAGTGCATTAGCATATTCAAGTCTAGAGGTAACAAAGGCATGGATGAGGGTTTCAGTAGCTGATCAGCTGAGGCAGGGGTGGAGTCAGGTGATACAGAGGTGAAAATAGGAAGCCTTAATGACAGTGCTGATAGGTAGCTGGAAGCTTATTTTAGGATCAAATATGACACCAATCTTGTGAACAGTCTGGTACAGCCTCCGACAATTGTCAGGGAGAGGGATGGGGTAGGTAGCTAGGGAATGGAGTTTGTGGTGAAGGACGGAAGACAATGGCTTTGAATTTTCCCAACATTTAGTTGAAGGAAATTTCTGCTCATCCAGTACTGGATGTCAAACAAGCAGCCTGACAATTTAGAGGCAGTGTAGGGGTCGAGAGAGATGGTGGTGAGGTAAAACTGGGTGTCGACAGCACCCAGTGTGGAAACTGACTGTATTTTCAGATGATGTTGCTGAGGGGCAGCAGGTAGATGAGAAATAGGACGGGGGCCAAAGACAGATCCTTGGGGGGACACCAGAGGTAACTGCAGGAGTGGGCAGAGAAGTCATTGCACGTGACTCCCAGGTTACAATTAGAGGGATAAGAATGGAACCAGGTGAGAGCTGTCCTACTCAGCTGGACAACAGTGGAGAGGCATTGGAAGAAGATGGTGTGGTCAGCCAAGTCAAAGGCTACTGACAGGTCGAAAAGGATGAGGATGGATAGTTTACTTTTGTCGTAGTCACATAGGATGTCATTTTGTGACCTTGATAAGAACCAGTGTGGTATTGTGGCAGGGGTGGAAACCTGATTGGAAGCATTCAAACATGGAGTTCTGGATATGAAACTGTAACGTAGTAGATGATGATAGTAATGGACTTCAGGATGGCATAGACAGGATTGGGAAATGGGCAGAAGTATGGCAGATGGAGTTCAATGCAGAGAGGTGGGAAGTGATGCACTTTGGGAGGACTAATATGGAAAGACCGTATACTATAAATGGCATGATTTTGAAAAGTGTTGGTGGGCAAAGAGACCTTGATATGCATATACACATATCCTTAAAGGTGGCAGGGCAAGTTGTAAAAGTAGTTACAAAAAGCTTGCGTATTACTTGGATTTATAAAAAGAGGCATAGAATATAAAAGCCAAGAGATCATGCTAGGAATTAATAAATCACTGGTTAGGCCTCAGCTGGTGCGGACAATCTGGGCACCACACTTCAGGAAACAAGTAAAAGCCTTAGAAAGAATACAGAAGAGGTTTATCGGGATGTTACAAGAGATGAGGGTCTTCAGTTATGAGGAGAGGTTGGAACAGAGCAGGTTAAGAGGTGACCTAATAGAGGTGTTCAAGATGGCAAGAGGTTTTGATAGAGAAGAGAAAAATTAATGCCTCTGTCAAGTAGGTCATTAACTAGACATCATAGATTCAAAATCATTGTCAAAAGAGATAGAAGGGAGATGAGGAGAAATGTTTTCAGTCAGAGTTGTCAGGATCTAGAGCACTCTACCTGAAGAGGTGGTAGAAGCTGATTCCATAAATAATTTTAAAAAGGGAGCTGGACAGGCACTTGAGGATGAGGAACTTTACAGACAGGTAAAAAGCAAGGATATGGAACTAAGCATGGCTCCTATTTCAAAGCCAGCGTAGGCCTGATGGGCGAAATAGCCTACTTCTGCGGTGTAAGTTTCTATGATTTTATAAATAGTCCAAACATCAATTTTGTTTCACTAATCAGCAAACGCTTAAAACACCTAATCTGTACTAATGCTTTGTCTTTCAACACACCATTAACATATTGTTTGCCTTTGCTCCGTGACCTTTTGGTCAGCTATGTGGCCTGGTCCAATCTGCACCTTCTCCTTTGTTATCTCTTGCCCCACCCCCACCTCACTTGCTTATAATCTGTGACTTTTCTAATATTTGTCAGTTCCAAAGAAGGGTCACTGACCCGAAACGTTAACTCTGCTTCTCATTCCACAGATGCTGCCAGACCTGCTGAGTGATTCCAGCATTTCTTGTTTTTGTTACTTAAAACAGATGTTGTTCTATTCACTACTATTTGCTTTCTTTCAATTAACCATTCTTGAATTCAATTCAATATATTTTCATCTATTCGATGGGCCTGAAATTTAAGCAGGTAGCTTTTATGTGGGACAAGGTTAAAGATCTTAATAAAACCCAGCTGAGTAGCGTCCACTTTCTCACCCTCATCCACAAATGGTAACTTCTTAAAAAAACACTAATAGGTGTGTCATACATAACTTCCCATTCCTGAAGCCAGCCTGGTTATCTCCCAGCAATTTGTCCCTTAAAGTAATCCTTCATGCTCTCTTTTTCTCCATTGTTTGAAACAATTTTCTCATAATTGATATGAGACTTACAGATCTGTAACTAGCTTTACTAGCCCAATAAGTCTCTGGGATCTTCCCCAAATCCAGTAAGCTCCAAAAAATATCTGAAAGTAGATCCAAAGTCACCTGCCTCAAGTATTTTAAGGCCCTTAGATCTTGTGTAACAGTAGATAATTAAATCATGCAACAGTTGCTTATCACAATCAAACTATGGTTGTCTATAGGAAAACAGTAACATTGTGATGTAAATCTCAGACTCCGTTTTCTAAGTCGGGGTCAAAGTCTGATTCAAGGCATCTAATAACAGAAGGTTATAACTATCAGGAAAGATTGAAGAGGCTAGGGCTTTTTTTGCTCTAGAAAAAGAGAAGGTTGAGGGGTGACCTAATAGAGGTCTGTAAAATGATGAAGGGGTTTAATAGGGTAGACATAGAGATATTTCTACTTGTGGAAGAGTCCAAAACTGGAGATCATAAATATAAGATAATCCTGAATAAATCCAATAAGGAATTCAGGATAAACGTCTTTACTCAGTGGTTAGAATTTGGAACTTGCTACCACATGGAGTAGTTGAGACAAATAGTATAGTTGCATTTAAGGGGAAGCTAGATAAGTATCAGGTAGAAAGAAATAGAAAAATATGCTGATGGAGTTAGATGAAGTAGGATGGGAGGAGGCTTAACTGCAGCCTAGAGAATGGCACAGACCAGTTGTGCCTGCTTGTGCACTGTAAATTCTATGCAATAATGAGCACTTAAATGAAGCACTGGAAAGCATCAATTTCTTTCAAAATTAAACCACTCTTCCAATTTGAAGCATTTAACACAAAATGGAGTACTGATAATTATGGAAATATAACATACCCACACAAGTAATTTTAGTAGCAGTGCTCTGAAAGCCAGAATGACAACGGCAAAAGTAAGAGCCTTGAGTGTTCACACATTCCCCATGCATACAGGGATTGCTTATACATTCATCTGTGTCTGTTTAAAAGAAAATGTCTCAGTTATGCAGAACTTTAAATTTTTGGATATTATCAAAATGGCAGCTCAGGATGACAACATTTCAAATGTAACAATATACAGCACACAGTTATATATAGATACTTCCTTAACTTGTAACTATATATATATATTTTTATCTATTTAAAAAGAGCAATTAACATATCCACTATGACATTATACTGCCTGTAATGTAAACACTCTTCATCATATTGGGAACAACAAACTCACTCCAGCATCACATTGGAACCAACATAAAGACATTCAACATTACATTGGGATTAATATAACACACTCCAACTCAGCAGTTTGAATCATACCAACACATTCTCCTCTTCCATCAAGTTTATAACCCATGTAACACTCGCAGCGATAACTAGGCCCGGGAAGGGGGATGCAACGTCCATATAAGCAGAGGTTTCTATATATCTGGCAGTAATCAGTCACATTCAAAGGTCCTGTAAAAGAAATGGTGAAAAATTAAAAATAAAGTAATAGATACAGCTAATAAATATTTGAATATTGTAAATGATAATGGCAATTCCATCTTACTAGGTCTATAATGGGAAGGATGAACCCCATTAGGCCAACGTTCAGGTCCACCATCAGGTCTAGGTCCACCATCAGGTCTAGGTCCAATCTCGGGCCCAGGTCTAGGTCCAATCTCAGGTCCAGGTCTAGGTCCACCATCAGTCCAAGAAACATCAATGCACAATTTAAGATATTCATCTGAAAAGTGTACAGGTATAGTTATGGTCATTATACTTAGATGAAACACAAATAAAGACAAAAAAAACTTTCAACTGATTGGACTTTATAGTAACAATTATCTCTTATGTTTGTATGTTAGCTGCAAATAAACAATCACCAATAAAGCAGCCTTCATAATTCTATATAGAGCCTTTAACATAGAAAAACATTCTAAGGTGCTTCACGGACGCTAATACTTTTTCACTAGGACAAAAGTGACAACAGCATTTTCAGCTGTTTTGTTTCATTTTGAAGTACATATTGCTCTGATCATTGTAATCTAAAATTGCTAGTGATATTAATAGATTAACATTTAATTATGCTTGTGTGACATTTTGTTCACGATTGCATTAAAATGACAGAGAAAAGATATACAAGCGTATTAAGTGTTCATGTAGCAACATCAGAGGTATTTAAGATGAATATTCTTTTAATTTATAATGATTAATTTCCCTTCACTAATAACTACTATTTAATTAGAAGTACATCACCATTGAACTTCAAGAAAAGCCATGAAATCTATGAGGTAACTCTATATGTACTAGCACTACAAATAGATGTGAAAATTCAAAGAAAAGGGCAATGCTGCCTTACTCCACTTTAATTAATGTTACGAGAATACTTCAATTTTTTACAGGAAAAAGTTCCAGGAATTTTTCCTTCATGTGTAGTAACCCGAGCAATGACTAAACAAGTTCCATTGTCGGAGGTAAAGTTGGCATCACAGACAGATAGCCGAATATCTGAAACTTTCTTTGGGGATTTGGATAATCCTAAGGAAATGTTTAATGTCTTCTCTGATCACGGCTCAGAAAGCTGATCCAGAGTTAAATAAAGTAGCACAATCAGCTCGAACAGAAGCTAAGGGAAAAGGAGTTCCTGAATGCTATTACATTTAAAACGGGATTCTGATGAGGAGGTGGAGATCTCCTCACAGACCTGCGGACGAAGAATGGACGGTAGTTCATCAGAAAGTGGTACCGCCTAAATATTGCTGGGAAATATAAAGGATAGTGCATGAAATTCCTAGAGCGGGACATGTGGGGATCTGGAAGACCAAATCATGTATAAGTCAATATTTTTGCTGGCCAGGTCTTTCCAAGGACATGGTGCAGTTTGTAAAACGTGCCATACATGCCAGATTGTCAGAAAACCACAACCTCCCATAAAACTGGCACCTCTAATTCCCATACCAGTTATTGGGGAACCATTTAGTAGGGTGTTGGTAGACTGTGTAGGACCTTTACCGGAAACAAAAGCAGGACACCAATATATACTCACTATCATGGATATGGCTACTCGGTTCCCAGAAGCCATTCCCTTGAGAATAATTTCTGCTAAGGTAGTGGCAGAGAAGATAACCCAGTTCTTCACTAGATATGTATTACCGATTGAGATTCAGTCAGATCAACATTCTAATTTTATGTCTAAAATTTTTCAAGTATTTATGGATAATTTGGGTATAACATATTAAAGTCTTCAGCATACCACCCACAAACACAGGGAGCTTTAGAAAGGTACCACCAAACTCTCAAAACGATGATTAGGGCATACTGTCATGAATATTCCCATGATTGGGATAAAGGGCTAGAATTTCTTTTGTTTGCCACTAGGGAATCACCTAATGAGTCTACAGATTTTAGTCCTTTTGAACTAAGTTTAAGGACATGAGGTAAGAGGTCCTCTAAAACTAATTAAAGAAAGGTTTTTAGAACAGAGGGATGAACCTTCTGTGCTAGATTATGTATCCGTGTTCCGGGAACGGGTCACGAGAGCTTGCAAAGTGGCTTAAGAACACCTTAAAACTTCCCAAACAACTATAAAAAATGGACAGACAAGCATGTTAAGACACTGGCATTTCAACCAGGGGATAAAGTGTTAGTATTACTACCTTTACAGAGTGAACCGTTGAAAATACAGTCAGTGGTCCATATAAAGTGGTCAAGAAAATTGGTAAAGTAAATTATTTGATGGATACCCCAGATCGCCGGAAAAAGAATCGACGATGTCATATCAATATGTTAAAACAATATTATCGCCAGGAGGAGGATAAGCAAGCACAGGTATGTCAGATAGTAGGGACAGTAAAGGATGAAAGGGACAGTGAGGATGAGACAGAAGGAGGCCTAGACAATTCTCAAAATGAACCTCCTACTATCCGGTTAGCTAATACTAAATTGCTAGGGAGAGTGGACACTAAGGGCCGATTTCTATAAGCCAGAATAAAATAGCAGCCAGCCTGTGCAGGCCGCATGCCAAAGAGCCACTGCAATTCCAAGTGCTGTGGCTCATTTAAATAGCCGGGGTGGGCCGCCCCTGATCACGTGGAGGGGGCGGGCTGTCCATCCCCGGAAATGGCGTCAGCTGCCTGTGTGCAGGCGCTGATGCCATTTTTAAAGGGCTGTCAGCCCTACCAGGACATTTAAATATATGTCTTTTGCATCTCTTCCATCCCCCAATATCAATTAAATTAATTATTTGGCCTTTCCCCATCAAAACACACCTTCACAATCTGACCTTCCCCCGCAAACTGCACAAACTTTAAACAATAACCCTTCCCACCATCCCCTACACCCAAGACGTTAATTTGACCCCCATCTTCTCCACCACCCCCCAACCACACAGCACTGAGAAACTTACCTCCTCCCGCCTTTCCACCAGTGTTGTGCCCCGGATGGGGATCCGAAGTGTCTGCCGCTGGGCTGAAGATCGCGACGGGAAAGTGATTAATGCTGGTATTTTAATTTATTTAAATATTTAAATTGCACTACCGTCACCGAGCGGCGGTGCGGGGGCCATCACGAGGCCTCGACGCCACCGGCAATAGCAGGCTGGCGTCGAGGTCCATGGTGGGCCTCATCCGGGGCCATCTTTAGGCCCCCCCACCCCTGGCACAGGTCTCGGCATTCAGGGCTCTATAGAATCCAGCCCTATGCTTTCATACTTAGATGCAGAATAACGAGAATACCTAACAAGGCTTCTCACAGCATTTAAAGGAGTCTGTTGGGATAAGCCAGGATGTACACCTTAGCCATGCTACACTGCAAGTGCTGCAGAAATTTCCCACCCAGCCTCTCCCACTTCCAATCCAGGTGGACAAACAGCAGGAACAAAATAGCATCAGATCCCCACTACAATTATGATAACTAGACTGATAGCAAAACATGCACTGAGATCAGGGATGGAATGAATCTGTATTCCTGTCAGACTGGAAATTTCAGGCCTAATGTCTTACACGATAAACAGCATATCAGTTAACTAAAATAAAAGCAAAATACTGCAGATGCTGGAAATCTGAAACAAAAACAAGAAATGCTGGAATCACTCAGCAGGTCTGGCAGCATCTGTGGAATGAGAAGCAGAGTTAACGTTTCGGGTCAGTGACCCTTCTTCGGAACTGACAAATATTAGAAAAGTCACAGATTATAAGCAAGTGAGGTGGGGGTGGGGCAAGAGATAACAAAGGAGAAGGTGCAGATTGGACCAGGCCACATAGCTGACCAAAAGATCACGGAGCAAAGGCAAACAATATGTTAATGGTGTGTTGAAAGACAAAGCATTAGTACAGATTAGGTGTGAATACACTGAATATTGAACAGCAGCAAGTGCAAACCTGAAAAAAAACCTGCAAAAAACTTACCCACTGTTTTTTTCAGGTTTGCACTTGCTGCTGTTCAATATTCAGTGTATTCACACCTAATCTGTACTAATGCTTTGTCTTTCAACACACCATTAACATATTGTTTGCCTTTGCTCCGTGATCTTTTGGTCAGCTATGTGGCCTGGTCCAATCTGCACCTTCTCCTTTGTTATCTCTTGCCCCACCCCCACCTCACTTGCTTATAATCTGTGACTTTTCTAATATTTGTCAGTTCCGAAGAAGGGTCACTGACCCGAAACGTTAACTCTGCTTCTCATTCCACAGATGCTGCCAGACCTGCTGAGTGATTCCAGCATTTCTTGTTTTTGTATCAGTTAACTAAGCTTTCTCCATATACTCAAAAGACACATCAACAAGACAGATCCTAAGTAAGATATTCCAGAATTAAGCCTAAATATTACTGCTCGTTACATTAGTGGCCAAATGCTTAATGTGTTTATATGATATCCTTCTGACTATTGCTTTAATTAAAATACTAACTCATTTGAAATAAAATGCCTCCATTAAAATAACATACAGAGAAACAGTCTACAAACTAATATTAGGAACAGTAATGTCTAGGCTGTACAAACAATAACAGAGGATAAAAATGACACTTGAGATCGACCATTGACATGCTGTTCTACCTTTGTCAGATACAGGAGAAATGCCGTGAACAACAGATGCCCCTCTACATTGCTTTCATTGATCTCACCAAAACCTTTGACCTCGTCAGCAGATGTGGTCTCTTCAGACTACTAGAAAAGATTGGATGCCCACCAAAGCTACTAAGTATCATCACCTCATTCCATGACAATATGAAAGGCACAATTCAACATGGTGGCTCCTCATCAGAGCCCTTTCCTATCCTGAGTGGTGTGAAACAGGGCTGTGTTCTCGCACCCACATTTTTTGGGATTTTCTTCTCCCTGCTGCTTTCACATACGTTCAAGACCTCTGAAGAAGGAATTTTCCTCCACACAAGATCAGGAGGCAGGTTGTTCAGCCTTGCCCATCTAAGAGCGAAGTCCAAAGTACGGAAAGTCCTCATCAGGGAACTCCTCTTTGCTGACGATGCTGCTTTAACATCTCACACTGAAGAGTGCCTGCAGAGTCTCATCGACAGGTTTGCGGCTGCCTGCAATGAATTTGGCCTAACCATCAGCCTCAAGAAAACGAACATCATGGGGCAGGACGTCAGAAATGCTCCATCCATCAATATTGGCGACCATGCTCTGGAAGTGGTTCAAGAGTTCACCTACCTAGGCTCAACTATCACCAGTAACCTGTCTCTAGATGCAGAAATCAACAAGCGCATGGGTAAGGCTTCCACTGCTATGTCCAGACTGGCCAAGAGAGTGTGGGAAAATAGTGCACTGACAAGGAACACAAAAGTCCGAGTGTATCAGGCCTGTGTCCTCAGTACCTTGCTCTATGGCAGCGAGGCCTGGACAACGTATGTCAGCCAAGAGCGACGTCTCAATTCATTCCATCTTCGCTGCCTGCGGAGAATACTTGACATCAGGTGGCAGGACCGCATCTCCAACACAGAAGTTCTCGAGGCGGCCAACATCCCCAGCTTGTACACACTACTGAGTCAGCGGCGCTTGAGATGGCTTGGCCATGTGAGCCGCATAGAAGATGGCAGGATCCCCAAAGACACATTGTACAGCGAGCTCGCCACTGGTATCAGACCCACCGGCCGTCCATGTCTCTGCTTTAAAGACGTCTGCAAACGCGACATGAAATCCTGTGACATTGATCACAAGTCGTTGCCAGCGTTCGCCAGAGCTGGCGGGCAGCCATAAAGGCGGGGCTAAAGTGTGGCGAGTCGAAGAGACTTAGTAGTTGGCAGCAAAAAAGACAGAGGGGAAAGGAGAGAGCCAACTGTGTAACAGCCCCGACAAACAAATTTCTCTGCAGCACCTGTGGAAGAGCCTGTCACTCTAGAATTGGCCTTTATAGCCACTCCAGGCGCTGCTTCACAAACCACTGACCACCTCCATGCGCTTATCTATTGTCTCTCCAGATAAGGAGGCCAAAGAAGAAGAAGAATGTCTAGGCTGTACAAACAATAACAGAGGATAAAAATGACACTTGTGGCACAATTTGGGGCGATCCCAAATCTTGCCAGTTGGTTCTACCCATATTTAGAATAGCATAAATTAACCAACACACAGCAGGTTGCCAGCAGGAGACCACAAACAGTTGAAAAGAATTTAAAGGACTGCAGGACCTATTTTAAAGAACTCCATTCTAATCTGTGGGCCAAGGATTGGGTCATTAACATGGCCTGGTTGCGCATATAGCACAAGCGTGCCTCCTGACAGGACATCAGCACATTAACACAAGTTCAGCTGCCTGTAGCTTGGGACTGCCTCGTTGACATGAGTTTTGAATATGTAGAGAAAGCTTAATCAACTGAAATGTTATTTATCATGTATGAACTTAGGCCAGAAATTTCCAATCTGACAGGAATCTTTGGGAAATTGATGCCAACTTGCCCATAGGACCTCGAAGGTAGTAATCTCTAGATTACTCCCAGTGCCATGCACGAGCAATAGTAGAAATAGGAAGATAGGGAGGATCAATATGTGGATTGAGGCATGCAGGAGGGAGGGCTTCAGATTCTTGGGACATTGGGACCTGTCCTGGGGCTGGAGACACGCACCTATTCAAAAGGGACAGAGTGCACCTCAACAAGACTGGGACCAATGTCCATGCGGGAGATTCACTAGTGTAGTTCATAAGGGATTGAACTAAGTTGGCAGGGGGATGGGCACCAGCATTTAGAAGTAGAAAATAGGAATAAGGTGCATAACAGAGTGAGAATAGAGAAGGAAGTAGTACCATATTAGATAGGATCAGACTAAGAAGGACTACAAGGAATACAAAGACAAGTTTACAATGCATGTATGTAAATGCACAAAGTATGGTGAATAAGATTGGTGAGCTGCAAGCACAAATAGTTGTGTGGGAATATGATGCAGTGGCAATTACAGAAACATAGCTTAAAAATGGTGAGCACTGGGTGCTTAATATTCAAAGATACAAGGTGTTCAGGAAAGATAGGGAAGAAAAAAAGGGAGATAATGTGGCAGCAACAATTAGGGAAGACATTGTAGTGTTGGAAAGGGATGGTGTCCTTGAGGGGGAAAAGACACAATCCATTTGGTTAGAGTTCAGAAGCAAAAAGGGATGATCACACTACTGGGGATGTTCTATAGGCCTCCAAATAGTGAGCGAGAGATAGAGGAGCAAATCTGCAGATCAACCACAGAGATGTGTTTGAACCATAGAGTGGTGATATTGGGGGACTTTAATTACCCAAATATCGATTGCGATATTGCTAATGTAAAGGGAAAGGAGGGGAGGAATTTCTGAAATGTATTCAGGAGAACTTCCTTGACCAATATGTTCCCGGTCCAACTAGGAAGGAGACATTGCTGCATCTGCTGCTCGGGAAATGAGGCGGGCCAAGTGAACCAAGTATCTGGGGGGGGGACACTTGGGTAAGAGTGATCATTATATCATAAGGTTTAGATCAGCAATGGAGAAGAGCAAGGAATAATCTAAAGTAGAACTTTCAAATTGGCAGAGGGCTAACTTTAATGGGATGAGAGGGGATCTAGCTAGGGTAAAATGGAGCAAAGATTGACAGGAAAAACTGTACCTGAGCAATGGATGATCTTTAAGGAGAAGATTCTTCAGGTACAGGCTAGGTACATCCCAACAAGTGTGAAAGAGAAGGGAACCAAAGCCAGGGCTGTTTGGATGACGAGAGAGATAGAGAATATGATGAAACAAAAAAAGGGTGCATGATGCATGTCAGGTGAATTCTTCAAGTGAGTACCAGGCCAAATACAATAAGTTGAGAGGGGAAGTGAAGAGGCAAACAGAGAATATGAGAATAAAATGGCAGTTAACACAGAAGGGAACCCAAAATTTTTCTGCTGGCATGTAAATGGTGAGTAGTAAGAAGTGGGGGTGGGGTGGGGGCGGGACCTATTAGAGACAAGGAGGTCCCTCTTTGCTTAGAGGTGCAGGGCAAGGCTAGAACACGTAATGAGGACTTTGTACTGGTGTTTACTAAGGAAGAGGATCCTGACAAAATATTGGTAAGGGCAGAGATGGTACAGGCAACCGATAAGGTGAAAATTGATAGTCAGGATGTACTGGAAAGGCTGGCTATGCTTAGAGTTGATAAGTCGCCTGGTCCAGATGGCTTGCATCCCAGATTGCTAAAGGAAGTGGGAGTGGAGATAGCGAAAGGGCTTGCCACAATCTTCCAATGTTCCCTAGATACGGGGTGCTGCCAGAAGATTGGAGAGCGGCAAATGTGACACCCTAAGTCAAGAAAGGGTGTAAGGACATTCCTAGTAACTACAGGGTGGTCAGTTTAACATCTGTGCTGGGTAAGGTTTTAGAAACAATAATCAGGAAAAAAAATCAACAAGCACATGGAAAACTTTGAGTTAATTAGGGAGAGCCAGTACAGATTTGTAAAAGACAGATTGTGCTTGACTAATCCAATTTTATTTTGATGAAGTAACAGTGAAGGTTGATGAAGCAATGGATGTTGTCTATGGATTTTAAGAAAGCAAAGTACCACATAAAAGGCTAGTTAATAAAATCGACGTTCATGGATTAGAAGAGTCAGGGTCAGCTTGGATAAAAAATTGGCTTAAGGTCAAAACAGCAAGTCATGGTAAATGGTTGTTTTTCAGACTAGAGGATGGTAGACAGTGTTGTTCCCCAAGGTTCAGTGCTCGGATCACTTTATTTTGATTATATATAAATGACTTGGATATTGGAATACAGAGCAATATTTCAAAATTTGTCAATGATACCAAACTTGTGGCAGACAGTAAGGATGATACCAATCAACTGCAACAGGACATAGATAGGCTAGGAAAATGGGCAGACAAGTGGCAGATGGAATTTAATACTGACAAGTGTGAGGTGATGCATTTTGGCAGAAGGGATAGGGACAGGTAATATAGCATAAATGATACAGTTCTAAAGAGTGTACAGGGATAGAGGGACCTGGCAGTTCATGTGTATAGATCTTTGAAGGCGGTAGGATATAATGAGAGAGTAGTTAGCAAAGCATATGGGATCTTGGGATTCCTAAACAGAGGTAATGAGTACAAAAGCAGGGAAATTATACTGAATCTTTATAAAGCTCTGGTTAGGCCACAACTAGAGTATTATGTCCAGTTCTAGTCACCACACTTTAGGAAGGATGTGAGGTCCTAGAGAGGGTACAGAGAAGATTTACCAGAATGGTTCCAGGAATGAAGGATTTTAGCTACAAGGTTAGGTTGGAGAAGCTGAAGTTGTTCTCCTTGGAGCAAAGGAGATTGAGGGAAGATTTGATAGAAGTGTACAAGATTATAGCAGCTTTGTATAGGGTAGACAAAGAAAAGCTGTTCCCATTAGCTTATGATTTAAGGTTTTGGGCAAGAGATGCAGCAGGGGATGTGCAGAAGAACTTTTTTTACGCAGTGATTGCTAAAGACCTGGAACTCACTCCCTACGAAGAAATTTGATGGGCATTTGAAGGAAGTAAACTTACAGGGCTATGGGGATACAGCCAAAGAATGGGACGGATTGGATTGCTCTACAGAGAGCCAGCATGGACTCAATGGGATGAATGGCATCCTTCTGTGTTGTTGTGACTCTATAACTCTATAAGACCCACAAATCAATGGGTGGCTGGAAGAGAATGGTAGTACTTACCTCTTCACATGCCCTAACATTGCCGCTTGGTCTCCTTAGGCTCTATTTTTAATTTTTTTTTTTTATTTAGAGATACAGCACTGAGCAGGCCCTTCGGCCCACCGAGTCTGTGCCAACCAACAACCACCCATTTATACTAACCCTACAGTAATCCCATATTCCCTATCACCTACCTACACTACGGGCAATTTACAATGGCCAATTTACCTACCACCTGCAAGTCTTTGGCTGTGGGAGGAAACCGGAGCACCCGGCGAAAACCCACACAGACACAGGGAGAACTTGCAAACTCTGCACAGGCAGTACCTAGAATCGAACCCGGGTCCCTGGAGCTGTGAAGCTGTGGTGCTAACCACTGCTCCGCCCATATAATCTGAGGGGATGCCAGGCACAGGCCATAATATTCTTACACACCTGAAAATGAGCAACCATCTGAAGCAAGAAAGGAAAGTGAGATGGGAGGGCTAGGAATCCCACTACCTTCCTCCCTGCCTTACTTTACCTCCATGGCTGCCTGTCTAGTGAAGTCCTGCAACAAAGTGGGGAGGAGGCCTGACTTAATAGGTCTTCGTCACTTTTGCCTCCCTATAACAATTGGAAAGTTAGTGTTTTCCAAGAACTAAGAAAGGAATATCAGGGCTTACATGTTCCTGCCATCAAGTCGACTTTACTAAGGCGAAAGGCAATTAGATTGATTACACATATCCACTATATGTTTAGAGTCTAATCAGCATCATGCATAAGCACAATCATAGTATATATGAACTGTGACTACTACTGGGAACCTACAGTTTTCAATTTTCTTTTTTGAAGACAGCTAACTGAAGAGTACATGAAGCAATTAAGTTGGAAAGATCTACATGGGGAATGCAGCTACTGTGCTACTAGACAAGTAGAAACTCCAGTTTTGAGGATCATACTCCAACAAATGATGGCTAAGTGGCATAGAATCTGTCAAAGGAAATGTTGTGTATACCAGGAGTTCTCAACCTCTTCTGCCTCTGAGGTTCCCCTCCCATATCTTAAAAAATGCATGGCCCCCCTGTAACACAACAGTAAAATCTAGTTACACAATTAAGCATAAATATTATTATTGTTTTACTTACTTAACATGAAACTTGTGAGTGGGTGAGTGTACAATGTCCTCCCTCATTGGTGGAGGCTCCATTTGCACCCTCACACATGCATTTTGCATGAACTTGCTCTGAGGCCTGTCTCTCCCCCTGCCAGAATGGCCACCTCAGTAAATAACCTGCAGCCAGAGAGCTCCATGCCTTTTTGGTATTGAGTGACCAAAAATCGACAGTATTTTTGCCAGAATTTTGTTGGCACATCCCTAAGGATTTCAATAATCAGCTGTACTCAATAAGTACAGTACAGGGGGAGTCTGGAAGCCTGGAGCCTCTGGCCGCTCTTGTTGCCACTGCCTACTGACTCCCAGTACCGAGGCTTATTCCTTTTTATTTTAATTTGCTTTTTCCTCTCTCTCTTTTCATTGGTTCATTTGTTTCAAAGTGCCACTGTTCAGATTAAACTGGAGCTAGGCCATCAGGCCCAGGTTTGGAAAAAACTCATGGTTATTTCTTGTGGACCCCAGTTGAGAAACCTTGGTGTATACCATAGTTCAATGTAATAGAGTAAAGATAATAGACTAGATTTTTCCAGAGCAGGGCATCTTGTGGCATAGAATCATAGAATAATATTGCACAAAAGGAGGTCTTTTGGCCCACTGAGCTATCCAATTAATCCCACTCCCCTACTCTTTCCCCATAGCCGCGTAACTTTTTTCTCTTCATATATGGACTGCAGCAGTTCAAGAAGGCAGCTCACCACCACCTTCTCAAGGGCAATTAGGGATAGACAATAAATGCTGGTCTAGCCAGCAACACCCGCATCCCATGAAAGAATTTTTAAAAAAAATTATCCAATTTTTCTCATGTCATCTCTGGGTCTTTTGCCAATCCTGCCCTATTAGATAGACTTACAATTGCATGTTTAGGTTTTAAAGTCTTTTGCCCACAAAGTTGCTGGAAGCGCAAGCTGATAGCACAGCAAGGTAACAAGGCATATGGGACCTTGGTGAACAACGGGACAAATGGTGTACACCTTCCTTAAGCAATGAAATTAAAGGATTGAGAAATAAACTGAGGAAGAACTGAGAGGTGGGTGAATTAGAGTGGGGGAATTCAATGTCAAATCAGACATAGAAAGAGAAATAAAGGGGGAAGTAAAGATTGAATTAAGAGGCAGAAGAGACAGACAGAAAGGAAAAGTAGACCAAAAAATGTAAAATTTCAAATCCAACATTTTTTAAATCTCCAAAACAATTCACAACCTGAAGGTTGAAACTCCATATGTATGATTTTTTTTCTTTCTGCGGCAGCAAGGTTGATTGGCAGTTACTAACAGTTATCATGTTGTTAAGAGTGCTTACGCTGCCAAGTACTAGACTTAAATTTCTGTGGTAATTAATGTGCAAATGCAGGAGGTTAAACGTGAGATGCCATTGTTGAAAAGCTAATGGTGAAGTGGTGCAGCTTTTTAAAATTTGGTGCTGAAAAATTCCTTTAGTTTTTAAAGATGTAAAAATATGTAAATGTGATCTTAGAACTTGATCAGTTTTACAAATAACTAAATTTTGAATAATTTAGTAGTTCTAGCAGTAGCTAGGCTTCCAAAATGAGGATGCAAGTTCAAAACTCAGTCTTCGTGAATTTGAATTTCATGTGTCCTTTCTCAATAACTGAATTTTGCTACTTGGCTGTAGTGATGTGCCCACTTCAAGATGGAGACAGTGCAAAGACCAACCATACCCACTCTTTCCCAATGAAACAAACATCCTGTTGATAAATCCCACAGCAACAGTGACAGTAACCATGGAAAGATTCATGATTATAACAGGCGACCTTATCTTGCCTGGTAAAGAACACCTGAGAATAGGTAGCTGCAGTGGGCAGTGAAATAGGCACACATCCAAAAACAATTACAGCAATCATTATAAAAATACACATACCAGTTCCACGCATTGGACACATTTCTGGAATTGTACCAGCTGACCAACACCGACCACTGTCACAACAACACTGCAATTTGGTGAAAGGTCTCGGAAGTTCATTAGCACAACGACCATTAACCAGATTGGAATAGCAAATTCCAGCACGTGCATCTATTGAAAAGGAAATTCAGTTACTTATCTATGCAAAGTAATACAGTTACGAAGAATTTCATTACATTTTCATAAATTTTAGTAATGGCCATTTAACATTACACATTTGACAATAACTAGGCAACTATAAGTTTTACTAATTTGCAACTTGTATTCTTTTGCTATAGACTCAGCAAATATAATTGTTTTGCATTTTGACAATCTGCTATTAACCAATCATGGTAACAAAATGCCCTTGTCTACTTTGATTTAAAGCATAATGCAAGAATTATAAAAAACTATTCAAGTGATCTAGTTTAAGTTATCTATCTGTATGTAGAGGACTTGTGCTTTCATCTCCCTCCCGTCTCAGAGACACAAGAGGAGTAATTTTATGAGTTGATTCTCCTAGCACAGAATTTTACCCACTGGGAGTGAAAACTGAATATGGGTGAGAAGTCTACCACAATTTTCTGTTCCTTCTATTCAATGGATGGAAAATTGTGGAGTGGAGTTTGGGGTGCTCTAAAGATAGGTAAGGCTCTATGCTGGGAGCATGAACTTGTGAAATTACTCACTGCATTCCTCATTTCCCACTGAATTACAAATTTGCCCCCTTCTTTTCTGGATACTTTAACTGTGCCAACATTCATTACATGAGTGGCTGTCTGTTCAATAAGTTGCTGACTCTAAAATGTTCTTTTTTTTCTGGTCGCTGATACTGTTGAGAAAGGTTTATACCTGCATTGACTTTTTGATTTACTTAGCAGCAGGTAAAAATATATCTTCTGAGTGTGAACCAGTTGCTCTTTAAGTTACTTTTGAGCCAAAATGTCCTTTATTTATAACCACACCCAAAACAATCTGGTGCCTTCAAGCAGCACAAAGATTTCCCAAATCATGGCATCAGCAACCTTCAAGATTTTAAAAATGCAGATCATATTCCCTCCTCCATCACAATGTGCTAATATTTTCTTTTCCAATGGTAACACAATCAATTCATTAAACTTCAATCATTTATGATCCAGCATCACTTCTGTCCTTCTCTGAATTGCTTTTCATGCTTACATGTCTTTTCAGAAGTGAGGTGAAAAAACCTAGACAAACAATTTCAACTGTGGTCTACCAATGCCCTGGACTACTATTTCGTCATCAACCAAATCAGTACCATGAAACAGCAATCCCTATGTTAGACTGCAGGAATGATTTACAAGAAACAGGTTTCCTTCAGTACAAAGGACATGCTTGGGTCCCTTTATGGAAATTATAATCATTCACACTGAAGTTAAAAAAGCCCGAATCTTAATATTTAGGAAATCTGAATAAGTCACATATACCTTTGTCAGATCTCTAGGTATTCCTCAGTTGGATTTCCTACTTGTATTAAATGCTGGCCTGCCAGCGATGCCCATATCCCATGAAAGAATAAAAGCTATTAGAAAATGCACCTATGAGATTAAATGGACTTCAGAAACTGCAGATCTCCAGCATAATACAGCTTTGAAACTTCCACATTTCCAGGGTGTCACCAGTGTCACAATTTCCTCCCTAAATAAAGATAGTTTCAGAACTATTACTGAATATTTTCTTCATTTCTATTCTGGTATTCTAATTTTTAAATTGTCTTAACTTGTACCAACGTCTGTTCACCTATCACTCCAGTGCTTGCTGACCTACGTTGGCTCCCAGTCAAGCAAAGTTCTGATTTTAAAATTCTCAGGTTTGTTTTCAAATCCCTCCATGGCCTCAACATTCCTAACTCTGTAATCTCCTCCATCCCTAAACCCTCTGAGATATCTGCCCTCATCTAATTCTGGTCTCTTGAACACCCCTATTTTAATTGCTCCACCATTAGGTCCGTGTCTTCAGTTGCCTAGGCCCTAAGCTCTAGAATTCCTTCCTGCACCTCTCTGCCACTCTACCTCGCTTTCCTCCTTTAAGACACTCCTTAAAACCTACCTCTTTGAGCAAGCTTTTGGTCATCTGACCTAATATCTCCTTATGTAGCTCATTGTCATGCACGTGTGAAGCGCTTTGGATGTTTTATTATGTTAAAGATGCTATATAAATATAAGTTGTTAAATTATCAATTTTTTTCCTTTGAATAAAATAATCTCTGATAAACATCCCAAGACCAGTCCTCCAGGCCTCTCCCTGCTACATGCTTGGCTTCTCAAGAGTGTGTATTCGATTGTATGGATGTTCTTTTAGCCTCTTCAACTAAATTTTGATGTTTTAATTTTTCTTAAAATTCCAGTAGATAGCTGCTCTTCAAATCATATAATTTTTTAATTTTTAACTAATAAGTAGGTATTCATTTAAGTGTTATAAATTATATGCTGGTTACTTGAAAATCATTTTTATGCTAGTTACTTGCAAATCATTTTTAAAATGATAGAAACATTTTGCTAAATTACATTTTGACCATTCATTTTACTATTTATTGTGAATTTATTTTTACTTAATTATGATTTTGATATTTTAGAGTATGTTTGTGTGAATAGTAATTTAGATTTATAACTTATTCTAGATTACATCTTTCATTTTTGCAATAATTTTAAAACCGTGAATAAGGCTGGTTTGAGATTGCAAGGGAACAGGGGTGCATCACAGACAAGTGGCAGCACAGTAGCAGCAGCTAGGAAATAATACAGTAGGTGGCAGCAGCGTTGACATTAAGACATCAGGCACAAATGAGTAACTGCATCATCCAGTCATCGTGGCAATACCATGGGACATTGGTTTTGCAAAAAACACACACTTCCAGGTGCCACACCTGATCCCACTCTCACTGCGTTACATGGTACAATGCTCCTGTCATTTTAACAATAGATCTTCTGACTTACTGGTCAGAATTTTACCGGCCCCTTGATGCCGCGGGTTGCGGCGCCGGGCTGGTAAAATGTTACGGGGAGAGGCCCGCCCTGCCCGGCAACATCGAGAAGGGCCCTCAGCAGGACGACCTCGGTGCGACCACCCCCACCCCGCTCCCCCCACCCCGCCGCCTGGCGGCGGGCCCTTTATCAAAATATTCAAATGAACCTAAATTAGATGCTAATAAACTTACCTGCAGGCGGTGGACAGCCCACGCCGATTTTACCGATTCTGAACGCAGCTCACGTGCCTTCGGAATTCCATACGGAGTTCCGAGGTGAGCACCTGGTCGGGAGGGCGAGGAATAAAATTTTCAGGGCAGGAGGGGTGGAGGAGCAGGGAAAACAGTTTTCATTGGCTATGGAGATGGCGGGAAGGGGTTTAAGGGCAAAATGTTGCTAAGTTTGGGGTTTAAAGTTCGGAACTGTCAGGAATGGTTTTTGGAGGGCGAGAGGGAAATAAATCTATTGTGTGATCATTGGGGGTGGGGGGGGGGGTGGTGGAAGTGGTGCTTTTATGTGAAATTTACTGTTTTTATTAAAAATTAAATTCCTGGTCCCTTTAAAAAAATTATAATTTCTGCTCAGAACTTAAAGCCCTTCAAAAATGGCACTGGCACATGCACAGTGGCGCTGGATGCCATAGCTGCTGTGGCCGCCCCCTCTACGTCATTGGGGGCGGCCGTTCCGCCCCCACTATTTAAATGAGCCCCTGCGCAAAATATCGCGGTGGGGGGGGGGGCTCCTTGGCAGCCCTTCCATGTCGGAAGGCTGCCGAGTTGAAGGTGCGCTGCCAAGGAACGCGGTGCACGATTAAAATTCAGCCCACAGTAAACAGCACCAGTACGATTTTCAATTCAAGAGTAATATAAAGTTCTCAGATACATTCATCACAGACGAAAAGTGCCCAATGCAGAAAAATCCTGATTTAGCTGAAGTATCTTGAGGAGCCAATAAAAATATTTAAGCATCCACTTATCCAGATTGACTCGTTGGAAGTTTAAGCCAAATCAAAAAGACACCTTCCCAATACCTATTTTATTGTCTTTCACATCTCTCATAACCTGATATCCTTTTCTGTACTCACTACAAGAAATGCCATAGATTGATCAGAACATAAACATTTCCAAGAACTTTAAATTGGAGAGAAATGGCAAAAGTGAAAGAAGGGTGGAGACTCAATGCATAGAAAATGACAAGAAAGGAAGACTCATAACAAAGGTAAGTAATTTTAATTTATTAATGTCCAAAACAGCAATGATTAATGATGGTTTTATCCTAACACTATAATTAAGAATTGACATACCAGAAAGTATGCTATCCTTTAAAGAGAAATATTATCAAGTTGCTTAGTCAAGGATGGAGGATGATTCCAAGTAGAAATCTCTCAAAATCAATCCAAAGTACATCTAATGCTAACTTATAGTGTGGTCACACCAGAGGAATGACCTTCAACCCTATCAATTTTTTTCCTACTAGTCAATATTCACTAGTTGGACAATACAGAATTAGTTAGCACAGGTTTGAGCCCTCATCAGGTAAACAACAGGTAGCTATGCCACAGTGAGGGGCAACATTAAAAGTGTGAATTCTTTTTATATCTTTTTGAAGAGGTGAGCTGGTACTTTCAATCTTCATGCTATGTCAGGTCGCCACAGCTAGAGCACTGCATACATAGTTTTGGTCACTGCATTACATGAAGGATATGATTGCACTAGATATAGTACAGAGGAGATTTACAAGGATGTCACCAGGAGTGGAGAATTTTAGCTATGAGGAAAGATTAGATCAGCTGAAGTTGTTTTCTTTTGAACGGAGGAGGCTGAGAGGAGATTTAATTGAGGTGTATAAAATTATGACGGGCTGAGATAAAATAGATAGAAAGGACCTATTGCCCTTAGCAGAGAGGTCAATCACCAGGGGCATAGATTTAAAGTAACTGGTGTGAGAATTAGAAGGGAGTTAAGGAGAATTTTTCACAGAGGCTGGTGGGGGTCTGGAGTGGACTGCCTGAAAGGGTGGTAAGAGGCACAAACCCTCAACACATTGGATATTGAATATGAGCTTGTAGTGTCATAACGTACAAGGCTACAGATCAAGAGCTGGAAAGTGGGATGATGCTTGATAGCTCTTTTTTGACCATCATGATGGGCCAACTGGCCTCCTTGTGTGCATTACATTTCTATGATGATACAGGTGCCAGCTCTGATCGCCATTAGCTGGAAATGCCTTGTGATAGGAATTACAAAGCTTGAAGCCTTGATGAAGGAAAGGGTGAAAGTACCATTTTTATCTGGACAAAACATGGTTCTAAAAATGAAAGCACTCAGAAAAAGGTTTAATGGCAGAATAGGAACTCAAACAGGGAGGAGCAAAACACATGATATCCACTTGGCTACTATATACAGAAGTTCTGAAGTGACCATGGCCTTATGATTTCTACTGTTGGACCAATGCACCAATAGATGGCAGACAAACAAATGAAGAAATATTATTTTTAATTGACAATATGCAACACATATTTTTTATGTTTAAATGTCATTTGCCATTCCGTTTCCGAGTAAACTGTCTGAAAACTTCTTGAAGTAGCCAGCACCAAATATGGATAGATGATTGGTTAACAGACAGGAAGCAACAAGTGCGCATAACCAGGGCATTTTCAAGTTGGCAGGCAGTAAATAGTGGAGTGCCGCAAGGATCAGTGCTGGGGCATCAGCTATTTACAATCTTTATTAATGACTTAGATGAAGGGACAGAGGGTTATGTATCTACGTTTGCTGATGATACAAAGGTAAGTGGAAAGGTAAGCTGTGGGGAGGACATAGAGGATGCAAAGAGATATAGACTGGTTAAGTGAGTGGGCAACAAGATGGCAAATGGAGTATAATGCAGGAAAGTGTGAAGTTATGCACTTTGGTTGTAAGAATAGAAAAGCAGAATATTTTTTAAAAGGTGTGCAACTTGTAAGTGTCGATGTTCAAAAAGATTTGGGTGTGTTTGTACAACGAACACAGAAAGTTAGCATGCAGGTACAACAAGCAATTAGGAAGGTGTCACGGCGAGTCCATATTTTTTGCTAAAACTTGGTATCTATATTTTTAAAAACTGAAAAACAAAATTTCATGGACATTGAAACATCTGGATTTAGCTGAACTTTATGGATGTTTTTTTAATAAAAAAGCAAGGTCAACAAGAGGTTCCTGGTTTTGACCAGTAAACAAATACTGGAAACCAGGTAATTTCAAGGAAACCAGCAGGGGTTTGACCCAAGAGCTACCTTTGTGTGACAATAGAGAATTTATCTTAGCATGTGACTTATTTCTGGAAAATGTTAGTTTCATTTTTGCATTTTAAAAGTCAGTGGGTTTGGACTAAAGCAGGCAATTTGGAATTTGAGATGGACCTGCCAGGAGATCAGAAGAGGAACCAGAAAAGTGCCATATAAGAAGATACTGCGCAAAGTAGGAGCTCATAGTATAAGGGGTAACATATTAGCACAGATAGAAGATTGGCTGGCTGGCAGAAAACAGACAGTATGAGGAAATGGATCCTTTTCTGAGTGGCAGGATGTGAATGAGTGGAGTCCCGTAGGGGTCTGCGCTGGGGCCTCAACTTCTAACAATTTATATCAATGACTTAGATGAGGCGAGCAATGGCATAGTAACTAAATTTGCAGATGACACAAAGATAGGTAGGAAAGTATGTTGTGAAGAGGTCATAAGGAGCTTGCAGACCGATTATAGATAGGTTGAGTGAGTAAGCAAAAATCTGGCAGATGGAGTATAATGTGAGAAAATGTGAAGTTGTTCACTTTGGCAGGAAGAATAAAAAAGCAGAGTGTTACTTAAATGGAGAATGACTGCAGAATTCCGAGATGCAGAGGGATCTAGGAGTTCTAGTGTATGAGTTACAAAAAGTTAGTATGCGGGTACAGCAAGTCATAAAGAAGGCTAATGGAATGCTATCCTTTATTATGAGACGAATTGAAAATAAAAGTAAGGATGTTATGCTTCAGTTATACAAGGGCATTGGTGAGACCACATCTCGAATACTGTGTGCAGTTTTGGTCTCTTTATTTAAGGAAGGATGTAAATGCGTTGGAGGCAGTTTAAAGGAGGTTTACTAGATTGATACCTGGAATGAGTGGGTTGTCTTATGAGGAAAGATTGGATAGACTGGGCTTGTTTTCACTGGAGTTGAGAAGAGTGAGGGGAGACTTAATTGAAGTATATATGATCCTGAACGGTCTTGACAAGGTGGATGTGTAAAGGATGTTTCCTCTTGTGGGTGAGTCCAGAATTAGGAGGCACTGTTTTAAAATTAGGGCTCAGCCTTTTAGGACAGAAATGGGGAGAAATTTTTTCTCTGAGAGTTGTGCGACTGTGGAACTCTGCCTCAGAAGGTGGTAGAGGCGGGGTCATTCAATATTTTCAAGGCGGAGGTAGATAGATTCTTGTTAGGCAAGGGAATCAAAGGTTACCGTAGGTAGGAGAGAGTGTGGAATTCGAAACACAAACAGATCAGCCCTGATCTTATGAATGACGGAGCAGATTCGAGGGGCCGAATGGCCTATTTCTGCTTCTAATTCGTATGTTCGTATGAGCTTCCTTCCTATTAGCAGTTCTATGATGGTGCTAATCCACATTGCAATGGAGTAAATCTGTAGTTCAGTAGTGTTGTTGGAAAATCTTTATTCTTTAGCCGTGCTTTTATAGTTATGATTCCTCTTTCAGCTTCACCATTAGATTGAGGATATCTAGCGGAACTTGTAAGATGTACAAATCCACAGTTTTCCACAAAGTGCATGAAATAGTCGCAAATTGAAGAGTTATCTGACACAATCTCGACAGGAATGCCATGTGTTGCAATGATCTCCTGTAAAGCTCAAATGACTGTCTCAGTTGTTGTTGTGTACAAACATTTGACTTCGATCCACCTTGAAAAATAATTGGTAACAATCAGATAGGATTTCCCATTAAACATGAATAGATCCATCCCCAAACGTTCCCACGGTCTAGTTGGAAATTGGGTCGATTATAAGGGGTTCCCTCTGGTCTGGTCTGTGCACTGGCAATTAGAAATAATTTCTTCTATTTTTCTCGATATTCCTGACCACCACACGGACGACTGAGCCTGTGCTCTGCATTTCGTGATACCCATGTGGCCCTGGTGTATTTTCTCCAAAATATTGGTCTGGAGTGAGACCGGAATCACCAGCCTCTCGGCATATATATATATGCATTCCTCATCTTGCATCTGAGCATGACAAATCTCTTGGAGCTTTTTGGAGCTTGCCAGCCATTGTGATGCAGTGAACTGAGAGTATGACTCAATCTCATTAATAAAGTTCACATCCTGCTGTATCGGATGGTCAGCAGTAGCTCTAGACAATGTATCGGCTGACGTTTTCAGCTTTCCTTGTATATATACCATTTCATAACGTAATTCTCATTAGCCTCAACGGCCATCTCTGGATTTTCAAGAGGCATTCTCTTCATCAAGTAAGGAAACTACGGGTTAGTGGTCTGCCTCTATAACCACCTTCAAGCCGACGATATAATGTGAAAACTTTTCACAAGCCCACGTGACTGAGAGAGCTTCTTTCCCTATGATGGCGGACCTTGTCTCAGTCTCAGACAATGCTCGAGACGCATAATAAAACCATGTACAATATCCATCTTGCTGTTCTTGAAAAAGGACTGCCCCCAACCCTGTAGATGTGGCATCTGCTGCAATTGTGGTTGGTAGTTAGGGGTTATAATGCGCTAAGATATCTGGCAAAATTAGCATTTCCTTGGTTGTTTGAAATGCCTGCTCCTGATGTGCATCCCAACAAAGAGCTTTCTTTAATAGTTATCTCCAAGGTTCAGTTACTTGCGCTAGAAGGGGGCAGATATTTTGACAGCTGATTAACCATTCCAAGGAATCGCTGAAGATCTTGAACAGAGGTAGGAAATGGGAATTCACTGATGGCTCTCGTCTTTTGCGGGTCTGCCATTATGCCCTTGCCACTAACACTGTGCCCTACGAAATGAATAGACATTTTCTAGAACTCGCACTTCTCAATAAGTGTCAGGCTGCCTTCTTGTAGGCGATTCAAAACCGCTCCAACCCTCAGGTCAAGTTCTTCGATGGATTCAACATGGACTAAGATGTCGTCCATATGGCATTATTACTCCTTTAAGGTCCTGTAGAATGTTCAATATAGTTCTTTGTAATATTTCAGAAGCTGATGCTACACTGAATGGTAAACAATGTGGTCTCGAATTAATTCTGTTTTTAGGTCTCCATATTCACATCCTTCAACTAGCCTGTAAAGGTCATTAATAAAAGCATCTATCAATTCATTTGATTTCTGGATCCTTCTGTTGAATTTGGCATTTTCTAGAATTTTGTCATTCCTCAGGTTGAAGTACTTATCAAAGGCTTTTAAGACTTCATCAAATTTATCGGATGTCTCATTAATGCCTCATCTTGCAATAACATCGCCTGCTATTGCTCCAATGGAGTATAGTAAAAGTGTTGACTTGTTCTGATTCAGACTTGCTCTCCAATTGAGAAGCAATTCTGTACCTCAAAAATGTTTTCCTTCACTGTGAGCAAGTTTGAGTCTGATTTGGTCCTTCCCTGTAATCAAACCTCTCTGGCAGTGTAAATTTAAGATCCATGGCTTTTCTAAACTTTCTAGGTCGTTTTCTTTCTTTTTTATATTTTTCTTCCCGTACTGGAAGTTTTCCCACACTTTTCAGCCTCACGGTCACCTCGTGTGATGGCGCCGACCGCAGATCTGCCCTTGTTAAGGATTTTAGTTTTTCCCGGTGCTGCCTGCCTGGTGCGCCGTTAGAAACAATTTTGTAGCTGTTTTTAAGGGTTGCTACCAGATCCCTGACCGTTGCTTGGCTCTCCAATTCGAAGCCTGTGATCGCTGGACTGGGATGTTTTTTCACAGGCCCACCAGACCTCTGTGGTGCAGCCTGAATGCCTCTGAAAGCCGACTCTCCGTTTCATCTAGACAGCAGCTCTGGAGCTCTTCACAGCCTCTTCTCGAGTTCTGCAAGTTTGGCACTACTTTTTCAGGTCTGTTGATTTTTCAAATTTTTCTGGGTGTTGTATGGCAAGAATCACCGTTGTTCACCATTGCCACCATGTTGGGCTCTGTATCTGAATGCCCACAGCATTCACAATAAAACAGCTCAAATAGAAATTCATATGTATGACCTGATAGCCATTACAGGGGTTCCGAAGAAGGGTCACTGACCCGAAACGTTAACTCTGCTTCTCTTTCCACAGATGCTGCCAGACCTGCTGAGTGAATCCAGCATTTCTTGTTTTTGTGTGAGCCATTACAGAGATGTGGCTACAAGGAAACCAAAGCTCGGACCTCAATATCCAAGGGTATGTGACATTCAGGAAGGACAGGAAGTTGGGAAAAGTTGGTGGGGTAGCTCTGTTAATTAAAGTGGGCATTAGTACTGTAGTAAGAGATGACCTTAGTTCTAAAGATCAAGATGTAGAAATGGTTGAGTGGAACTAAGAAACAGCAAGGGGCAGAAGACATAGGTCAGAGTTGTTTATCGGCCTCCAAACAGCAGTGATAATGTAAAGCACAGTATTAGGAAATTAGAGATGCATGTAACAAGGGTAATTCAGTAATCATGGGGGATTTCAATCTACATATAAACTGGGTAAACTTTATTAGTACTAATGCTGTGGAGGACGAATTCTTGGAATGTATGCGAGATGGTTTTCTAGAGCAGGATATTGAGGAACCAACAAGGGAACGGGCTATTTTAGATCTAGTATTGTGCAATGAGAAAGGGCTAATTAATAATCTTGTTGTAAAGGAGCCTTTAGGAAAGATTGACCATAATATGATAGAATTTTACATTAAGTTTGACAGTGATGTAGTTCAATCAAAAACTAGGGTCTTAAATCTAAGCAAACGAAACTGTGAAAGTATGAGGTGCAAATTGGTTGTGGTGGATTGGGAAACTACGCTAAAAGTTATGACGGTAGACAGGCAATGGCAAACATTTAAAGAACTAATACATAGTTTACAACAAAAATACATTCCTTGAATGCACAAAAACCCAGCAAGGAAAGTGCTCCAACTGTGGCTAACAAAAGATATCAAGGATTGTATTAGAGCAAAGGAAGAGGCATATAAAGTTGCCCCAAAGAATGGTAAGCCTGAGGTTTGGGAGCATTTCCGAATTCTGCAAAGGAGAACCAGGAAAAAGATTGAGAAAGGGAAAATAGAATTTGAGAGTAAACTAGCGAGAAACATAAAAATGGACTGTAAAAGCTTCTATGGGTATGTAAAAAGTGACAGATTAGCAAAGAAAAATGTGGGTCCATTACAAGTGGAGTCAGGAGAATTTATAGTGGGGAATAAGAAAATGGCAGAGAAACTAAACAAATGCTTCGTGCCTGTCTTCACAGAAAATACTAAAAACCTCCCAGAAATAAAGGAGAATCAAGGAACGAGTATAAATGAGGAACTACAAATTATTAATATTAGTAAAAAAAAAGCACTAGAGAAATTAGTCGGACTTAAAGTAAATAAATACCCTGGACCTGATGATCCACATCCCAGAGTGTTGAAAGATGTGGCTGTTGAGATAGTAGATGCATTAGAGTTTTAGAGTTATACAGCACAGAAACAGGCCCTTCGGCACAATGCGTCTGTGCCGACCATCAAGCACCCATCTAATCTAATCCCATTTTCCCGCACTTGGCCCGTAGCCTTGTATGCTATGGCATTTCAAGTGTTCATCTAAATACTTCTTAAATGTTGTGAGGGTTCCTGTCTCAACCATCCCTTCAGGCAGTGTGTTCCAGATTCCAACCACCCTCTGGATGAAAATATTTTTCCTCAACTCCCCTCTAAACCTCTGCTCCTTACCTTAAATCTATGACCCCTGGTTATTGACCCCTCTGCTAAGGGAAAAGGTTTCTTCCTATCTATCCTATCAATGCCCCTCATAATCTTGTATACCTCAATCAGGTCCCACCTCAGCCTTCTCTGCTACAAGGAAAACAACCCCAGCCTATCCAGTCTCTCTTCATAGCTGAAATGCTCCAGCCCAGGCAACATCCTGGTGAATCTCCTCTGCACCCTCCCCAGTGCAATCACATCCTTCTGATAATGTGGTGACCAGAACTATAGACAGTACTCCAGCTGTGGCCTAACCAGCGATTTATACAGCTCCATCATAACCTCCCTGCTCTTATATTCTATGCCTCGGCTAATAAAGGCAAGTATGCCTTCCTAACCACATCTACCTATGCTGCTGCCTTCAGTGATCTATGGACAAGTACACCAAGGTCCCTCTGACCCTCTGTCTTTCCTAGGGTTCTACCATCCATTGTATATTCCCTTGCCTTGTTAGTCCTTGCAAAGTGCATCACCTCACACTTCTCAGGATTAAATTCCATTTGTCATTGCTCCGCCCATCTTTCCAGCCCAACTATATTGTCCTGTAATCTTTCCTCCTCACTATTTACGACACCACCAATTTTCGGGTCATCTGCGAACTTACTGATCATACCTCCGATATTCACATCTAAATCATTAATGTACACTACAAACAGTAAGGGTCTCAGCTCCGATCCCTGTGGTACACCACTGGTCACAGGCCTCCATTCACAAAAACAACCCTCGACTGTCACCCTCTGGCTCCTTCCACTAAGCCAATTTTGAATCCAATTTGCCAAATTGCAATGGATCCCATGGGCTATTACCTTCTTGACCAATATCCCATGCGGGATCTTATCAAAAGCCTGACTGAGGTCCATGTAGACTACATCAACTGCTTTACCCTCATCTACACATCTAGTCACCGCCTCGAAAAATTCAATCAAGTTTGTTAGACACGATCTTCCCCTGACAAAGGCATGCTGACTATCCCGTATTAATCCCTGCCTCTCCAAGTGGAGATTAATCCTGTGCCTCAGAATTTTTTCCAAACGTTTCCCTACCATTGATGTTAGACTCACCGGCCTATAATTACCTGGTTTATCCCTGCTATCCTTCTTGAATAATGGTACCACATTTGCTGTCCTCTGGTATCTCTCCTGTGTCCAGAGAGGATTTGAAAATTTGTGTTAGAGCCCCTGCTATCTCCTTCCTTGCCTCACACAGCAGCCTGGGATACATCTCATCTGGGCATGGGGATTTATCTACCTTTTAAGCCCGCTAAAACAGCTTATACTTCCTCCCTTTCAATGCTAATATGTTCAAGTATATCACAATTCCTCTCTCTGATCTCTACACCTACATCGTCCTTCTCCATAGTGAACACAGATGAAAAGTAATAATTTAAAACCTCACCGATGTCCTCCGGCTCCACACACAGATTGCCACTTTGGTCCTTAATGGACCCTACTCTTTCCCTGGTTATCCTCTTGCCCTTAATATACTTATAAAACGCTTTGGGATTTTCCTTTATCTTGTCTGCCAGTGTTTATTCATGCCCCCTCTTCGGTCTCCTAATTACCCCCCACACTTTCTATACTCCTCTAGGGCCTCCGCTGTTTTCAGCGGTCGGAATCTGCCATAAGCCTCCTTTTTTTTCCTTATCCAATCCTCTATATCCCTTGGCATCCAGGGTTCCCTGGACTTGTTGGTCCTACCCTTCACCTTTACGGGAACATGTTGGACCTGAACTCTCAATATTTCCTTTCTGAATGACTCCCGCTGGTCTGATGTAGACTTTCCTACAAGAAGCTGCTCCCAGTCCACTTTGGCCAGATCCTGTTTTATCAAATTGAAATTGGCCTTCCCCCAAGTCAGTACTATTATTTCCGGTCCCGCTATGTCCTTTTCCATAGCTACCTTAAATCTTAGAGTTATGGTCACTATCCCCAAAATGCTCCCCCACTGCCACTTCTACCACTTGTCTGGCTTCATTCCCTAGGATTAGATCCAGTACCGCCCCTTCTCTTGTAGGACTCTCTATGTGCTGGCTCAGAAAGCTCTCCGAAATGCCCTTTAAGAATTCTGCCTCCTTCAAACCTTTTGCACTAATGCTATCCCTTCTAATATTGGGGAAGTTGAAATCCCCTACTATTATTACCCTATTATTTTTGCACCTCTGAGATTTGCCTACATATCTGCTCCTCTATCTCTCCCTGACTGTTTGGCCTGTAGTACATTCCCAGCCAAGTGACTACCCCCTTTTTGTTTTTAAGTTCTACCCATATGGCCTCATTTGAGGAACCTTCTAAGAGGGGGACCTGATTGAGGTGTATCTGCTACCTAGCTCCCTAAATTTTTGTTACAGGACTTCATCCCTCTTTCTACCTATGCCATTGGTACCAATGTGGACCACGACCTCTAGCTGTGCACCCTCACCCTCCAGAATACCCTGTAGCTGCTCTGTGACATCCATGACCCTTGCACCAGGGAGGCAACATACCATCCTGGAACCACGTCTGCGACCACAAAAACGCCTATCTGTTCCTCTAACCATAGAATCCCCTACCACTATTGCCCTCTTGTCCCTTTTTCTCCATCCCAGCACTGATGAGACATTGATGGTCATCTTTCAAAATTTTCTAGACTCTGGAATGGTTCTTGCAGATTGGAAGGTGGCAAATATAACCCCATTATTTAAGAAAGGAGGGAGAGAGAGAACAGACTTGTTGGCCTAACATCAGCCATCGGCAAAATGCTAGAATCTATAGTAAAGGATGTGAACATAGGAAACTTAGAAAACTTAGGTAGGATTGGGCAGAGTCATCATGAATTTATGAAAGGGAAATCATGTTTCTCAAACCTGTTGGGAGTTTTTTAAGGATATAACTAGCAGAATAGATAAGGGAACCAGTGGATGTGGTATATTTAGATTTTCAGAAAGCTTTTGATCAGGACCCACACAAGAGGTTGGTAAACAAAATTAGAGCACATGGGATTGGGGGGAATATACTGGCATGGATCGAGGACTAGTTAACAGACAGAAAACAGAGTAGGAATAAATGGGTCATTTTCAGATTGGCAGGCTGTGACTAGTGGGGCACCACAAGTATCAGTGCTTGGACCCCAGCTATTCACAATCTATATCAATGATTTGGATGTGGGGACTAAATGTAATATTTCCAAGTTTGCAGATGACACGAGACTAGTTGGAAGTGTGAGTTGTGAGGAGAATTCAAAGGTGCTTCAAGGGGATTTGGAGAGGGTCAGAGAATGGGCAAAACTTTGGCAGATGGAATACAATGTGGAGAAATGTGAGGTTATCCACTTTGGTAGCAAAAACAGAAATACATATTATTTCTTAAATGGTGAGAGGGTAGGAAATGTTGAATTTCAAAGGGACTTGGGTGTCCTTGTTCATGAGTCACTGAAAACTAACATGCAGGTACAGCAAGCGATTAAGGTGGCAAGTGGTATGTTGGCCTTCATTACAAGAGGATTTGAGTATAGGAGTAAAGATGTCTTACTGCAATTATAAAGAGCCTTGGTGAGACCACACCTGGAGTATTGTGCGCAGTTTGTGTCTCCTTACCTGAAGAAGGATATACTTGCCATAGAGGGAGTGCAACAAAAGTTCATCAAACGAATTCCTGGGATGCAGGGATTGTCCTATGAGGAAGATTAAATAGACTGGGCCTTTATTCTCTGGACTTTAGAAGAATGAGGGGTGAGCTCATTCAACATACAAAATTCTTACTGGGCTCGACAGGAAGGATGCAGAAACGATATTTCCCCTGGTTAGGGAGTCTCAAACCAGGGGACACAGTCTTAGAATAAAGGGAAGGCCAAATAGGACTGAGATGAGGAGGAATTTCTTCTCTCAGAGGGTGGTGAATCTTTGAAATTCTTTGTCCCAGAGGGCTGCACAGGCTCAGTTGTTGAGTATGTTGAAGACTGAGATCGATAGACATATTAAGAACATCGAGGGTTACGAAGCTGGTGCAGGAAAATGGTATTGAAGTAGCAGATCAGCCATGATCTCATTAAATGGCGGAGCGGGCTGAATGGCTTACTCCTGTTCCTGTTTCTTATGTTATATGTTTGGGTTAGTCTGGCTTACTGGGATTTCAGAGACTTCAGTCGGGTTGAACCATAACTTTATTACATTTCATGAACTATATACACTTTACTTAAACATGTCTAATTCTGCTGTTGGTCATGATGCTGCTTCTTAAGTCTCCTTCACATGTGATATCTTACATCATCACAGTGGGAGGTGTTAATCACACTGTCCCAAACATTAACCCTTTCAAACCCTTACTGTCCACAAAAAGCCAAACAAATCCAATCGAGTCAATTACCACAGCATCTGTCTACTCTTGATCATGAGCAAAGTACTGGAAGGTATCATCAATGCTGCTATCAAACAACACTTGCCCACCAATAACCTGCTAACTGAGGCCCAGAGTAAGTTCTGCCAGGATCACTCGACTCCAGAACTTAATGCAGGCTTGGTCCAAAAATGGACAAAAGAGATGAATTCCAGAGGTGAGATGAGAGTGACTGCCTTGAAATCAAGGCAGAATTTGACTGAGTGTGGCATCTAGGAGCCCAGTAAAACTAAAGTCAATGGGAATGCGGGGGAGGGGGGGGGAAATAGCTCAAATAGCTGAACTCATACCTAGCACAAAGGAAGATGGCTGTGTTGTTGCCATCACTGCAGAGTTCCTCAGGGCAGTATCCTAAGCCGAAACATCTTCACCTTCTTCATCAATGATCTTTCCTCCATCATAAGGTCAGAAGTGGGGATGTTGCCGATGATTAGTGTTCAGTTCCATGTGCAACTCCTCAGATACTGAAGCAGTCAGAGTTTGCATGCAACAAGACCTGGAGAACATTCAGGTGTGGCCTGGTAAGTGGCCAGTCACTTTTGTGCCACACAAGTGCCAGGCAATGACCATTACCAACAAGAATGAATCTAATCCTCTCCCTTTGACATTCAACATCCTGGAGGTTACCATTGACCAAAAACAAAACTGGACCTCCTGACTCTGCAAAGCCTGTCTACCATCTACAAGGCACATTCAGGAGTGTGATGGAATATTCTCCATTTGCCTAGATGGGTGCAGCTCCAACAATACTCAAGAAACTCGATACCACCCAGGATAAAACAGCCCGCTAGATCGGCACCCCATCCAACATGTTAAAACATTCATGCCCTCCGCCACCAGCACATTGAGGCTGCCATCTATCAGATACACTGCAGCAACTCACCAAGGCTTCTTCGACAACACCTTCCAAATCTGCGGCCTCTACTGCCTAGAAAAACAATGGCAATAGGCACATGGGAAATCCACCACCTGCAAGTTATCTACAATCACACATAATCCACCCGGCATCAACCTCAGCACTGAAAACTACAACAGCAATAGGAACATAGCAGCAGGAGTAGGCCATTCAGCCCATCGAGCCTTCTCCGCCATTCAATACGATCATGGCTAATCATCCACTTCAATACCTTTTTCCCACACTATCCCCATATCACTTTATGTCATTGGTATTTAGAAATCTGTCAATCTCTACTTTAAACATACTCAATGATTGAACTTTCACAAACCTCTGGGTAGAGAATTCCAAAGATTCACAACCCTCTGAGTAAGGAAATTTCTCCTCATCTCCATCCTAAGTGGCTTCCCCCTTATTTTGAAATTGTGTCCCCTGGTTCTAGACTCCCCAACCAGGGGAAATATCTTACCTGTCTATCCCTTTAAGTATTTTGTAGGTTTCAATGAGATCACCTCTCTTTCTTTGAAACTCTAGAGAATACAGGTCCTGTTTCCCCACACTCCCTTAAAAGGACAGTCCTGCCATAATGGGAACAAGCCTGGTGAATCTTTGTTGCACTCCCTCTATGGTGGTAATATCCTTCCAAAGGTAAGGGGACCAAAACTGCACACAGTATTCCAGGTACAGTCTAACGAAGGTTCTATACAATTGAAGCAAGACTTCACTAGTCTTGTACTCAAACCCAGAAAAGTCCTCCTTACAAACATGTGGGGGCTTGTGTCAAAATTGGGAGAGCTGTACAACAGGCTAGTCAGGTAACAGCCTGACATAGTTATACTCATGGAATCATACCATAAAGATAATGTCCCGGACACCGTCACCACCATCCCTGTGTACGTCCTGTCCCACCGGCAGGACAGACCCACCGGAGGTGGCGGCATAGTGGTACACAGTCAGTAGGGAGTTGCCCTGGGAGTCCTCAACATTGACTCTGGACCCCATGAGGTCTCATAGCATCAGGTCAAACATGGGCAAGGAAACCTCCTGCTGATTACCATCTACTGCTCCATCCCCCTCGGCTGATGCATCAGCGCTTCTCCATGTTGAACACCAACTGAAAGAAGCACTGATGGTAGCAAGGGAACAAAATGTACTCTGGATAGGGGACTTCAATGTCCATCACCAAGAGTGGCTCAGTAGCACCACTACTGACTGAGCTGGTCGAGTCCTAAAGGACAAAGCTGCTAGACTGGGTCTGCTGCAGGTGACGAGGGAACCAACAAAAGGGAAAAACCTACTTGACATCGTCCTCAGCAATTTATCTGTTGCAGATGCATCTGTCCATGACAATATTAGTAGGAGTGACCACCTCACAGTCCTTGTGGAGATGAAGACCTGTCATCACATTGAGGATACCCACCATCATGCTGTACCAGCGTGCTAAATGGGATAGACTTCGAACAGATCTAGCAACTCAAGTCTCAACATCCATGAGGTGCTGTGGGCCATCAGCAGCAGCAGAATTGTATTCAACCTCAATCTGTAACCTCATGGCCCAGCATATCCCCAACTCTACCATCATCATCAAGCCGGGGGATCAACCCTGGTTCAATGAAGAGTGCAGGAGGGCATGCCAAGTGCAGCACCAGGCATACCTAAAAATGAGGTGTCAACCTGGTGAAGCTACAATACAGGATTACTTGCATGCCAAACTGCAGAAGCAGCATGCAATAGACAGGGCTAAGCGATCCCACAACCAACGGATCAGATCTAAGCTCTGCAGTCCTGCCACATCCAGTGTCAAATGGTAGTGGACAATTAAACAACTATCTAGAGGAGGCGGCTCCACAAATATCCCAATCCTCAACAATGGGGGGTTACAGCACATCAGTGCAAAAGACAAGGCTGAAGTATTTGCATTCATCTTCAGCCAGAAGTGCCGAGTGGAAGATCCATCTCGACCTTCTCCTGAGATCCCCAGCATCACAGATGCCAGTCTTCAGCCAAAATGATTCACTCCATGTGATATCAAGTAACAGCTGAAGGCACTGGATACTGCAAAAACTATGGGTCCTGACAACATTCCGGCAATAGTACTGAAGACTTCTGCTCCTGAACTTGCTGAGCCCCTAGCTAAGTTGTTCTAGTACAGCTACAACACTGGTATCTAACTGGCAATGTGGAAAATTTTACAGAAAAAGCAGGACAAATCCAACCTGGCCAATTACCACCCTATCAGTCTACTCCCAATCATCAGCAAAATGATGGAAAGGATGTCAACAGTACTATCAATCAGCACTTGCTCAGCAATAACTTGCTCACTGTCGCTCAGTTTGGGTTCTGCCAGGGCCACTCAGCTCTTGACCTCATTACAGCCTTGGTTCAAACATGGACAAAACAGCAGATTTCAACAGGTGAGGTGAGAGTGACTGCCCTTGACATTAAGGCAGCATTTGACTGAGTATGGCATCAAGGAGCCCTAGCTAAACTGGAGTCAATGGGAATCAGGGGAAAACCCTCCACTGGATGGAGTCATACCTAGCACAAAGAAAGATAGTTGGTTGTTGGAAGTCAATCATCTGAACATTGGGACATCACAGCAGGAATTCCTCGGGATTTGGTCCTAGGCCCAATCATCTTCATCAATGACCTTCCCTCCATCATAAGATCAGAAGTGGGGATGTTTGCTCATGATCGCACAATGTTCAGTACAATTCGTGACTTCTCAGATCTGAAGCAGCCCATAACCAGATGCAGCAAGACCTGGACAACATACAGGCTTGGGTTGATAAGTGGTAAGGAACATTCACGCCACACAAGTGCCAGGCAATGACCATCTCCAACACGAGAGAATCTAACCATCTCTCCTCAATGTTCAATATTACCATCGCTGAAACCCCTACTATCAACATCTTGGGGGTTGCCATTGACCAGAAACTGAACTGGACCAGCCACACAAATACTGTAGCTACAAGAGCAGGTCAGAGGCTGGGAATTCTGTGGCAAGTAACTCACCTCCTGACTCCTGTCCACCATCCACAAGGCACAAGTCAGGAGTGTGATAGAATACTAGCTCCAACAACACTCAAGAAGTTTGACACCATTGTTACGACCAAAGCAGCAGGAGTGCAGTGTCTTTTCCAGTTCCAGTTCTCCACAGGTCACAATGTATATTTTTTTTAAATGTTTACCCAGTTACCGATGCAGTCAATCATATATTCTAATCTTTATCTCTGATTAAAATACACTATCAGTTTATTATAAAACAAGACTTAACCAGTAACGAAGCAAAGCATTAACATACAGATGGAAATATGGAATTCCCCACACACAAACTCACACACACTGGAAAACATACAAAAATGCTCTCTGCAGAGGTCCTTACAAATAAAAGACAAACGAGAATACTTTGGCCAATTACTTGCTAATTCTTGAAGAAAAAAGAGAAGATATGGAAAGATGTCAGTTGTCCCTTTTTTTTCTGGCGTCCCAAATACGTGTAGACGGCTGTTACTGAGATCCTTCTACAGCAATTCTTTTCAGACGATGCTGAGGATTAGTTTGGCAGGCTTTCCAGGAGAAAAGCAGCATCAGGAGTTTCTGGCAGGGTTTTCATGCAAAATGCAGCATCAGTTTCTCTATTTCTTATACTTGCTTCTCAGGAAGTTCTCAAAGAGATGGAACAGGGTGAGCTGATGGTGGTTGCTCTCTTGGCTGGTTTTCTCCAACTGTCTTCATAACAGTTGTGTTAGCAGTGGTTAGCACCGCAGCCTCACAGCTCCAGCGACCCGGGTTCAATTCCGGGTACTGCCTGTGTGGAGTTTGCAAGTTCTCCCTGTGTCTGCGTGGGTTTCCTCCGGGTGCTCCGGTTTCCTCCCACATGCCAAAGACTTGCAGGTTGATAGGTAAATTGGCCATTAGAAATTGCCCCTAGTATAGGTAGGTGGTAGGGAAAATATAGGGACAGGTGGGGATGTGGTAGGAATATGGGATTAGTGTAGGATTAGTATAAATGGGTGGTTGATGGTCGGCACAGACTGAGTGGGCCGAAGGGCCTGTTTCAGTGCTGTATCACTAAACTAAACTAAAGTTCATACCCCAACGCACTGTCCAAAGCAAAACCGAAAACAATACCTCAAGAATCAAGACGCAAGCACCATTTAAATCTTGACCTGTCACCTCTCTGTAAACGTCTTCAACGGGTCACTAAGGTTTCGGTTGTTTATTGCTTAAAGCACATGACTTCCAGCAAGGCTATTTTTAAATAACATCTCAGTGTCCTTTCAATGAACTGTCGACAACAAAGCAAAGTCCAGCTTCTATGAAATCTTCAGCCTTCCAATGATACCATATTCAAAATTTAAATATAAGTCCTTAAAAAAAATACTTAACAAATATAGAAGCACTTTCGTAACACCATTCAGGACAAAGCAGCCCACTTGACAGGCACCCCATCCACCACCCTCAACATTCACTCTTTTCACCACTGCACACAGTGGCAGCAATGTGTACCATCTACAAGATTCACGGCAGCAACTCACTAAGGCTCCTTGGACAGCACCTTCCAAACACGCGACCTCTACTACCTAGAAGGACAAGGGCAGCAGATGCATAGTAACACCACCACCTGCAAGTTCCCCTCCAAGTCACATGCCATCCTGACGTAGAATTATATTGCCGTTCCTTCACTGCTGCTGGGTGAAAATCCTGGAACTCCCTTCCTAACAGCACTGTTGATGTACCTACATCCCAAGGGTTGCAGCGATTCAAAAAGGCAGCTCACCACCACCTTCTCAAGGGCAATTAGGGATGAGCAATAAATATAGGGGATTCTATCGTAAGGGGTACAGATAGGCTTTTCTGTGGCCGTAAACATGACTCCAAGATGGTATGTTGCCTCCTTGGTGCTCGGGTCAAGGATGTCACGGAGCGTCTGCAGGACATTCTGAAGGGGGAGGGTGAACAGTCAGAGGTCGTGGTTCACATTGGTACCAACAACATAGGTAGAAAGAGGGATGAGGTCCTACAACAAGAATTTAGGGAGCTAGGTAACAGATTAAAAAGCAGCGCCTCAAAGGTTGTAATCTCTGGATTACTTCTGTTGCCATGTGCTAGTGAGTATAGAAACAGGAGGATAGAGCAGATGAATGTGTGGCTGAAGAGATGGTACAGGAGGGAGGGCTTTAGTTTCCTGGATCACTGGGTCTGTTTCTGGCAAAGGTGGGACCTGTAAAAGGTGGACGGGTTGCACCTGAACCGGTATGGGACCAACATCCTTGCTGGGAGGTTTGCTAGTGTTGTTGCGGGGGGTGGGGGGGAAGGGGAGGGCCGGGGGTTAAACTAATTTGGCAGGGGGGTGGGATACAGAGTGGAGGTACAGTAGGGGGTGATCCACAGACAAATATAGAAGAGAAATTATGTCAGACTGGAAGGTAGAGCAATTATAGACCTGTTAAGGCACAAACGAATAATGCAAGGCTGGATTGCATCTATTTTAACACAAGGAGTCTGACAAGTAAGGCAGATGAATTGAGGGCGTTCATTAACACATGGGAATATGATATTATTGCTATCACAGAGATATGGTTGAGGGAAGGGCAGGACTGGCAGCTCAATATTCCAGGATACAGAATCTTCAGGCATGACAGGGGAGGGTGTAAAAGAGGAGGTGGCATTGCACTATTGATCAAGGAGTCAATTACTGCAGTCAGGAGGGATGATATTTTACAAGATTCCTCAAAAGGGGCCATATGGGGAGAACTTAAAAACAAAAAGGGTGCAATCACTTGGCTGGGAGTGTACTACAGGCCTCCAAATAGTCAGGAAGAGATAGAGGAGCAGATATGTAGGCAAATCTCAGAGATAGGGTAATAACAGGGGTGGAATTTCAACTTCCCCAATATTAGAGGGGATAGTCATTGCAAAAGGCTTAAAGGGGCGAAATTCTTAAAGTGCATGCAGGAGAGCTTTTTGAGCTAACACGTAGAAAGTCCTACAAGAGAAGGGACGTTACTGGACCGAATCCTAGGGAATGAGGCCGGACAAGTGGTAGAAGTGTCGGTGGGGGTGCATTTCGGGGATAGTGACCATAACTCTGTAAGATTTAAGGTAGTTATGGAAAAGGACAAAGATGGAGCAGAAATAAAGGTACTGAATTGAGGGAAGGCCGATTTCAATATGATAAAACAGGATCTGGCAAAGTGGACTGGGAGCAGCTATTTGTAGGAAAGTCTACATCAGACCAGAGGTAGTCATTCAAAAATGAAATAGTGAGAGTTCAGGGCCATCATGTTCCTGTAAAGGTGAAGGGTAGGACCAACAAGTCCAGGGAACCCTGGATGTCAAGGGATACAGAGGATTGGATCAGGAAAAGAAAGGAGGCTTATGGCAGAAAACAGCGGAGGCACTAGTGGAGTATAGAAAGGTGGGTACTTGAAAAAGTAATTAGGAGAGCGAAGAGGGGATATGAAAAAACACTGGCGGGCAAGATAAAGGAAAATCCCAAGGAGTTTTCTAAGTATATTAAGGGCAAGAGGATAACCAGGAAAAGAGTCGGGCCCATTAGGGACCAAAGTGGCAATCTGTGTATGGAGCCGGAAGACACAAGTGAGGTTTTAAATAATTACTTTTCATCTGTGTTCACTATGGAGAAGGACGATGAAGGTGTAGAGATCAGGGAGGTGGATTGTGATATACTTGGAACAAATTAGCATTGAATGGGAGGAAGTATTAGTCGTTTTAGCGGGCTTAAAAGTGGATAAATCCCCATGCCCAGATGAGATGCATACCAGGCTGCTAAGTGAGGCAAGGGAGAAGATTGCAGGGCTCTAACACCAGGTAGTTATAGGCTGGTGAGTCTAACATCAGTGGTAGGGAATCTATTGGAAAAAATTCTGAGGGATAGGATTAATCTCCACTTGGAGAGGCAGAGATTAATCAAGAATAGTCAGCATGGCTTTGTTAGGGGGAGATCATGTCTAACAAACTTGATTGAATTTTTCGAGGAGGTGACTAGATGTGTAGATGAGGGTAAGGCAGTTGATGTAGTCTACATGGACTTCAGTAAGGCTTTGTTTTTGATTCGATACTCTCCTTAACTTCCTTTGTTATCCACAGGTGGTTCATCGTTCTCATCCTTCTGACCGGAATAAATGTTTGCTGAGTGTTATGAAACATCTGCTTAAAAGTCTGCCACTGCTCCTCTACTGACTTTCCCTGTAGTCTATTTTCCCAGCCCGCTTTAGACAACTCTTTCTTCATACCTCTGTAATCGCCCTTGTTTAAGTTGAAGACACTGCTTTGAGACCTGAGTTGCTCACCCTCAAACCGAATTTGAAATTCTACCATGTTATGATCGCTTCCCCCTGGAGGATCCTTAACTACGAGATCTCTTATTAATCCTACATCATTACACATTACCGAATCTAAAATAGCCTGTTCCCGGGTAGGTTCTGCAATGTATTGTTCTAAGAAACAATCCCTGATGCACTCTACAAATTTGTCTTCCATGCTACCCTTGCCAATTTGATTTGTCCAGTCTATATGCAGATTAAAATCACCCATGATAATTGCAGTGCCATTCTTACACGCCTCCATTATTTCTTGATTAATATTTTATCCTACAGAGAGGAAACTCATCGGGGGCCTACAAACCACTCCCAACCGCGATTTCTTTCCCTTGCTAGTCCTTATTTCCACCCAACTGATTCTACATCCCGATCTATTACACTTATATCATTACTCACAACTGCACTGATCCCTTCCTTTAATAACAAAGCTACCCCATCTCCTTTTCCCTTCTGCCTATTCTTCTGGAACATCATATATCCATGAACATTGAGTTTCCAGTCCTGGTCATCCTGTAACCACGTCTCTGTGATAGCTATCAAATCATATTCATTTGTTTTTATCTGTGCCGTCAGCTTATCTATCTTGTTACAAATGCTACGCACATTCAGATAAAGAGCCTTAAGCTTTGACATTTTACCATTTTTACCTACTCTGGTTCTAATTTCTGCTGTACTCTTATGCTTGTATTCTTTGTCCCTTCCTAGCACACCCTGATTGATGTATGCCCCTTCACTACTCTGCACCTCTGCTCTCTTGTTATTTACCAACTTTTTAAACTTCCTTTCAATTGAATCCTCCCCTCCACTATTTAGTTTAAAGCCTTATCTACAACCCTAGTTATACGATTCGCCAGGACACTGGTCCCAGCATGGTTCAAGTGAAGCCCAACCCAACGGAACAGCTCTCTCTTTCCCCAGTACTGGTGCCAGTGTCCCATGAATCGGAACCCATTTCTCCCACTGATCGAGAGTAGATTGATGGGGCAGTAACTGACAGGGTTGGACTTGTCCTGCTTTTTGTGTACAGGACATACCTGGGCAATTTTCCACATTGCCGGGTAGATGCCAGTGTTGTAGCTGTCCTGGAACAGCTTGGATAGGGGCACAACAAGTTCTGGAGCACAGGTCTTCAGTACTATTGTAGGAATATTGTCAGGGCCCATAGCCTTTGCAGTATCCAGTGCCTTCAGCCATTTCTTGATATCACGTGGAATGAATCGAATTGGCTGAAGACTGCATCGGTGATGCTGGGGACTTCAGGGGGAGGCCGAAATGGATCCTCCACTCGGCACCTCTGGCTGAAGATTGTTGCAATGCTTCCGCCTTATCTTTTGCACTGATGTGCTAGGCTCCCCATCATTGAGGATGGGAGTATTTATGGAGCCACCTCCTCCAGTTAGTTTAATTGTCCACCACCATTCACGACTGGATGTGTCAGGACTGCAGAGCTTAGATCTGATCCATTGGTTGTGGGATTACTTAGCTTTGTCTATCGCATGCTGCTTATGCTGTTTGGCATGCAAGTAGTCCTGTGGTGTAGCTTCACCAGGTTGACACCTCATTTTGAGGTATGCCTGGTGCTGCTCCTGGCATGCCCTCCTGCACTCTTCATTGAACAAGGGTTGATCCCCCGGCATGATGGTAATGACAGAGTGGGGAATATGCCGGGCCATGAGGTTACAGATTGTGGTTGGGTACAATTCTGCTGCTGATGATGGCCCACCGTGCCTCATGGATGCCCAGTTTTGAGTTGCTAGATCTGTTCGAAGTCTATCCCATTTAGCACGTGGTAGTGCCACACAACACGATGGAGGGTATCCTCAATGTGACTCCACAAGGACTGTGCAGTGGTCAATACTGTCATGGATAGATGCATCTGCGATAGGAAGGTTGGAGAGGCTTCATGGGATCTGGAGTCGATGTTGAGGACTCCCAGGACTACTCCCTCCCAACTGCATACCACTGTGCTGCCACCTCTGCTGGGTCTGTCCTGCCGGTGGGACAGGACTTACCTGGGGTAGGTGATGGCAGTGTCTGGGAAATTATCTGTAAGGTATGATTCCATGAGTATGACTATGTCAGGCTGCTGCTTGACTAGTCTGTGGGACAGCCCCCAGATGTTAGTAAGTCAACCACATTGCTGTGGGGTCTGGTGTCACATGTCGGTCAGACCAGGTAAACACAGCAGATTTCCTTCCCTAAAGGACATTAGTGAACCAGATGGGTTTTTATGACAATCGACAATGGTTTAATGGCTCTCATTAGACTAGCTTTTAATTCCAGATTTATTAATTGAAGTCAAATTCTACCTTCTGTCTTGGTGGGATTCGAACCCATGTCCCCAGAGCAATACCCTGGGTCACTGGGTTACTAGTCCAGTGACAATACCACTACGCCACTGCCTCCCCATTATGAAAACGGGTTGCACTAGGTGCATGGCTTCTGGAGAGGAAACAGGAGGTGCTGCAGGATTTTTAGCCATCTTACCCTCTTATACAGAGTAATTATCTTGAGAATTTGGTGTGAGGGAATTTGGCACATTGAGGGAAGAGATATAGTTCTGATTTCTTTGCAAAGCAAGGAGTGGCCTGAGAAAGGGGATGAGAGACAGCGAGACCTGACAGCGGAGGTCTAGAGGCATTAATTAGGTGTTTGGTGAGTTTTACGTTTTCTTTTCTCTAAACTAGGGCAGTAATTTAAAATAGGACTGGGGAGATATAAGTTATTAAATTTATAGCTTAACTAGTTATACTAAAAATAACTACAAATTATCATTAAGTGATATTTCAAAACTTGAAACCCTAATTAGTTAAATAAAATAAAATAGACATGGCAGGACTGCAGATTCGCCTGCTGTAGCATGTGGGAGCTGGTGCACATCATTGTGATCCACAGCAACCACAGTAAGTATCTGCAGCTCGAGCAACTTTGGCTCAGAGTCGATAAGCTGGAATCCTAGTTTTGGACACTGCGAAGCATTGGGGAGAGAAATTTACCTTAACACTTTTCTCCAGGGGGCAGTCACACACCTTAGGTTAAGTACTTCAGATTTTGTCCATGGTCAGGGAAAGGCGGGTCTCACCATGAGCTGAGGCAGGTAAGGGGATCCACAAGTTAGCACTGGAGGAGCCTCAGCCCTTGCACTTGTCCAACAGGTACGAGCTTCTTGCAGCCTGTGTGGACGGAAGCAGCGATTGCAGGGAAGATGAGAAAACTGACCTCGGCACTGTGGCGTAGGGGGCCATTCAAGTTTGGGGAGTAAAAAGTAATAGTACTTGTAGTAGTGTTACAACCAAGGCGCGAGGAGTGCACTGTTTATTCTAGTTCCACTTCTCCACAAGTCACAACATATATTTAAATTTTTTCCCAATCACTAATACAGTCAATCATAGACTTTGTTTTATCACAGAATGAAACACACCAACCAGGTTTCTTAAATAAACAACAAAATTATCAGTTTACTACAAAACAAGTCTTAACCAGTAATGAAGCAAAGCATAATCACACAGATTGAAATATTAAAGTTCCCTTTTTACCTTAGTCCCTCACACACACACATACACCGGTTAACTGAAAAAAGGAATTTTTGTTTTTAGAGCTGTAAAAAAGACAAAAAAAAAACACTTGGGCTGAATACTTGCTCATTCTTGAAGAAACAGCAGATGAGATATGTTGGGTTCCAAAACTGGCATACAGTCTGACCTCCGAGTACACGTAGACGGGCCACTGGGATCTTTTAGAACGGTTCTTTTCAGGCGGCGTTGAGAATTAATTTAGCAGGCTTTTCTTCAAAGTCAGGAGACGAGATGAGTTGACACAGTGGACTTCTCAGGGTTGTTTAGAAAGGTGCTGGAAGGTTGAGCTGCGTTGTGGTCTTTGCTCCTTCCTTGGGAATTCTCTTCTCTCCTTTTTTAAGTTCTCTTCTCTCCCTGGAAGTTCTCTCACTTTTTATACAGTTCAACCCTAACTCAAAACAATTTAAAAGCAAAACAGACACAAGGAGGTCAACCTTTTGACCTCCATCAATCTTGATCTGTGACTTCTTTGTCAACAACTTCTCCAGGTGTCCAAAGTTGTCTGTTGCTTATAGAGCTGGAAGTCAGGTGGTTTCCCAGAAAGACTCGTTTTCCTCACAAGGCCTCTCAATGCCCCTTTTAAAAAACATTTCCAGGCACTTTTTTTCAAAGTCAAGTGACCTTTATATGACCCCCTTTGAAAACCCCAAAGTTTAACATTTCTTCAATCTTTCAAAAAAGAATCCTCAAAAAATATCTTTAACAAAATATAGAGGCACTTTTGCAACAATAGGGAACAGTATAATTATGGGGATAGATACTGTTCTCTGCAGTCGAGAGCATGAGTTCCCATGGCTGTGCTGCCTGCCCAGTGCCAGGGTTGAGCACATCTTCTCGGAGCTGGAGAGAAATTTGGAGAGGGAGGATCTAGTTGCCATGGTCCACCTGTGTATCAATGACCTAGACAAGACTAAAAAAGCGGTTCTGCTGAGGGAGTCTGCGCAGCTAGGGGCTAAATTACAAAGTAGAACCACAAAGGTAATAACTTCTGATTATTACCTGAGCCAGGAGCAAATTGGCATAGGGTAAATAACATCAGAGAGTTGAATGCGTGCCTCAAAAACTAGTGTAGGAAAATTGGGTTTCGATTCATTGTGTACTGACTGGCACCAGTACTGGGGAAAGAAGGACCTGTTCCATTGGGAAGGGCTTCACTTAAACTGCACTGGGACCAGTGCCCTGGCGACTTGAATAACTAGGGCAGCAGAGAGGGCTTTAAACTAAATAGTGGGGCGCAGATGAGGGGAAATTTAGGAGGTTGACCAGAAAGGACAAGACAATGATAATGATACGGTAACAATAACCAGATGTGGCGGGCAGGGGCGGCGCATACAAACATCAGTGTACCTGCAAATCGGGGCAGATTAGGGAAAAATGGTAAAAAGACAGAATTAAAGGTTCTTTATCTGAATTCATGCAGCATTCGTAACAATTTGATGAATTGATGGCACAAGTAGAAATAAATGGGTATGATCTGATAGTCATAGAGTCATTTATGGCACAGGAGTAGGGCAATCGGTCCATCGAGTCCATGGAACTATTCAGTCAGTCCCACTCCCTCGCTTGATCCCGGTAATCCTGCAAGGTTATTTCCTTTTGAAGTCACTAAATGTCTATGCATCCACCACCCTTGTGGGCAGTGAGTTCCAGGTCATTACTACCCACTGCGCTAAAACAAATTCTTCCTCATAGGCATCCCGTGCCCGAAACTTTTAATCTGTTTCCCCTAGTCCTTGTATCGTTAGTTAGTGGAAACAATTTTTCCTTGTCTAACTTATCTAAGCCTGTCATAATCTTGTACGCTTTAATAAATCTTCCCTCAATCTCTTTTGTTCTAAGGAGAACAACACCAGATTTTCCAACCTAACCTTGTAACTAAATTCCCCATCTCTGGAACCATTCTGGCAAATCTCCTCTGCATCCTCTCAAGGACCCTCACATCCTTCCTAAAGTGTGGTGACCAGAAGTGGACGCAATACTCCAATATAGGTTCTAACCAGAGCTTTATAAAGGTCCAGCTTAACTTCCTTGCTTTTGTACTCAATTCCCATTTATGAAGCCCAAGATCCCATATGCTGTACTGACCAATCTCCCAATATGTCCTGCCACCTTCAAAGATTGATGCATATGGACCCACAGGTCCCTCTGTTCCTGCACACTCTTTAGAACAGTGCCATTAAGTATATATTGCCTCTACCTATTCCTCCTGCCAAAATGCATCACCTCACACTTGTCAGTATTAAAATCCATCTGCAATCTGCCTGCCCATTCTGTTAGCCTATCTATGTCCTGTTGCAGGCGGTTCACATCATCTTCACTGTTTGCCACACCTCCAAGTTTGGTGTCATCGGCAAATTTTGAGATTCAACTCTGTATTCCAAGATCCAAGTCATTTATATATATGCCATTACAGAGACGTTCTTGCAAGGTGACCAAGCCTGGAAATGGAATATTCAAGGGGTACTTGTCATTCAAAAAGATAGTAAGAAAGGAAAAAGAGGTGGGGTAGCTCTGTTAATAAAGGATGTGATCAGTACAGTAGTGACAAATGATCTTGACTTGGAAGATCAAGATGTAGAATCAGTTTGGGAGGAGATAAGAAATAGCAAGGAAAGGTCGTCACTGGTGACAGTTTATAGGTCCCCTAACAGGAGCTACACTGTAGGACAGAGTATAAATGAAAAAAATAATGGGGGCTTATATGAAAAGTGCTGCAATAATTGTGGGTGATTTTAATCTTCATATAGATTGGACAAATCAAATTGGCAAAGGTAGCCCTGAGGATGAGTTCGTAGAGTGTATTTAGGGCAGTTTCTTAGAACATAACATTGTGGAATCAACCAGGGAACAGGCTATTTTAGGCCTGGTAATGTGTAATGAGACAGGATTAATTAATGACCTCTTAGTAAAGAATCCTCTCGGGAAGAGTGATCATAACATGTTAGAATTCACATTCAGTTTGAGGGTGAGAAACTAGGGTCTGAAATTAGTGTCGTAAATGTAAATAAAGGCAATCACAAAGGTTTGAAGACAGAGCTGCCTAAAAGATTGGGAAAACAGTTTAAAAGTTAAGATAGTAGATAAGCAGTGGCAGACATTTAAGGAGAAATATCATAACTCTCAACAAAGATATATTCCATTGAGAAAGAAAGACTCCATGAGAAGGATGAACCATCCGTGGCTAACTACGGAAGTTAAGGGTAATATCAAATTGAAAGAAAAGGCATACAAATACTGTGAATATTAGTGGTAGGCCAGAAGATTGGGAAAAGTTTAGAAACCAGCAAAGGAGGACTAAAAAATAATAAAGAGGGAGAATTTAGAATATGAGCATAAACAAGCAAAAAATATAAAATGGAAGATAGTAAGAGCTTCTACAAATACATAAAAAGGAAGAGAGTAGCTAAAGTAAACATTGGTCCTTTAGAGGATGAGACTGGGGAAGGAATAATGGGAAACAAGGAAATGGCAGAGACTGAAAAAGTATTTTATATATGTCTACACAGTAGAAGACATTAAAAGCATCCCAAGAATCGTAGAACATCAAGGGATAGAAGGGAGAGAGGAACTTAAAACAATCACTATCACTAGAGGAAAATGTACTCTTGGAAACAAATGGGACTAAAGGCTTACAGGTCCCCTGGATCTGATGGCCTGCATCCAAGGATCTTAAAAGAAGTGCCCACAGAGACAGTGGATCCATTGGTTGTAATCCTCTGCAATTCTCTGGATTCTGGAAAGTTCACATCGGATTGGAAAACTGTAAATGTAATGCCCCTATTCAAGAAAGGAGTGAGACAGAAAGCAGGAAACTATAGGCTAGTTAGCCCAACGTCTGTCATTGGGAAAATGCTGGAATCCATTATTAAGGAAGCAGTAGCAGGACATTTAGAAAATCATATTACAATCAAGCAGAATCAACATGGTTTTATGAAAGGGAAATTGTGTTTGATAAACTTATTCGAATTCTTTGAGGATAAAACAAGCAGGGTGGATAAAGGGGATCCAGTAGATGTAGTGTATTTGGATTTCAAAAAGGCATTCGATAAGATGCCACATAGAAGGTTACTGCACTAGAACTCATGGTGTTGGGGGTAATATATTAGCATGGATAAAGAAATGGCTAACAGGAAACAGAGAGTTGGGATAAATGTGTCCTTTTCAGGCTGGCAAACTGTAACTATCGGGGTGTCACAGGGATCAGTTCTGGGGCCCCAACTATTTACAATTTATATTAATGACTTGGATGAAGGGACAGAGTGTCAGATTTGCTGACAATACAAAGGTAGTTGGGAAAGCAAGTTGTGAGGAGGACACAAAGAGTCTGCAAAGGGATACAGGTCGGTTAAATGAATGGGCAAATATTTGGCAGATGGAGTATAATGTGGGAAAATGTGAGGTTATCCATTTGGTAGGATGAATAGAAAAGCAGATTATTTAAATGAAGAGAGACTACGGAATGCTGCAGTAGACAGGGATTTGGGTGGTCCACATACATGAATCACAAAAAATTAGTATTCTGATACAGCAAGTTATTAGGAGGGCAAATGCAATGCTGGCCTTTATTGCAAGGGGTGGGGGGGGGGCGGGGGTGGAGTATAAAAGTAGGGAAGTCTTGGTGAGACCACACCTAGAGTACTGCAAGGTCTCCTTGCATTGTGGCAGTTCAGAGAAGCTTCGCTACATTCATTCCTGGGATGAAGGGGTTGTCTTCTGAGGAAAGGTTCAGCAGGTTCGGCCTATACTCACCAGAGTTTAGAAGAATGAGAGGTAATCTTATTGAAACATATTAAGATTCTGAGGGGTTTGACAAGGTAGATGCTGAGAGGATGTTTACCCTGGTAAGGGAATCCAGAACTAGGGAGCACAGTTTCAGGATAACGGGTCACCCATTTAAGATGGAGATAAGGAGAAATTTATTCTCTGAGGGTCATTAATCTTTGGAATTCTCTTCCCGAGAGAGCAGTGGGGGCTGGGTCATTGAATATATTCAAGGCTGAGTTGGACAGATTTTTGATCTATGGGGCGGCACAGTGGCGCAGTGGTTAGCACCGCAGCCTCACAGCTCCAGGGACCCGGGTTCGAATCTGGGTACTGCCTGTGCGGAGTTTGCAAGTTCTCCCTGTGTCTGCGTGGGTTTCCTCCGGGTGCTCCGATTTCCTCCCACATGCCAAAGACTTGCAGGTTGATAGGTTAATTGGCCATTATAAATTGCCCCTAGTATAGGTAGGTGGTAGGGAAATAGGTGGGGATGTGGTAGGAATATGGGATTAGTGTAGGATTAGTATAAATGGGTGGTTGATGGTCGGCACAGACTCGGTGGGCCGAAGGGCCTGTTTCAGTGCTGTATCTCTAAAACTGAAAACTAAAAACTACACGGAAGTCGAGGGTTATGGGAAGGGTAGGCAGGAAAGTGGATTGAGCCCACGATCAGATCAGCCATGATTTTATTGAAAATGGAGCAGGCTCTAGGGCTGAATGGCCTACTCCTGCTCCTATTCCTTATGTTATGTTCTCTCCTTACTGAAATCTCATCCTTGCATAGTGTGCATGGCAAAAGTATGCTGCTTTCAGCAATCACTCAGCTAGCTCTGTTTACACTTGCCACTAACTGATAACCCTTGTTTCTCTCTTGCTTTTAATGAATCATAAAACTTAAGGGCACAGCAGGATCAGTGAAGGACCAGAATTATCCAATCCTACCCAACTATGCATCACCGCCGAGGCGAACACTCCCCATAGTTTAGAAACAAGAGTACAGAAGTCTGCACTGAGAAATTCATCAAGCAAAAGTGCGAGGGTCCAGCGGAAGATGGATAGGATGGCCCAAACAGCGTGTCACAGGAGAGCAACCTCTCATCCTAGCCCTGTTCCTTCTGTGCTATAAATGACGCTATGACCTGTTGCAGAAGGAGATGAAGACCTCGTGGACCCAACCTGCAGAGAACTGTTGGCTATAGAGCACAAGAACACAAGAAATAGGAGCAGAAGTAGACCATATAGCCCATCGAGCCTATTCCACAATTCAATACGATCATGGCTGAACTTGGGCTTCAACTCTACTTTCCCGCCTGCTCACCATATCCCTTGATTCCCTGAGACACCAAAAATCTGTCTAACCCAGCCATAAATGTATTCAACGATGGAGTGAAGTAATTTCTCCTCATCTCAGTCCTAAATGATCAGCCGTTTATCCTGAGACTGTGCCCCTATGTTTTAGATTTCTCGACCAGCGGAAACAATCTCTCAGTGTCTACCCAATCCAGCCCCTTCAGAATCTTGTACGTTTCAATGAGATCGCCTCACATTGTTTTAAACTTCAGAGAATATATGCCCAATACACTCAGCCTCTCATCATAGGGCAATCCCCTCATCCCAGGGACCAATTCAGTGAAGTTTTGCTGTACAACCTCTAATGCAAGTATATCCTTTCTTAAATATGGAGACCAAAACTGCACACAGTACTCCAGATGTCCCAAAACATGCTACAACTGTACAAAGACTTCTTTATTCCTCTACTCCAATCCCCTTGCAATAAAGGCCAACATGTCATTTACCTTCCTAATTGCTTGCTGTACCTGCATGCTAACTTTGTGTTCCTTGTACAACCATACCCAAGTCACTTTGAATATTTATAAGTTTCACACCTTTCAAAAAATATTCTGTTTTTCTATTCTTACAACCAGTGAATAACTTCACACTTCCCTACATTATACTGCATCTGCCATCTTGTTGCCCACTCACCTAACCAGTATATATCTCTTTGCAGCCTCTCTGTGTCCTCCCCACAGCTTACCTTTCCACCTACCTTTGTATCAACAGCAAACTTGGATACAATACTCTCTGTCTCTTCATCTAAGTCATTAATATAGATAGTAAATAGCTGATGCCCCAGTACTGATCTTTGTGGCACTCCACTATTTACTGCCTGCCAACTTGAAAATGCCCTGTTTATGCCCACTCGTTGCTTCCGGTCTGTTAACCAATCCACTATCCATGCTAATATATTACCTCCAACTCCACGAGCCCTTATCTTGCCTATTAATCCTTTATGTGGCACTTCATCAAATGCCTTTTGGAAATCCAGGTTTACTACATCTACTGGTTCCCCTTTATCTACCCTACTAGTTACATCCTCAAAAAAATTTAATAAATTTTTCAAACAGGATTTCCCTTTAGTAAAACCATGTGGACTTGTTCTAATCATATTTGCTTTTCTAAGTGCATTGGTAAGACTTCCTTAATAATAGATTCTAGCATTTTTCCAAAGACGAACTGGCCTGTAGATCCCTGTTAGGCTAACTGGCCTGTCGTTCCCTGTTTTCTCCCTCCCTTCTTTCTTGAAAAGCGGTGTAACATTTGCCAACTTCCTATCTGATGGGACTGTTCCCGAATCTAAAGAATTTTGGGAAATCGCAGCTAGCAGATCCACTATCTCGGCAGCTATCTCTTTTAGGACCCTAGGGTATAGACCATCAGGTCCCAGGGATTTGTCAGATTTTAGTCCCTTAAGTTTCTCCAATACTTTTTCTCTACAGATATGAATTTCCTCACTCTTTTTAGCCCCTAGGTTACCGTCCATTTCTGGTATGAAACCTGTGTCTTCCACTGTAAAGACTGACAAAAATATGCTACTGCCATTTCCTCATTCCCCATGATTAATTCTCCTGTCTCTGCTTCTTAGGGATCAACGTTTACTTTAGCTGCTCTCTTCCTTTTTATATACCTTTAAAAGCTCATACAATTTGTGTTTATATTACTGGCTAACTTACTCTCTATTTTTTCCTTTTTATCAACTTTTTGGTGGCCATTTCAATCCTCAGACTTGCTACTCTTTTCGCAACATTGTAAGCCTCTTCTTTTAATCTAATACTATCCTTAACTTCCTGAGTGAGTCACAGATCTGTCTTTCTTGCTGAGTTTTTGTTTTTCAATGGAATGCATTTTTGTTGAACATTTTGAATTGTTTCTTTAAAGGTTTCCCTCTGTTCATTTACCGCCATTCATTTTAGTCTATTCACCCAATTTACCTTAGCCAGTTTTCCCCTCATATCAAAGTAATTGGTTTAGTTTAAGTTCAAGACTCTTGTTTGTGATTAGAGTATGTCACTTTCAAACTTAACATGGAATTCAGTGGTATTATGATCATTATTTCCCAGTGGATCTTTCACTATGACATTACTAATTAACCCTGCTTCATTACACAATACTAGATCTAAGATAGCTTTAGTCCCTAGTCAGTTCCACAACGTATTGCTTCAAGAAACTGTCTCAAAAACATTCTACAAACTCATCTTCTAGACCACTCTTGCCAATTCCATTATCCCAGCCTAAATGAAGATTAAAGTCCCCCACAATTATTGCATTGCCTTTGTTCAAGCTCTAATAATTCCTTGTTTAATGGTCTGTCCAACGGTATAACTACTGTTAGGGGGCCTATAAACTACTCCCACCAGTGTTTTCTGATTCTTGCCATTCCTGCTTCCACAAGCTTCTATGTGGATTGGGCAGCTTGCCAGTGAGCTTCTGCACATTGGTTGAAAGCATGGAGGTGCCCAACTCCAACTTGTGTGGGGTCTTCATGCACTGCACCTAGACCATGGTCAAACATGGAGCGAGTGACCAGCTTTGTGAACACGGCATTTGAATCCACAACAATGAAGCATCCGCTGAGGTTTTGATGGAAGTTCAGACTGCAGCAATCTTGGCTCTGGGCTGCAGTATTTCCTTTGACTTTCAAAGCATTAAGGGCAGCATGGATAGTGTTCTGAGGTGCAGCCCAGAATGGCATTTGCTTCAAGGAGAGGCAAATCCTATCTTCTCCCAGGATGATAGCATTCCTGATCCTCCACCGCACACTGATCCGGTGCTCTTTGTTGGCACCAGATAGTCTGACTGCCCTGGCCATTGTCGAGATACTACAGTCTGCATGTGGGCCCTCTAGTCAGAGCTCCTACATGGCCATCACAGGACTCTCAAGGCAAGTTCTGCAGCCTTCCTTTTGTAGTCACTGGGGATGCAGCTCATAGCAGCACTACAATAAGTAAGTGAGCTCACAAGACAGGAACTCGGACTTTGCATAAGGATGATTTTTAGTTCTCTATATGCAGTGTAAGCAATTGTCAAATGAAGAGTGATAGAAGTATCTTGGTAAAGATTTTCTTTCTTGGATTGCTTCTGTGAGGATTGGGATAGGTGGATGGAGGACTTTTAGTGTATTGGGGAGAGAAATGAACATTCATGAGTTGCTACCTGAGCTCCGGCAGCACCACTGGAACATGCTCTTCCTCTGCAACTGCCTTTACCTGTATCTCCTCAACAACCTCCTTCTCTTGTGGCTCCAACACTTGCTGCCTTTCCACAGCAAAATTAAGCAGCACAAAATGACAAATCTGGACTCTCGCTCTGGGCTATAATGAAGCATGTCAAGGCATTGGAACCTTTGCTTGAGGAGTCCTATGGTCTGCTCTATGAGGGCTCAGATTCTGGTATGACATTGTAAGTGTGCTGAGCATCTGTGTGTGTTCCGGACCCGGGTCATGAGTCAGGTGTTTATTGAATAGGACACGTCCCCAAGCAAGCAGTCTGATATTCTACAATCTGGGTGGAAGAGAGAGATATTGAGGATTGGTGCAGGATGACTCCTGTCAGGATATAGGACATAGATATGTATAATTCGATGTTTAAGGTCACAGATGAGTTGCATATTTAATGAATGGAACCCTACTTTACTGCAATAAACGGCGTGAGTTGCAGATTTTTTCACCCTTGTTTTCCACCCTCTCATACCACAGTGGAAATCCCTGTATTTAGGGATTCTCTCCATCACTGCTCGGGATCTGGGGTGAAGAGTGCTGCACAGTGCAATAGCCTTAAATGTTTATTTGATCCACCTCACTGACATCTTGACTAAGTGGTCATTTTGTGACCAAGACAAAACTGTTTTTCATGTTTATGCGCATTGCCAAGATTGTGTGCCTTTTTCCATTACCTGAACAAGCTTCTCAATTTCTGGCTGTATTTCAAGCCCATATTCGTAATCTCTGATCATCCAGAGACTAGAGGAAATAGGAAAGCCTCCAAGCGGATCTGTTCTTCAGCTGGCAAAAACTGCCATTCACAAGTCCAGGATGAATAGGATTGAATACTTGTTGCTGTTCTGAGCTCTAACGCAAGATCAAGCAGAACTCAAAGCATTCTGTGACCAATGAGAAAGGCAGGATCTTGTCCACCTCATCAATAATGCGAACTTAATCATTAATTAATCTTCTTTGCATGTGTTTTCAGTTTGACTGTGTCACTTATTTTCTATTGGTGGTGCCCTCATTTTTAGTGTAATAGTATTTGTCCTAGTGGTATTGGGTTCATGCCAAGTGTGAGATTCAAATAGGCCCACTTAAAAATTGAATCAAGGGAATTATTTATGTAGGAATAGTGAAGAAATGTTAACTAGGACTCACAATTGAAAGTCTAACACCTAACCAGTAGACTACATAAAGCTGCAACATTCTATAAAGGGTCCAACTAAAAACTACATTACCTGTGATTTACAGCATTCTTTTCCATATTCATAATTAATTAAAAACACAAATTTTAGTTAGCACAATTGTAGCCCATAGGAAACAATAAAAGTAACAAACGATATACTCCAAACCAATGGGACTGGTTTTTAAAGCCTGCTGAGTGCGGTTGCAAAGGCGAGTGTGATTTGAAGATTGTGCTCTTGGAGGTCGGCATTGGGACCGCCCTGCAGAACATGACGCCATATTTAAAGGGATGCTGGGAGGGAGAGAACAGGTCGGGGGTATGCCTCCAATTAAAGTGCCTGTTGAACTAATTGAAGAAGAGCTCATATACAAGCTTGTCTGCAGCAGTTTTTAATTTTCAAAGGCTGGGAACATGGAGAACGCCAAGTGGGGAACATAGCAAGGTGTTCAAGTGGGGAACATAGCGGGGTGCCATGAGGGCTATGGGAAGGGCTGATTAAAATACAGAGGCGCAAAGTAAAGCATAGTTGCTTCAAAGGTGCCACAGAGTGGCCACTGCTACAGCTGTAAGACTTGCTTTTCTCAGTGGTGACTGGCAGGAATCCAGAAAGGGAGATGGGGCTGCTGGTATCACTTGGGCAGGTGGGGTTGGCAGGAGAAGGCTTGGTAAATGCACAAAGCCGAGCTGAGGGAGTTCAGATGGGAAAAGGCTACTTTGACATTGAACACAGCAGTCAGGATGAGCTGCGGCAGATGCAACCTCCTGGACAGCAGAAGGCCAGAGAAGCGGGAGGGCTGCAAGGGGAGGAAGGCGCTACCCACGACATCGGGTGCACAGCCCAAGAGTCAGCTACCTGCAAATGACAGAGTGCCAGTGCTGGAGGAGCCTGTGCCTATCCAGGCAAATGGTCTTGGACCTGTGACCTGAGGCCTCATGGCCCCCATGGCAGTCCCTACCTACAGCCGTCAAAGTCTCTGTTGCCCTAAACATCTGTGCAGCTGGGTCATTCCAGTGATCAACTGTGGACCTAGGTGGCATCTTGCAGTCGGCAGCTCATCAGGCCATCAGGCAGTTCATGGATGCCATTTTCAGAAGGGCAGGGGACTACATCCACTTTGACACAGATGGGCCTGAGCAGGCACAGAGGGCATTGGGTTCAGCCCCCATCACTGGATTCCCCCAGGTGCAGGGCATCATCACTTGCGCCCATGTGGCCATCAAGGAACCCAGTGACCAACCAGTTAGATCCATCAACAGAAATGGATTCCACTCCCTCAACGTTCAACTGGTCTGCAACCACAAGAGCTTCCTTTGTGTGTCTGCTCGCTTTCCTGGCAGCTGCCATGACTCTTTCATCCTCCACCAGTCCAGGCTGCCTTGGTACTTTACTCCATCCCCAAAAATGCATGGATAGATCCAAGGGGACAAGAAAATTCTCTTGAAGAGATGACTCCTGACTCCTCGATAGGAACCCCAGACAGACCACAGAGACGAAACAACCAATGCCAACTGTTCAGGCCAACCATTGAGCAGGCCATCGGGTTTCTGAAGATGTGATTCTTTTTCCTGGATCAGTCAGGTGTCACCATCCAATATCCTCCTGCAAGGTCTGTCATTGTGGTGGTCTGCTGCACTCTCCATAACGTAGCCCTCCAGAGAATAGTTGACCTTGATGACAGTGAGGCCCTGGAAGGAGACAGCTCATCAAGAAAGGAGCAGGAGATAAGAGAGGAGGAGGAAGAAGTGGCGGAGGGGGAATAACACTGAACAGAGAGGTGCCCCTGCTGCATGACAAGGTGGCCTCCTCCTGCCACCCTCTGGAAAGTGGACCTCCCTCCTCTCCCTCATGGTCTACAACACTGGATCCAGGTGGGGATCGATGAAGTTACAGTCTGCCCAAACCCTAGTGTCAGGCATCCAGCTCCCCTGTGACATCTCGCTTCCCTCTGGTGAAGTGGAAGACTTTGGCGCAAAAAGTAGATCTTTCCCTCAGGACAAACAGCAGCCTCAGTGATGGCTGCCCTGGATTATCTACATGAGCCCCATACTTGATCCACTCCACCTCTATTTTCAATCCCACTGGCTCTAAATGGACAGGAAACCCGTCTCCATTCTAATTAAGAGATTACCCATTTGAAAATTGCAATCTGAATCAGTTTTCCACAGAAGGCGGATTTTTGTTCCAAAACCAGACTTGGTTCCTGTTTCCCGCCTCTAACCAAAATCCAGCCCAATATCAATATTCAAGAAATGGTACTGCAACAGCAGCAGTTGAATTTATATTGTGTATTTAACATTGAAAACATGCAATGTGCTTCACCTAATGATGGAGACTAAAAGCTGAGCTAGGAAATGGAAAATATCAGGAAGCAATGTGGAAAGCTTGATTGAAAGATGGGAATTGAGAACATTTTCAACAGTTGAAAGACAAATATATGGAACAGAGTTCCAGAGAGCAGGACCAATGAAACTGAAGACTACTAACAGTGGTGGGGTGAAAAGAGGCGGGTGGATACATAAAAGAACAGAATCAGAAAAGAAGATCATTCAGCAATATTAATAGGGCTTAAGGAGCTTTTAATAGGTAGGTTGCAGGAGCAAGGCCGAGGTAGGATTTATAGATGTGAGGATTTTACACTTCCTGGAAATGGGGAGTTTTAAAGAGGTAGGTTACATCAAACCAGCAAAGGTTTTTGGACAAGTTGCATTTATAAAATGTGGAGAACGAGCGACGAGTGAGGAAGGGCATTAGATTAGTTCACTTTGGAAATGACAAAAACATGTATGAAATCTTCAATTAGGAGTGCAGGAGAGCATGCCAGGAGCAGCAGCAGGTGTACCTGGTAAAGCTACTACACAGAACTATACGCATGCTCAAAAGCAGAAGCATCATGTGATAGACAGAGCAAAGTGATCCCACAACCATTGGATCAGATCAAAGCTCTGCAGTCCTGCCACATCCAGTTGTGAATGGTGGTGGACAATTAAACAACTAACCGGAGGAGAAGGCTCCACAAACAACCCAATCCTCAATGATGGAGGAGCCCAGCAAATCAGTGCAAAAGATAAGGCTGAAGCACATGGAACCATCTTCAGCCAGAAATACCAAGTCGATGATCCATCTCGGCCTCCTCCTGGGAGCCCCACCATTCACCAGATGTCTTCAGCCAATTCAATTCACTCCATGTGATGTTACGAAACACCTGAAGGCACTGGATACAGCAACGGCTATGGGCCCTGATAATGCCCTGGCTGTAATACTAAAGACTAGTCTTCCAGAACTAGCCACGCCCCTAGCCAAGCTGTTCCAGTATAACTACACTTGCAACTAGCCAACAATGTGGAAAATTGCAAAAAGCAGGACAAATCCAATCTCATCAGTCTACTCTCAATCACCAGCAAAGTGATGGAAGATATCCTTGACAGTGCTATCAAGCAGCACTTATTCAGCAATAACCTGCTCCCCAATGCTCAGTTTGGGTTCCACCTTGAGCACTAGGCTCCAGATGTCATTACAGCTTTGGTCCAAACATGGACAAAAGAGCTGAATTCCAGAGGTGGGGAGAGAGTGACTGCTTGATTGAGTATGGCATCAAGGAGCCCTAGCAAAATTGAAGTCAATCGGGGGGAAACTCTCCACTGGTTGGAGTCATACCTAACACAAAGAAAGATGGTTGTAGTTGTTGGAGGCCAATCTCTCAGACTCAGGACAGTACTGCAAGAGTTCCTCAGGGTAGTGTACTTGGTCCAACTCTTCAGTTGCTTTATCAATGGCCTCTCTCTAAGGTCAGAAGTGGGGATGTTTGCTAATGTTTGCACAGTATTCAGTACCATTCGAGACTTCTCAGATACTGAAGCTTGTCTGCATGTAACAACACCTGGACAACATTCAATGCCTGAAAGGGTGGTAGAGGCAGAAACCTTCATAACATTTAAAAAGTACTTGGATGTGCACTTGAAGCACTGTAACCTACATGGCTATGGACCCAGAGCTGGAAAGTGGGATCCAGCTGGATGGTTACTTGTCAGACAGCACAGACATGTTGTAAATTTCTATGATTGTATGATTCTCTGATTCAGCTGGTAAGTGGCAAGTAACATTTGTGCCACATAAGTGGCAGGCAATGACCAACTACCACCAACACACAGTGGCAGCAGTGTGTATCATATACAAGATGCACTACCACAACTTGCCAAGCCTCCTTCGAAAGTACCTTCCAAACTCGCAACCTCTACCACCTAGAAGGCCCAGGGCAGATGATACATGGGAACACTGCCATCTGAAAGTTCTCCTCCAAGCCACACTCATCCTGGCTTGGAACTAAATTGCCGTTTCTTCACCATCAATGGGTCAAAAAAAAAACCAGAAACTCCCTTCCTAACAGCACTGTGGGTGTACCGACACCACCACATAGACTGCAGCAGTTCAAGAAGGCAGCTTATGAAACATCTTCTCAAGGGCAATTAGGTATGGGCAACAAAAGCTGCCCTTGCCAGCAAAACTCACACCCATGAAAGAACGCAAGAAAATGTAGTGAAGAGGCTGAGGTAGGGGTGAAGGCAGGCAATTTTGCAGAGATGGAAATGAGTGATGGATAATATGTGAGGTCGAAAGCTCCAAGTATTTTGCCAAGATTACAAACGATCTGGTTCAGCCTGAGCAAATGGTCACAGGATTTTGTTTATATATCTAATTAAAAGTTATGTTTGTATATATTTTGATCCTTTATTCCTGACATTCTAGTAAAACCTTATTGTGTTAAAAATTGACCATGTTTTGAACAGATGGGTGGTGAAGCCTTTCAGAAGCTGCATGGGAGCAAGGTCCTGAAGCCTCTTTCAGTCAAGTCATCCTTATAAACCAAATATTCTTGCAAATGATGGAACGTTTCTAGGAAGAATAAGTGTCTTCCCTAATACCAGGTTAAACACAAATGCATATTAAATGTAACCACTATGACAATAATTACATATTTTCATGATTCACCCTGTTTAATGCCTCTATGAGGCCATTAAAGATCATTTGGTACAAAAATTGCAAACTATCTTGAGCCCAACCCAGTTAGATGAGTGAAATTTAAAAAAGAAAATGCTGGAAATACTCAGCAGGTCTGGCAGCATCGATGGAGCCAGACACATAGTTAATGTTTCAGGTCAATGACCTTTCATCAGAACTGGAAAAAGTTCGAAATGGAAAAGGTTTTAAGCAAGTACAGAGGCAGCAAAAGGAGGAGGGGAAGAAAGAACAAAAGGGAAGATCTGTGATAGGGTGAAAGGCAGGAGAAAATAAATAACAAAAGGGATGACGTTGCAAAGCAAAAGAGATGTTAACGGGACAAGAAACAGAATATGTGTCTATAGGAGGGGTAAATGGGAAATCAGAATCATTACCAACAGCCACCGTCCAAAACAAAAAAGACACAAAAAATGAGGGCAGAGGTTTTGATCTGAAATTGTTGAACTCAATGTTTAGGCTAGAAGGCTGTTAAGTGCCTAAATGAAAGATAAGTACTATTCGCAAGCTTATGTTGATCTTTGGTGCAGTATTGGGGGACATGGACAGAAAAGTCAAAGTGGGAGTGAAGTGGAGAACTAAAATGGCAGGGAACTGGAAGATCAGGGTCATGCTTGTGGACTGAATGGAAGTTTTTCACAAAGTGGTCACCAAATCTATATTTGGTCTCCCCAAGGTAGAAGAGACCATAACATGTGCAGTGAATACAATATACTAAATTGAAAGAAGTACAATTAGGAAGTCAGTTAGATAAGTGCACAGGCAACATAGATAAATATAAATCCAGGAGGTTCTTTCCATTGGTTACTCATGGATAATAGATCTGACAGTGAAAGGAAACAATTTGCACTTAGCACCTCTAAGAAACATCCCAACGAATTAGTTTAAAATACAGTCATTGCTGCATGTAGGTGAATTTTGCAGTTAGTTTGCAAAGAACTAGATCTCACAAACAACAGTAAGATGAATGATCAGCTAACCTGTCATTGGTGGTTGTGATCGAAGGAAAAATGTTGGCCAGGATATTGGATGAACTCTGCTTTCTTCTTTAATAGCACCTTGAGATCTTTTAACTTTCACTGGAACCACAGACAGGACCTTGAATTTATCCCTTATGCAAAGGCAGCAAACTTTAATGTATCAAGGAAGATTATATGCTCAAATCTTTGAGTGAGATTGGAATCAATAGTCCTCTGGCTCAATGGGCAAGCAAGTAACAGTACTAACCTTATTTCATAGTGACACATCTAAATATCATCACCCTACATCACAGAGATATTCATCAGCTTCAAACTTTCAAAGCAAAGAAGATAATTGCCTGGCAGCTAAAACCCACAGAGCTAGTCTCATTGATTTTTGGAAAGAAAAAGGAGTTAAGCATACTTGGATGCGTGGCAAATATTTGGGATGTCAACTCACGAGTATCCCCTTAAAATAGATCTCAGTAAACCAGATGATGTCATTGTTACTGACAATTAAAGAACTTGTAATCATCAAAATATACTTGGCATAACTCTACCAGGATTTTGAAGTAACTATGCCAGCTGAATACCAAGCAAAGTACCTGGACTGAGCCACTGCAATACATTCCAAGTATCTTATAGTACCTTAGCTGAGATGATATCAGTACTTTTTTTAATTCATTCATGGGATGTGGGCATCACTGGCTAAGCCAGCATTAATTGCCCATCCCTAATTGCCCTTGAGAAGGTGGCGGTGAGCTGCCTTCTTGAACTGCTGCAGTCCATGTGAGGTAGGTATACCCACAGTGCTGTTAGGAAGGGAGTTCCAGGATTTTGACCCAGCGACAGTGAAGGAACGGCAATATAGTTCCAAGTCAGGATGGTGTGTGACTTGGACAGGAACTTGCAGGTGGGGATGTTCCCATGCATCTGCTGCTCTTGTCCTTCGAGGTGGTAGAGGTTGCGGGTTTGGAAGGTGGATAGATCTTGGATACATCACAACAACTATCAGAGAACTGCCAGTTTGTTGACAGGGAATGTCATGGTAGACTGGCATATTTATATTGGTTGTTTTTAAATAGATTCAAAAATTCAACTGCAGAAATAAATTAATTGTTTGCCTCTATCCATTTTATTTTCAAGTCTTTTTATAAATAAGTACAGTGTTTTTTAACTGAAATCTATGTCCCTTAGATGAATATTTCAGAAATTTATAACGAAGCATATGTTCCTTTAACTGTTAATGTTAGATCCCTGTTACATATGATAAACTCTGGCACTTTTTATTGGGAAAATCCTAATGTTGGATCACACCTCTACTTATATGCCTGAAAAATATTTGAAGGAGGAAAAGAACTCGGAAACTCTCAATGACTCTCTACACTGTGTTGCTTATTTAGCATACTTCCAAATCAAATCTTTCCCTCCGGAAATCATTCCCTCTGAGAAAATATTTTGCATATGGTAGTTTTACTGTAGAGACCTATGGGAATTTTAAGTTTAGGAAATATGATAACCAGGAATTGTTTTTCTATTCCCAGATTTCAGTGAACACAGTACAAACTGGGGACAGATTTCAAAAACTAGCTAAAGCTTCTATTGTCTACCATAGCATTTCACATTCTAAATGAACAAACTCCAACTTAACCCCTTTTTAGGTTTCTTCAGGAATGAGTTCCAAGCTCATTTTAATGCTTTTCATTAATCTGATGTCTATGGAATCTGACTGCATCCTATTACTATAATTTTTTTTTTGACTACCAACATTTCATGACAATTACTATAGGTCATTTTTTTTTTAATGAGTTAAGATAAAAGTTTATACTTAATCTTTTCTCCTAAATTTTGATACACTGCACTGTCAGGTTAAAAACATGTGGAAAGTAGAGAGAGATAACTATTTATCAACATGCATTAACTGGTGTATATTTGTTGTAGATGGGAATATATGTTGTGCAGGTAACCAGAAAGCATAGATGAGTGCAATGTACTTTTTCATTAAATTAAAAAATAATCTGTGGACTAGGAATTAAATTGATACATTCTCTGAGATAAAGTGAGGGCATCAACATCAGTATCAAGCAAAAAGGAATGGCTTAAAATTAAGTATCATCTTATTTAATCTCAGAAATGCTGCAAATTGCTTATGTACAACACAATGCATTGAAATACAGGGGTTGTTATGCAGTCAAGCATGCCAGCTATTTGGCTGAAGGCAAAATCAAAGAGATGAACAACTGGTTAATCTGTTTCTTATGGAGTTGAATGAGGAAGAAATGGTCACTAGAACAAGTCTATGTTCCCAATGACACTATTTGGAAAAACAGGAGAATTATTCCGGTCTCCTGGCCAACAGTTATCCCTCAACCAACTAAGCAAAGTTGGATAAAGGCTCCCTCTCCTACCCAAAAATATCATCCATTCACATAGCATCTTGTAACAAAGTGGCACAGGACACTTTACAGGTTAACAAGCAAGAAGCAGAGGTTAGCAGAATGTAGGCATCAGAGATAAATTTTAAGCAGGCTTTTGAAAGTGGGAAAAAAAATAGCATGGTAAAGACATTTCAGAAGTGAGAATAGGGTTGATATGATGCAAGATAGATAATGGGTTTCAGATTTCTGAACTGGATCAGTGGAGGCCAGCAAGGAAATAATTGAAACAATTAAGCCTGAGGTGATTAAAGGCTGGAGGGTTTCAGTGGCTGTAACACAAAGGTAGAGGCAAGGAGGATGTGAATATTACAGATATTGAGGCAGATAGTTTTGGCGATGTGGAGATAAAGTTCAGCTCATGGCCGAAACTTGACATGGTGGTTATACGTGTGCAGGATCAGTCCGAGTAGACAACAGGGGAACAGATGGAATTGGCAGGAAATTTCTGCTAGGAGCCAAACACGATAGATTTAGTCATACTGCTGTTGTCTGAAGTAAGTTTTGACACATTTAAATCCTGATGTAATAGGTAGTTATGTAATTAAGTATGCTAGTAGAGAGTTGAACCCTGTCAGCGTGCATATAGAAGTCACCCCACATTTATGGATGATGTTTCTGAGTAACAGAAACATTTGAATTGAACTTTATTACAGTAGTAGTCGTCTAAAACCTATCTCCCACACATGGCCAATTACATGAGAAGTACAATACAATAGAAGTCAAACCTGGAACAGCAGATAGGAGCAGCCATGCATAAAATGTAGGTCAGATGCCTAGTTATGCTGTCCCCCAGCTTTAACAGAAAATCTACCTTACAGTATCTGACTGGCTGAATGTTCACAGAATCACAGAAGTGTTACAGCACAGAAGGAGGCCATTTGGCCCATCGTGTCTGCACCGGCTCTTCAAATGAGCAATTCACCTAATGCCATTCCAATTGCCTTCTCCCTATATCACTGCACATTCTTCCTTTTCAGAGATCAGTCTAATTCCCTTTTGAATGCCTCGATTGAACCTGCCTCCATTATACTCTCAGACAATGCATTCCAGATCCTAACCACTCACTGTGTGAAGAAGTTTCTCCTCTTAGCCAAAAGCAGATATGTGTCCTAAGAAAGCCCTCCTGAAACTTGCAACATGTTGTGGAACATCAGTAACAATGAAGAGTTCTCCGCAAATGTCTTGAGCCTACACAACAAATTTTGGAGAGGTATAATCGGTTGGGATGGGGGTGGGAAACAAAAATGTGTCAAATATGAGAACCAAGGCCAAAAGCAACAACACTGGATTTTAGTGCTAGATGAAGCACAGTACACGGTTAACCTACTTTTGATTTTAATTATTTATGCATGCATGTTTTTTTGTTCCACTTGCCCTACAACGTAACAACTTGTATAGTGCCTTTAACATAATAGAATGCCCAAAGGCACTTCACAGGTGAGTTATAATGCAAGATTTGACTCTAAGCCATGTAAGGAGATATCAGGGAAGATGACCAAAACTTTGGTCAAAGAAGTAATTTTAAGGAGTGTCTTAAAGGAAGAAAGAGAGGTAGAGAGGCACAGAGGTTTAGAGTCATAGAGTTATACAGCACAGAAACAGGCCCTTCGGCCCATCGTGTCTGTGCCAGCCATCAAGCAACTATCTATTCTAATTTCCATTTTCAGCACTTAGCCCGTAGCCTTGTATGCTATGGCGTATCAAGTGCTCATCTAAATATTTCTTAAATGTTGTGAGGATTCCTGCCTCTACCACCTCTTCAGGCAGTGTGTTCCAGATTCCAACCACCCTCTGGGTGAAAACATTTTTCCTCAAATTTCTTCTAAACCTCCTGCCCCTTACCTTAAATCTATGCCCCCTGGTTATTGACCCCTCCACTAAGGGAAAGAGTTTCTTCCTATCTAACCTATCAATGCCCCTCATAATTTTGTATACCTCAAACATGTCCTCCCTCAGCCTTTTCTGCTCCAAGGAAAACAACCTTAGCCTTTTCAGTCTCTCTTCATAGTTGAAATGCTCCAGCCCAGGCAACATCCTGGTGAATCTCCTCTGCACCCTCTCCAGTGCAATCACATCCTTCCTATAGTGTGGTGCCCAGAAATGAACACAGTACTCCAGCTGTGGCTTAACTAGCGTTTTATACAGCTCCATCATAACCTCCCTGCACTTGTATTCTATGCCTCGGCTAATTAAGGCAGGTATCCCATATGCCTTCCTAACCACCTTATCTACCTGTGCTGTTGCCTTCAGTGATCTATGGACAAGTTCACTAAGGTCCCTCTGACCCTCTGTCCTTCCTAGGGGTCCTACAACCCGTTGTATATTCCCTTGCCTGGTTAGTCCTCCCAAAATGCATCACCTCACACTTCTCAGGATTAAATTCCATTTGCCACTGCTCCACCCATCTCATCAGCCCATCTATATCGTCCTATACTCTAAGGCTTTCCTCCACACTATTTACGACACCACCAACTTTCGTGTCATCTGCGAACTTACTTATCACACTTCCTATATTCACGTCTAAATCATTAATGTACAATACAAACAGTTAACAGTTTAGTGAATGATTTCCAGAGTTTAGGGCCACAGCAGCTGAAGGCATGTCCACTAATGGTAGAGTGATTAATATTGGGGATGAGGTTGTGGAAGTGAGCAGAAAGGCATGGCACTATGCTTAATGGGAAATATAGCCAAGTTAGGAATAGTAGCTTTGCTGAGCTTTGATTTTAAGTGGCAGAAACCACAATGAAATAGTTAAAAGTAAAGGCAGAGCTTGTGAGACTGTAAAGACTAGCCGACACTGGTAATTGCAAAGACATCTGTTCTTTATGGCCTGATTGTATGACTCCCTGTGGTTTGGAACAAATGGACTCCTGTGAATCAAATGATGTCCATCCCTGTGTGAGTGATAAGGAGTGCTAGGCCCCTCTTATCTTCGTGAACTGCCACTACTTGATGTAGCTGCACACTGCACGAAACACTCAGGAATGTACACCTAATAGAGATAGCAGGATGCGCCGCAATTAATTGTCACAAGGCAGAGACAGACTCATGATCCATGTAGGGAGTGAGACCAGCATGGTTATTGATGATTCCTATGCTCTTGCTAATTAGCTTGCTAGTCCGCTTTGTTTTATCTTGCTGGTACAAAACAATATTTTATTAGTAACAAGTATGTATTGAGAATGGAGTGTATTGTAACCTCAGTAACAGATGTACTGCATGTCACCACGTGGGTGAAGTCGAATTGTAGCACACTGATTGGTTAAACAAGGAGGTGTAGCATGAATCTTAATGTATAAACAGTAGTACCTGTATCACAAACTTTACTTACTCTGGGGGGGGACCCGACAGACTCTGGTGGAGTCAGTGCCGCTGTTCTCAGAGTAAGTCCGCTGGCGACTGCGCAAATAAAGTAATTGATTTTACCTACACATCCGACTCGGTATATTTACTGAACCAGACTGAAGGCAAAAAGAACTCAGATTTACAAGGTCAGAATTAGAGGAGCGCAGATATCTCTGAGGGTTGTGGGGCTGGAGGAAGAGATAGGGCAAGGCTATGGAGGCATTTGAAAACAAAGATGGGAATTTTAAAATTGAGGCTTTGCTTAACAGGGAGCCATTGTAGGTCAGCGAGGGCAAGGATGCTGGGTGAATGATACTTGGTGGAGTTAGGACACGGGCAGCAGAGTTTTGGATGACATCAAGTTTATAGAGGCTAGAACATGGGAAACCAGCCAGGAGTATGTTGGAATAATCAAGTCTAGAGGTTTCTTTACTACATGCTTCTTTGTGCTGAGTATTCCAAATAGATACAGTGAGGTTTTGTTGCCTTTTAAATTCTGTCTGACCAGAACTTAAACCTTGTTTTGAATATTAAATATACTTTTTTAAAAGTTCTATTATCTTCCTTTGTAGGACTTTCCAAAAATATATTAAAAAGCAATTCAAAATAAAGTCCAAACATTCATCAAAAACATTCTGGTCTTGTAACATGGAGGAAAATGAACTACAGACAAATAATAACTGTTCTGTTAACTGTTAAGTACAAAGTGCAATAAATAGTCATAGAGTTATACAGCACAGAAACAGGCAGTTGAGCTCAAAATGCTATTATATGTTACAATTGAAGGATTTACTGATCTGAAACAATTTAACTTTAGTTCACTGAACACAGGCATCTGATGTCAAATTGTCTGAGGAATTATTCATTTACTTGAGATTTCAGTAAGTTGTAAAGCAGGAAAATAATAGTTGCCATATTGAGTGTAGAAAAGGACCATTTTACTGAAACCATCTACTAATGCTGTCTGAAAACTGACCACATACTAATTTCCATGCATCTATTAGGCAAAATCCTGAAGATATGTGCTACTCCAGTTTTGTTAGGTCTACCCACATTGAAAGCAATGTACTTCAATTTATTTTGAATCTGACTGTATGAGACTACAATTTGCTATAATGTAGTTGCATGTTGGGAGCTATCATTGCTTTAAATTGGTCAACAATATGACTTCACTGCATAAGAATATATTACTTGCTTCGTTTTTATTTTGATAGCAAACCACAGTATACAAAATGTGTGCTAAATAGACAACCAATCAAAGGAGTTTTAATTATTTTACTAATAGTGAAATAGGCTACTGATAGATTAAATTTTATTGCCTGACAAATACATAATTAATAGCCCATTTTATGCAGTTATATTTGACAAAATTCAATTCCTTGCTTTTCAGGATTGTTGGTGCTTGTAAAGATAAATTTGGCAGGACTCCATTCTCAGTGCAGAGTCTCACTCAAAGGTAGTGCAGACTGGTAATTGAATGACAACTCCTGACGTGTGGTGCTATGTCTTTTCACTTACGATGGATGCAGAATAAACACCAATCTCCAAAAGACATGAAGGATACCAGTTCTGAAATTTTTAGACCATATAAAAAGTGAAATATTGGGCAATATTTTAATGGAGCTGACCCACTCACAGCAGCGGGATTCGATAGTGGGTTGGGAATCCGATTGTTGTAGTGCAGACTTTGCAGCGAGTATTTAATTTAGCCACGGCATTAGCATTCCGCTTCCGGGTTCCCAGACCTATCACAGAGTATGGGCATGATGACAACCTGCACTCTGTCAATGGAGCTTTGTATTTAGAGGGACCCGGCAAGGGTCTGAATGGCTGCAGGAAATCTTGTTGGTGAAACATTCAGAAAGGAGAATGGAAAGATGATGTTGGAAGGCTACCCCCCATCCCACCCCACCCCACCCCAACTCTTCTGACTCTTCCCTGGAGGTCATGCTGGAGGTGGTAAGGGTCAGGAGAGGAGTCCTCGTCTCTCAGGACGGGAGGAAAAGGTCAGCAAGCCAAACAAAGCAGACGTGGTCAGAAGTAGCAGGAGTGTGGTTCCCAGGATATGGATAAAGTGCTGAAAAAGGTTTAAGGACCTTATTATTGGCCGGAAAGGATAGCGCCATACAATTTTCAGGTGTCATCCATCACTCTCTGACCTCCCTAGCATTCTCCTGCACACTCTGACCAAAACATCTTACAGTTTCACACATTCCTTTCTCTCCAGGCACCTCTTCAAATCTCCAGCTCAACAAACAACAGTCACAATCAACTCATCCTACTGCCCTCTCACATCCATCCCTCATAGTTCACCCTCCTAAATGTTATCAATCTATCTTCAGCATACTTTCCATTTCTCACACTCATAATTATCTGTCTTTCCTCATTGCAAGAGAAGAGAGCCCACAACTCCAGAGAGAGCCAGAGAACCGGGGGTGTCACTGCAGCCATAGCCATCCTGATCACAATGGAGTAGGACACCCCGGAGGTCTGGAAGGAAGCACATTCACTAGGCGTCAGCAATGGAAAGATGGGGAGATGGTCCAGAGATCAGGTGACAACATTAATCCAGACAACAGGTGACAAACAGGTGATACACTGCTACTTGGCACTTAACAGTCACTCATGTTGAATTGATGTCACCCCTAACTGAACTGGCATGATAAGCACTGTGCTTAGTTTCTACCCTTTTTCAATGTCAGCACTAACTCAAGTGTTTCACCTCCCAGTTCTTTACGAGTGACGGAGCAGCTGCTGAGACACCAGGCCAAGGAGTCCTCAGACGAGAGCGAGCACTCTGAAGGTGCACTGTCACTTGACTTATGTGCACCCTCCAACAATGCAGATAGACACACTTCTAAAAGTCCAGAATGAGAGATAGCTAGGTTTCCACATGGTGAGCAGCACATCACAGGTGAGCCGGAGCAGGTGCTGGAGACAGGGACAGCAATGGAGCGTCCCTGTTGGAGGGCACACGCACTCGAAGTCCTGCTCAGCTGGATATAGATGCTGAGCCTCGCGGGGTCATCAGCGAAAAGGGAACTTGTGGAGTATCAACGTGTACCCTACGGTCAGTATTTCCAGAGGCAGTGCACTCCCTTGGAGAAAGACTGGAGCAGTCTATCTCATGCACGTGTGCCATGATACCGCAAGCATTTGCGCTGATGTACACATCCATGGAAGAGTGAACACCCGCATGAAGAATTAGATGAGGCAAAGCACAGAGCACATCCTGGCCCAGACCAACGGGCTGCACATTTTGACGACTATTTTACACAGGATGGAGCAAAGCCTCACCTAGGAGCTCAATGCAGCCAAGTGCTCTCCTACTTTTGTCTAGCAGGGAAGTGCATTTTTTTTTCATTCATGGGATGTGGGCGTCACTGGCTTTTGCCAGCATTTATTGCCCATCCCTAATTGCCCTTGAGGTGGTGGTGGTGAGCTGCCTTCTTGAACCGCTGCAGTCCATGTGAGGTAGGTACACGCACAGGGCTGTTAGGAAGGGAGTTCCAGCATTTTGACCCAGCGACAGTGAAGGAACGGCGATATAGTTCCAAGTCAGGATGGTGTGTGACTTGGAGGGGAACTTGCAGGTGGTGATGTTCCCATGCATCTGCTGCTCTTGTCCTTCGAAGTGGCAGAGGTCGCGGGTTTGGAAGATGCTGTCTAAGGAGCCTTGGTGCGTTGCTGCAGTGCATCTTGTAGATGGTACACACTGCTGCCACTGTGCGTCAGTGGTGGAGGGAGTGAATGTTTGTGGATGGTGTGCCAATCAAGCGGGCTGCTTTGTCCTGGATGGTGTCAAGCTTCTTGAGTGTTGTTGGAGCTGCACCCATCCAGGCAAGTGGAGAGTATTCCATCACACTCCTGACTTGTGCCTTGCAGATGGTGGGCAGGCATTGGAGAGTCAGGAGGTGAGTTACTCGCCTCAGGATTACTAGTACCTGACCTGCTCTTGTAGCCACGGTATTTATATGGCTACTCCAGTTCAGTTTCTGGTCAATGGTAGCCCCTAGGATGTTGATAGTGGGGGATTCAGCTATGGTAATGCCATTGAATGTCAAGGGGAGATGGTTAGATTCTCTCTTGTTGGAGATGGTCATTGCCTGGCAGTTTTGTGGCGCAAATGTTACATGCCACTTATCATCCCAAGCCTGGATATTGTCCAGGTCTTGCTGCATTTCTACATGGACTGCTTCGGTATCTGAGGAGTCGCGAATGGTGCTGAACATTGTGCAATCATCAGCGAACATCCCCACTTCTGACATTATGATTGAAGGAAGGACATTGATGAAGCAGCTGAAGATGGTTGGGCCTAGGACACTACCTGAGGAACTCCTGCAGTGATGGCCTGGAGCTCAGATGATTGACCTCCAACAACCACAACCATCTTCCTTTGCGCTAGGTATGACTCCAACCAGCAGAGCATTTTCCCCCTGATTCCCATTGACGCTAGTTTTGCTAGGGCTCCTTGATGCCAGACTCGGTCAAATGCTGCATTGATGTCAAGGGCAGTCACTCTCATCGCGCCTCTTGAGTTCAGCTCTTTTGTCCATGTTTGAACCAAGGCTGTAATGTGGTCAGGAGCTGAGTGGCCCTGGCGGAACCCAAACTGAGCATCACTGAGCAGGTTATTGATAAGCAAGTGCCGCTTGATGGCATCACTTTACTGATGATTGAGATTAGACTGATGGAGCGGTAATTGGCCGGGTTGGAATTGTCCTGCTTTTTGTGTACAGGACAGACCTGGGCAATTTTCCACATTGCAGGGTAGATGCCAGTGTTGTAGCTATACTGGAACAGCTTGGCTAGGGGTGCGGCAAGTTCTGGAGCACAGCTCTTCAGTACTATTGCCGGAATATTGTCAGGACCCATAGCCTTTGCAGTATCCAGTGCCTTCAGTCATTTCTTGATATCAAGCGGAGTGAATCAAATTGGCTGAAGTCTGGCATCTGTGATGCTGGGGACTTCAGGAGGGGGCCGAGATGGATCATCAACTTGGTACTTCTGGCTGAAGATTGTTGCAAATGCTTCTGCCTTATCTTTCGCACTGATTAGATTAGATTAGAGATACAGCACTGAAACAGGCCCTTCGGCCCACCGAGTCTGTGCCGAACATCAACGACCCATTTATACTAATCCTACACTAATCCCATATTCCTACCAAACATCCCCACCTGTCCCTATATTTCCCTACCACCTACCTATACTAGTGACAATTTATAATGGCCAATTTACCTATCAACCTGCAAGTCTTTTGGCTTGTGGGAGGAAACCGGAGCACCCGGAGAAAACCCACGCAGACACAGGGAGAACTTGCAAACTCCACACAGGCAGTAGCCGGAATTGAACCCGGGTCCCTGTGATGTGCTGGGCTCCCCCATCATTGAGGATGGGGATATTTGTGGAGCCACCTCCTCCAGTTAGTTGTTTAATTGTCCACCACCACTCACGACTGGATGTGGCAGGACTGCAGAGCTTAGATCTGATCCATTGGTTATGGGATCGCTTAGCTCTGTTCATTGCATGCTGCTTATGCAGTTTGGCATGCAGGTAGTCCCGGGTTGTTGCTTCACCAGGTTGACACCTCATTTTGAGGTATGCCTGGTGCTGCACCTGACATGCGCTTCTGCACTCTTTATTGAACCAGGGTTGGTCTCCTGGCTTGATGGTCATCGTAGAGTGGGGGATATGCCGGGCCATGAGGTTACAGATTGTGGTTGAGTACAATTCTGCTGCTGCTGATGGCCCACAGCGCCTCATGGATGCCCAGTTTTGGATTGCTAGATCTGTTTTAAATCTATCCCATTTAGCACGGTGATAGTGCCACACAACACGATGGATGGTATCCTCAATGTGAAGGCGGGACTTTGTCTCCACAAGGATTGTGCAGTGGTCACTCCTACCAATACAGTCATGGACAGAAGCATCTGCGGCAGGCAGATTGGTGAGGGCAAGGTCAAGTATGTTTTTCCCTCTTGTTGGTTCCCTCACCGCCTGCCGCAGACCCAGTCTAGCAGCTATGTCCTTTAGTACTCGGCCAGCTCGGTCAGTAGTGGTGCTACCGAGCCACTCTTGGTGATGGACATTGAAGTCCCCCACCCAGAGTACATTTTGTGCCCTTGCCACCCTCAGTGCTTCCTCCAAGTGGTGTTCAACATGGAGGAGTACTGACTTATCAGCTGATGGAGGGTGGTAGCTGGTAATCAGTAGGAGGTTACCTTGCCCATGTTTGGCTTGATGCCATGAGACTTCATGGGGTCCGGAGTCGATGTTGAGGACTCCCAGGGCAACTCCCTCCCTGCTGTAGACCACTGTCCCGCCACCTCTGCTGGGTCTGTCCTGTCGGTGGGACAGGACATATCCAGGGATAGTGATTGCAGTGTCTGGGACATTGTCTGTAAGGTATGATTCCGTGAGTATGACTATGTCAGGCTGTTGCTTGACTAGTCTGTGGGACAGCTCTCCCAACTTTGGCACAAGCCCCCAGATGTTCGTAAGGAGGACTTTGCAGGGTCGACAGGGCTGGGTTTCCCGTTGTCGTTTCTGGTGCCTAGGTCGATGCCGGGTGGTCTGTCTGGTTTCATTCCTTTTTATTGACTCCGTAGCGGTTAGGTACAACTGAGTGGCTTGCTAGGCCATTTCAGAGGGCATGTAAGAGTTAACCACATTGCTGTGGGTCTGGAGTTACATGTCGGCCAGACCAGGTAAGGACTGCAGATTTCCTTCCCTAAAGGACCTTAGTGAACCAGATGGGTTTTTACAACAATTGACAATGGTTTCATGGCCATCATTAGACTAGCTTTTAATTCCAGATTTATTAATTAAATTCAAATTCCACCTTCTGCTGTGGTGGGATTCGAACCCATGTCTCCAGATCAATACACTGGGTCTCTGGGTTACTAGTCCAGTGATAATACCACTACGCCACCGCCTCCCCGAGGTGGGCCATGAGAGGAAAGATGGAGAAAGGATACATGGCACTGGAGACTCTTCTCATGGCTGCCCGACTTTTCAACCTTTCTCTCCTCAGTCAGAGCCCCACATTCTGCCTCCTCCCCTGATGACCGAGTTTTCTCGTACACAGGTGTAGGTGGTGCAGTCATTAGAGAGGCCCACACTGGCTCCAAAACCTAGAGAATGTCTGCCACGGGCATCTCATGTCTCAGAGCAAGGGACTGAGCAGCCTACCTCCAGCTCAGCTGACGCTGCAGTGGTTGCAACACACAGGAGTAAGAGAAAGTGGATGAGAAAGATGTCTTAGTTTCACAAGGGGATTCACTTGGGTGTTTATAATGCTGAATGAAAAATATTATTAGAACTCATCATTCTCATGGCTTCTACTTTGTTGCATCCCCGGAGAATACCCTTCAGTTGAATGTTCCGATCAGCCTTTATGAGGAGGAAAAGATGTGAATGTGATACTTGACTGTTGGAATGAGGTGTGTCTTTGGCGGGTGGTGGGGCACAGGGTTTCTGATGGCACTCTCAGATGCCTTTACTTATATAGATTAAGTGAAGCTTGGCGGACGAGGCCGTCGTGAGTTTCTCTGGCAGCCAGCAGTGCAGCTGCAGGCACCCTGGGCACATCTGGCTCCTGCTCCTCTTCCTCAGAGGAGGAGGATGCAAGCCGTTTGTTACGAATGCTTCCATTTTTTTGTTAAATTATGAGGATTTGTGTTTTAAAACTGAAAAAAGATGCTGGAACTTTTTTTTTTAAAAAGGAGGTGGATGTCGGGGAATCCTTTCCTCTAAAACAGCATCCTTACTGCTTAAGTCTGCAAAAAACAGGCCCAGGTAAAAGCAGAAATCCAATACATGCTGGAAAATCACCTAAATGAACCCAGTCAAGGCAGCTCATCTGAGACCTAATGCCATATATTCGTCTTTGTCCCATATCCCTTAATACATATGGTTTATCGGTGCTAGGACCTTGCTGTTTGTAGTGTGCATTAATGATTTAGACGTGAATATAGGAGATATGATCAGTAAGTTCGCAGATGACACGAAAGTTGGTGGTGTCGTAAATAGTGAGGAGGAAAGCCCTAGGTTACAGGACGATATAGATGGGCTGGTGAGATGGGCGGAGCAGTGGCAAATGGAATTTAATCCTGAGAAGTGTGAGGTGATGCATTTTGGGAGGAATAACAAGGCAAGGGAATAATACAATGGATGGTAGGACTCTAGGAAGGACAGAGGGTCAGAGGGACCTTGGTGTACTTGTCCATAGATCACTGAAGGCAGCAGGGCAGGTAGATAAGGTGGTTAGGAAGGCATATGGGATACTTGCCTTTATTAGACGAGGCACAGAATATAAGAGCAGGGCGATTCTGACAGAGATGTATAAAAGGCTAGTTAAGCCACAACTGGAGTACTGTGTACAGTTCTGGGCACCACACTATAGGAAGGATATGACTGCACTGGAGAGGGTGCAGAGGAGATTCACCAGGATGTTGCCTGGGCTGGAGCGTTTCAGCTATGAACAGGGACTGAAAAGGCTAGAGTTGTTTTCCTTAGAACAGAGGAGGCTGAGGGGGGACATGATTGAGGTATTCAAAATTATGAGGGGCATTGATAGGTTAGATAGAAAGAAACATTTTCCCTAAGTGGAGGTGTTACTAACCAGGGGGCATAGATTTAAGGTAAGGGGCAGGAGGTTTAGAGGGGAGTTGAGGAAAAAAAATTTCACTCAGAGGGTGGTTGGAATCTGGAACGCACTTCCTGAAGAGTTGGTAGAGGCAGGAACCCTCACTACATTTAAGAAGTATTTAGATGAGCACTTGAAACGCCACAGCATTCAAGTTTACGGGCCAAGTGCTGGAAAATGGGATTAGAGTAGTTAGGTGCTTGATGGCCGGCACAGGCACGATGGGCCGAAGGGCCTGTTTCTGTGCTGTATAACTCTATGACTCTACTGATTTGCTCAACCACACCCTCACCTCCACCTTTGATGCCCTGATCCCCAATAAAACCATTACTCTCCACTCCATTAATTTCAAGGGCCACAGACTTGAAAGGATATGGCGGTCAACTGGTTTAGTCATCTACCGCCAGGTCAGCATGGACCATATAAAGCATTATGGGGTCCTCCGCTTGTCTGCTAAAGCTGCTCAGTAGGATCATCCTGAAATGTAAAGAAAACCCTCAGCTTGTTTTCTCTACTGAAAACCATCTTCTTAAACCACTCTGCCCTGTCTCCTCAACCCACACCACCAAAATAAGTGTGAGGAACTCATGGACTTCTTTCTCACTAAGATTGAGACCATCCGATCAGCTGCCTCTGCCCCATCTCTCCTTTCCACTAGCCCACCGGGCCAAACTTCCTTTAAAGTTCCCCTCTGTCCTAGCCCTGAAATTGTATCTTTTTCTCCCCTCATGCCCTTTCAGGGTTCATCTTGTTCATGAGGCCCACCACCTGCTCTCTCAATTCTATTCCCAATAAACTGCTGACCACTCAACTTCCCCTCCTGGTCCCCATGTTATTCGATATTGTTAACGGTTCTCTCTTCAGGTCTTGGCCCTCTATCCTTTAAATCTGCCGTCATCACCCCTCTCCCCAAAAAAAACCCCCTGACCCCACTGTCCTTGCAAACTGCCATCCCATCTCCAACCTCCCTTTCCTCTCCAAAGTCCTTGAACCTGTTATCACCTCCAAAATCTGTACCCATCTTTCCCAGTTCTTCAAGTTTGAATCCCTCCAATCAGGATTTTGCCCCTGCCACAGTACCTAAACGGCTCTTATCAAAGTCACAAATCACATCCTAAGTGACTGTGAAAGGTAAACTATCCCTTCTCATCCTTCTTAACCTATCTGCAGCCTTTGACACAGTTGGCCACGCCATTCTCCTCCACTGCCTCTCCACTGTCATCCAGCAGGGTGGGACTACTCTCACCTGGCTCTGTTTTTATCTATCTAATTGTAGCCACAGTATCACTTGCAATGACTTCTCTTCCTGTTCCTGCACCAGTACTTCTGGTGTTTCCATCCTTGCCCCCTCATGTTTTGCATCTAAATGCTGCCCCTCAGCAATATCATCTGAAAGCACAGATTTAGTTTTCACATGTACATTGAGACGCCAAGCTCTACCTCACCACCGTCTCTCTCAACTCCTCCACTGTTGTTAAATTATCGGACTGCTTATCCTACATCCAGTACTGGATGAGCAGTAATTTCATCCAATTAAATTTTGGGAAGACTGAAGCCATTGTTTTCAGTCCTCGCTCCAAGCTCCGTTCCCTAGGTACTGACTCCATCCCTCTCCCTGGCAACAGACTGAGACAAAAACAAGTCTGTTTGCAATCTTGATGTTGTATTTGCCCCAGGTTGAGCTTCTGACCATATATTTGCACCATCACTAAGACTACTTATTTCCAACTCCATAACATCACCTGACTTCGCCCTGTCTCAGCTCATCTTCTGCTGAAACCCTCATTCCTGCCTTTGTTACCTCTAAACGTGACTATTCTAATGCATTCCTGGCTGGTCTCCCACATTCTACCCTCCGTAAACTTGAGGTCATCTAAAACTCTGCTGCCCATGTTTTAACTCGCACCAAGTCCCACTAACCTATCACTGCTGTGTTTGATGACTTACTTTGGCTCCCGGTCAACATACAAACATATGGATTAGGAGAAGTAGGCCATTTGGCCCCTCAAGCCTGCTCCATCATTTGATAAGATCATGGCTGATCTGACTGTGGACTCAACTCTACTTTCCTGTCTACCCCATATCCTTTGACTCCCTTGTCAATCAAGAAGCTGTTTAACTCAGCCTTAAAAATATTCAATGACTCTGCCTCCACTGCTCTCTGGGGAAGAGAATTCCACAGACTAATGACCCTCTGAGAGAAAAAAAATTCTCATCTCCATCTTAAATGGGAGACCCCTTATTTTTAAACTGTGTCCCTTAGCTCTAGTCTCTCCCACAAGGAGAAACATCCTCTCAGCATCCACCCTGCTAAGTCCCCTCAAGATCTTATATGTTTCAATAAGATCACCTGTCATACTTCTAAACTCTAATGGATACAGACCCAACCTGCCCAGGCTTTCCTTATAAAATAATCCCTTCATCCCTGGAATCAGTCAAGCATTATTTAGTTTTAAAATTCTCATCCCTTGTTTTCAAATCTCTCCATGGCCTCAACCTCCCTATCTCTGTAATCTCCTCCAGTCCCACAACCCTCTGAGATATCTGCTGTCCTCTAATTCTGGCTTCTTGAGCATTCCCGATTTTAATTGCTCCACCATTGGTGGCCATGCTTTCAGCTGCCTAGGCCCTAAACTCTGGAATTTCTTCCCTACACCTCTCTGCCTCTCCACCTTGCTTTCCTCCTTTAAGCTTTCGGTCATATGACCTAATATCTCCTTATATGGCTCGGTGTCAAATTTTGCTTTATAATACTCCTATGAAGTGTCGTGACAGTAGATAAATACAAGCTGTTTTCTGTTAACACAAATTTATCAATCAATCTTAGATTTTAATTAACAATTGATCTAGCATCAACTGCTGTTTGCGGAAGAGAGTTCCAAATTTCTACCACCTTTTGTCTGTCGAAGTGTTCCCTAATTTTACTTCTGAAAGGTTTGGCATTAAATTTTAGACTATATGCCCTAGTCCTAGACTCTCCAAACAGCCAAAATAGTTTCTATTTACCCTAAAATATTGAAAATTTCAATCAAATGACCCCTCAAACTTCTAAATTCCAGGGAATAGAACCCTAGTTTGTTTATTCTCATCTCATAGCTTAACCATTGGAGACCAGGTACCATTTTACTAAATCTGCTCTGTACTCACTCCAAGGCCAATATATCCTTCCCCATTTTGGTTGCCTGAACTGTGCACAGTATTCCAGGTGTGGTCTAACCTGGGTTTTGTCTAGCTGAAGCATGGCTTCTATCCCATTGTATTCTAGTCCTCTAGAAATAAAAGCCAGCATTCTATTAGCTTTTCTGATAATCTGTTCATGATATTTTAATGAATTATGTACCTGGACCACCAAGTTTCTAACTTTTCACCGTTTAGAAAGTACTCTGTTCTATCTTTTTTAAGTCCAAAGTGGATGATCTCACGTTTGCCTACATTGAAATCCATTTGCCACAGTTTTGTTCATTCATTTAATCCATCAATATCTCTTTGTAATTTTATGCTTCCATCTACACTGCTTACAATGCTGCCCATCTTTGTATCATCAGCAAATTTGGAAATGTGACTTTCTATCCCATCATATAAATTGTTAATAAATACAGTGAATAGCTGAGGCCCCAACACAGATTTTTGCAAGACACCAACAGTAACATCCTGCCAATTAGAGTACCTTCCCATTATTCCTACTCTCTGTCTCCTGCCACTCAGAAAATTTTCTAACCAAGTCAATAATTTTCCTTCAATTCCATGAGCACTCTTCACAATCTACAAGTCTCAAGTCTGGAGTGTGATGCTTGCAACAACACTCGTGAGGCTTGATACCATCCTGTATAGCACTTGACCAGTATCCATGTCATTGGAGTCAAAATCCACCCTTTCCATCGTTGGTGTCCCAGGCTGCAGTACATACAAGCTACAGGATGAAGTCCAGTAACTCAACAAGGTTACTTTAACAACACCTCTCCACCCTCCTCTCACCAAGAAAAATGAGTCAGGATATCATGGGTACACCATCAAAACTATTTGCACACCACCCTGATGGTGGCAAGTCTTTGATGGATCAGGACGGTACACTGCTCATCACAGGTAACCAGCCTCTGTCCTGGACTTGTAACCACAGTGTTGATACCCAGTTCATTTTCTAGCTCCTTCATTGTTGCCAGATCCAATATCCTGGAATTTCTGACCAAACGGCATTGTGGGAGCACCACTATCATAGGGACTGCAGTAATACAAGGAGAAGAGACCCAACACCACCTTCTCAGGGCAACAAGGGATGGGCAATAAATGCAGTTTTTTCCAACATCACCCATATCCCAAACACAATTTTTTTTTTTGAAAAATCAAAAAGGATTTAAGTGAAAGAGCTGGTTGGCTTTCTGGCAGCCAATGAGGTAAGTGTATTCTTCAATAATTTATTTCTTGTCCTTTAAACCTACTTAGTGGAGAGGTTAAATTGGCTAACCCCAAAAACAGGCATGGGAATCATGGTACGCAATTAACATGCACCTGTTCATTGCGGTGCAGGCAGCAATACTAAATTAGTGCTGTCTGCTGTGTTAAATGACTGCTTTGTGTGGCCAGCACTGGCAGTGTTCATTTGCTGCATGCATCTGCAGCCCCCCCAATATCAGAAGACGCTAGTGCTACTTAAAAGCAGCCTGAACCTCTCAAAGGGGACCTGTGTTGTGGCTGCAAGAAGTGATGGGATATTTTTGAAAAGTGACTGCAATATGATATTTTGAGAAATGGCTGAACATGCGAGAAAGTGAGGACCAACTGTTTCTGGCAACGCACTGGAGGTCTTGGTGCAAGATGTGGAAAGAGAGAGACATACTATACTTGGAGGAGTACATTTATTGCAGCCACTGTGGAAGCACCTCATATGAGCACTAGGATAGGCAAAGGCATGTGGAAGATAGACACTAAAGGAATGCACAAGGGGTATTAGTTTATTTTTGCATGCACTATGTCATGATTGAATTCATAAAATTGGATTGGAATATGCATTTCCTGGTTGTTTTTGTATTCTTGTTATCAGAAAGAGATCAATATGATGGTCAATGATAAAGGAAAGGTAAGGTGTATGGAATTGTGGGTGAATGGAGAAATGTGACTGAGTTTATTGGTATCGCTCATGAATTATTTGATTATACAGGGCACGGGCCATAAAAGGTTGTAGCCTCCCTTCCTCTTCATGTTGCACTTCCTCCTCCTCATGCTTCTGCTCTTCAGCTTCTCACCAGATCTGTAGTGGCAAAGGCAGCTCCCACGTAATGGTAAGGTTCTGCAGCATACTATTACAAATCTTGACACCCGCTCAGCTAAGTACTGTATGTTAAATTCCAGAAAGTTTGTTATGGAAAGATAATGCTGGAGCTTATAATTACTCAGTTTCACATTTATTGTGCAGAATAAAAGGATGACAAACATGTAGCTCCTCACTCAAAACCTCTCCCAATCCCAGTGTGTGTCTGCTTATGTGCTCAACCAAAACCTCAATTAACACCCTTCACCTGCATATAATCAAACCACTGACACACAATTAACAGATTCCCTTCTTTCTTTTACAATACAACTTAGATTAACATGCTGAAACAATATTTCAAAATAAATTCCATATTATGCACAAAGTATTAACATGCTCAAAGAATATTTCAAAATAAATTCCATACTGGGTACAAAGTTTTTACATTGTGAGATGCCCCTCCTCTAGAACCGCTAACAATTTCTTTATACTCGCATTTCTTTTTGTGAAACCATCGGAATGCTGATGACTTGCATTTACCCATTTAAGTTTGGAGATTTCCTTTCTCTCCAGCATTTGTTTCAATCTAGCAAGGTTAATACGTAGTCTTTTCTCACTCATACTTTTTGTAGAGTGTACATTGTCCCACAAAGAACGTTTATCCACATAACATTTAATGGATATCCTATCTTCAGGATGTCCCTTGTTCAGAATTTCACCCAAAATATTTGACAAATAGAACCCCATGTCCACTGCCTCCACAAGACCGAGGGTTTCCGCAGCGAACGTGCTTTTAACAACCCGTTTCATTTTCTTAGCCTCCCAAGCTAAAGGACAATATTTCCCATTTTTACCCATCAGAAATATTATGAAGCTAGCTGCACTTGAATACTCATCACCAAGATTAGCATGTGAAGCATCACTAAAAATTATTAGCTTCATGTTCTTTGGGTCATCTAAGGATGGGAACTTCAGTACACATTTCTCCAGATTTAGTTTTTTCAACATTTTATTTGCCCTTTAAACATTCTCAACTTTTGGATGTTTCATCATTGTGCTTAACTCCAGCACATCAAAACTAACATCAGGCCTAGTCTGAGAGCCCAACCAGTTTAACTGACAAACCAGGCTTCGTAATTGCTCAATCTCTGCTTTACACAGATCATCATCTTTCTGTAATGACCTAACACAGTTAACCGGGATGGGAATAACACTCTCTAAATAGGATTGTTGATTCAAACTTATTCTGCTTTATAGCTAAACCAATATATTTAAAGGCCCCACAAGCCTGACTCCTAATCTTAAATTCTGCCCTAATCTTATTAATAAAATATAAATCCACAGTACCACCCCATAAGAAATCATCAACGTGCATCATGAAAATGCCTGAAAGTTTCCCTTTATGATACCAATAAAACATTGCAGGATCTGCTTTTAGCTGAACACAACCAATTTTCAATATGACAGATCTCACCAAGAAATACCACACCCTGGAAGCATCATTAAGGCCATAGACGCATTTGTTCAGTAACCAACTTAAGTCAATTGACCTTTGGATGCGATAGCCTCAGGACCTTCAACACAAAACACATGAGTATTTGAGGTACAAGGTGCCTCTTTTCCCTCTATCAGCTGCTCAGATTCTGAGATGTTGTAATCAACCCCAATTAATCGTGAAGAATGAACCTTAACAGTTCGATTTCGATGCTTGATAACTACTGTTTTACCATCCCAACCGATTACCTTACCAGGGCCCTTCCATTTTTTAGGCATTACACAGCTACCTACTTCTCAAAAATGGTGCCTAAGAGGCACAAGCATACTTGGATGGGGAGTCCATAGAATACCAATTTGGTAAAGGAGTTTGTGCATGTACAGTCGACAGTTTTTGACAGCTATCTTATAACTGCTCAACTAAAACCCCAATTAACACCCTTCACCTGCATATAATCAAACCACTGACACACAATTAACACTGTAGGTCTCCTCTCAAGTGGTTCAGGCAGCAAAAGCATTGCTTCAAGATGCTAAAGGTATGCTCTTTAATGTTCCTTGGAGCAGCATGGCACTCATTGTAATTCTACTGTGCACATGTCTGGTGGTTCTGGACTGAAGTTATGAGCCATGCAATGAGTGGATAACCCTTGTTGCCCAGTAGCCAGCCTTTAACTTACTATGGTTGATCAAAAACAGGTGATACAGGTGGCACTGCAGGATGAAGGAATTGTGACTACCGCCAGGTTAACAAGTATTCACCTTCATGATGTACTGCCTGTGGTCACACAACAGCTGCACATTAAGGGAGTGAAATTCCTCTTGGTTCATGAAAATGGTTATGTTCACTTGAAGTGCACATAAAGCAATGTGCATGCAGTCATGGCTTTATCATGGGAAAAGCTGAAATCTGTGCAAACCTTTGTGCTCATTCTGTCTGCTTGCCTTTGGCAAGAAAGAATGAAAATAAACTGTTCCTCTGTGTTTAGAAAGCCTCAGTGATGTCTCTGATGCAGCAGTGAACTGCAAATAGTGAGATCTCCAGCAGCAGGCTGAAAGGAGCTAGATGCATAAAAATTAAGAGTCATGGTCACCCCGATAGCCGCAAGCAATTGCCCTGCTTTGAGGTTGCAGTCATGGCTGCAGCAGTTGGCAGATTTCAGTCACCATCTCTTTTGTGAAGAGAAAACATTTATGCATTGGACCTCGCTGAAGTTGAGGTGAACAGAATTGCTCCCTAAAGACATTTGCCCTCCTCCCCTTCCTCGCTCTTCAAGCAGCTTGTCTTTATCTGTGTTGCCTCTCTTCATTCTTCCAGTCATGTTCAATTACCAGAGGAAGCCCTACCAGGCCACCCATGTCAGGAAGCTTCAGCACAAGTTTTTAAATGAGCAAAAAAGTATATCAGCACCAGCCAGACCAGTCCCAGTAGATTATTCAAACATTAGCTTAGTGTAGGAAAGTTCCAAGAACACTTACAATTGCACCAGCAGTCAGAAGAAATCATCAAGCAACTAACATGTAAGTAGATTATGATCCCAATTTTCAGTCCATTAACACCCTATCTGTACTAATGCTTTGTCTTTCATCACACCATTAACATATTGTTTGCCTTTGCTCCACAACCTTCTGGTCAGCTATTCTGTGACCTTGTCCTACTTACACCTTCTCCTTCGTTATCTCTTGCCCCACCCGCGCTTTACTTGCTGATAACCTTTTACATTTCTAATATTTGCTAATTCTGAAGAAGGGTCACTGACCTGAAATGTTAACTGTGCTTCTCTCTCCACAGATGCTGCCAGACCTGCTGAGTATTTCCAGCATTTCTTGTTTTTATATAAGTAAAAAACGGAAGCTGGGTTAACTGATGGTCGGGTTGGGTCGGGCCAGGCCAGGCGCAGGAAAAAATGAAAGGACTCGGGCTGGGTGGGGCTCGGGTCGGATGTGGTTCTGTCGGGCTCGGGTCAGGCTTGATTTGCAGACCCTAGCCGGCCTTTACAGTAACTTGCATGTTTGTAAAAAAAAACAGTTTGCAAATATTTTATTAAGGTGGTGTCTCTTTAAAATCACACCGTTAGATTAATTGGATCTTGCATCAAGCATAATGAATAACCTTTCTGATTCCCTTAGGGTAAGCAATTCTAATTATTATATTTAACACTTCTTCTCTCCAATTTTCTTCTCATCTCTCCCTCTCTCCTGAAGGCAATCACTTAAGCTGGGTTACAGTTCCACAAATTTAAAAGCCCAAACATAAGCTTTTTGGGGCATTTAGACACCCCTTGACACACACACACAATAGAAACTAAGGCAGGAACAACATAATGCCCCTCCCACCTTATTTCCCTAGCAATGCTGACCCAAGTTCAATCACTCAGGAAAGCCCTGGAAATCCGGTGGCAATGTTATGTGGGCAGAGATCTTTTCCCTGCTGTAGCACCTTGGAATTGGGCATTTCACAGGTGCAGTGAGGTACATTAGCCCTCTAGAATTTGTGTTTATTAAGGGTTAAACAGAAATCTGTATTAGGGTCTGCATTTACAAATTAGTGCCATGTGAAAGTATGCATGTCACACGGCACAGCCTTCAGCTTACGAACACCAGAACAATGTCTTAAACATACCAGACAAAAATTAGAAACAGACCCTTTGTTGTCTTTTGCAGTAATTTCAAAGTCGTTAGAGATTTCTGCAACAAATATTAGCTTTAATTTTGCATTTATATAGGTACTGCATTGTTTGTTTTGTTTGCAAATCACAGAATTGTTACAATGCAGAAGGAGGCCACTCGGCCTATTGTGTCCCTAGATTCTTGTCTATTGCAATAGATTCTATCGCACCGGCTCTCTGATAGAGCAATTCACTCAGTTCCATTCCCCGCCTTCTCCCCATAACCTGCACATTCTTCCTTTTCATACAACAATCTACTTCCTTTTTGAACTGTGAAGGTACGTTTAGTATTTGGATGAAGAATGACCTTGATTGGTGATAACACCCACTTCTTTACAATAATGGTTTGAGAGAGATGCTTCAACTCCCTCAAATCACAAAACTATTGAATGTTATTGCACAGCAGCAGTTATTTTTCTCTCCCCAAGGCACCTAGTCTAATTCCATTCTCCTGCTTAGTCACCATAGCCTTTAATATTTTTTATTTTCAAGAAACTATGAATTCCACTAAAAGAACTTTGCTTCAATAAAAGTTTATAGAAGAGAATTTCACACACTACCTATTGCATAAATACATTTTTTCCAACTTGTCCTTGAATTTTTTTGCGATTAGCTGGCACAAAGTTTGAATAAAATCTACTGTTACACAGATGCCTTAAGCTCTTTCTGAACTTTCTACATTAATTCCCTCCTAAGATTTCATTCTTTTGCAGTATGTTATAAATCAGTGAAGATTCTAATATCTGAACAGAAATGTTGCTTTACTTTTAATCTTAGTATTTAATCACAGATATTCTGAATCTGTTTCCTACCTCTCAGAGTTCAAAGCTCTGCATGAACATGCTGCCTCTATCTTGACTCAGTTTCTGAAGTACGGTCCACGATCTTAGCCTGTAAAATCTGCAAAGATGTGATCCAGCAGTTATGCCATCGACAAGATGCATTGCAGTAATTTGCCAAGGGTCCTTTGACAGCACCTCACAAACCCACAACCTCGACCATCTAGAAGGACAAGAGTAGCCAGCACACCACCCCCAAGTTCTTCTCCAACTCACAAACCATTCTGACCTGAGAACTGTATCACCATTTCCTCATCGTTGTTTGGTCAAAATCCTCGAACTCCCTCCCTAACAGCACTGCAGGTATACCTACACCACATGGACTGCAGCATTTCAAGGTGGATTACCACCATCTTCTCAAGGGTAATTAGGGGTGGGCAATAAATGGTGGCCTTGCCAGCAATGCACACATTCAGTGAATGAATAAAAAAAGGGTTCAGTGGGGAGGGGACTAAGGGAGCAGGAATTGGGCATCATGATGAGCTTGGCGAGGGCATGAGGGAGAGGGTGAAGTAACTGCAAAATGATGAGGGTTCCAAAGTAGAGTGGGTGGAAGCCCTAACACCATGACCGGCTGCTGTAATGAAAGTGAACTGCTCTGAAAGGATCCCATTTTTGTATCCTCCAACATCAGTCTCAAGTGGCTGCCTAATGCCACAAATTTCTGCTCTCCCCACAACTAATGGGTGCTGCAGCTGCGTCGACATTGGCACAGGCACCCAATCACTATATGTTTATTGCCTGTTCCAAACTATTCCAACAGTGTCAGGAACACAAGTCAGAACGATACACAAGCCCCACTCCAGCACTACTACAGCAGCAGAGTGGGACTTTGTCGGGATGAAGCATCAAATTTTCCAAAGCCAAGCCAATGAAGGTCTGATTTATGTGATGCCTCCTCTGAGTGCCTGAAAGCCCTCTGTCGTCAATCTAGAAAATGTCAGTGACATAAAAGCTGAGGTTGAGGCCAGAGTTGACCTAATGTTACTAATAGTGCCTGGCAGATGGTCAATCATCTTTGTGAGGTTTGTGGCATACTTCAGCTACACTTTGTACTGAAACTGAGTGTCTGCTCATCCACTGCTCTGCCATGTCCAGGTACTTGATGCTGTTGCAGTATACCAATTGCCTAGAGTAGTATTAGCTGTGATCTGGAACCTCCCATAGCCTCTGCACTCCAAAGCCATCTACGCCTCAAGCTCCTACTGAACTGAGGTAATCAACATTGGTTGCTGTGCCAACATTTTTGAGGACATGGCTAATTTTCATAAATGCATTTTCAATCAGGAGCAAGTCTCAAAAGAGTAGCAGTAAAAATTGAAGAAAAGACCATTGCAAATCCTACCAATATTGGTCCACTATTTATTCATTTTTAAAAATTCATTAGGGGGAGGCTGCGGCGTAGTGGTATTATCACTGGACTAGTAACATGGAGACCTAGGGTATTGATCTGGGGACATGGGTTCGAATCACACCACAGCAGAAGGTGGAATTTGAACTTAGTTAATAAATCTGGAATTAAAAGCTAGTCTAATGATGACCATGAAACCATTGTCGATTGTTGTAAAAACCCATCTGGTTCACTAATGTCCTTTAAGGGAAGGAAAACTGCTGTCCTTACCTGATCTGGCCTATATGTGACTCCAGACCCACAGCAATGTGGTTAACTCTTATGCCCTCTGAAATAGCCCAGCAAGCCACTCAGTTGTAAATAACTGCTCCCAAGTCAATAAAAAGGAATGAAAATGGACGGACCACCAGGCATTGACCAAGGCACCGGAAACGACAACGGCAAACCCAGCCCTGTCGATCCTGCAAAGTCCTCCTTACTAACATCTGGGGACTTGTGCCAAAGTTGGGAGAGTTGTCCCACAGACTAGTCAAGCAACAGCCTGACATAGTCATACTCACGGAATCATACCTGACAGACAATGTCCCAGATACTGCAATCACTATCCCTGGGTATGTCCTGTCCCACCGGCAGGACAGAACCAGCAGAGGTGGTGGCAAATTGGTCTACAGCAGGGAGGGAGTTGCCCTGGGAGTCCTCAACATCGACTCCGGACCCCATGAAGTCTCATGGCATCAGGTCAAACATGGGCAAGGTAAACTCCTACTGATTACCACTTACTGCTCTCCATAAGCTGATGAGTCAGTACTCCTCCATGTTGAACACCACTTGGAGGAAGCACTGAGGGTGGCAAGGGCACAAAATGTACTCAGGGTGGGGGACTTCAATGTCCATCACCAAGAGTGGCTCGGTAGCATCACTACTGACCGAGCTGGCCGAGTACTAAAGGACGAGGGAAAAACAAACTTGACCTTGTCCTCACCAATCTGCCTGCCGCAGATGCTTCTGTCCATGACTGTATTGGTAGGAGTGACCACCGCACAGTCCTTGTGGAGACTAAGTCCCGCCTTAACTTTGAGGATACTGTCCATTGTGTGTTGTGTAGCACTATCACCGTGCTAAATGGGATAGATTTCGAACAGATCTAGCAATGCAAAACTGGGCATCCATGAGGCGCTGTGGGCCATCAGCAGCAGCAGAATTGTACTCAACCACAATCTGTAACCTCATGGCCCAGCATATCCCCCACTCTACCATTACCATCAAGCCAGGAGACCAACTCTGGTTCAATGAAGAGTGCAAGCCAGAAGCAGCACCAGGCATACCTCAAAATGAGGTGTCAACCTGGTGAAGCTACAACACAGGACTACTTGCATGCCAAACTGCATAAGCAGCATGCAATGGACAGAGCTAAGCGATCCCACAGCCAACGGATCAGATCAAAGCTCTGCAGTACTGCCACATCCAGTCGTGAATGGTGGTGGACAATTAAACAAGTAACTGGAGGAGGTGGCTTCACAAATATCCCCATCCTCAATGATGGGGGAGCCCAGCATAACAGTGCGAAAGATAAGACAGAAGCATTTGCAACAATCTTCAGCCAGAAGTGCCGAGTTGATGATCCATCTCGGCCCCCTCCTGAAGTCCCCAGCATCACAGATGCCAGTCTTCAGCCAATTCGATTCACTCCGCGTGATATCAAGAAACGACTGAAGGCACTGGATACTGCAAAGGCTATGGGTCCTGACAATATTCCGGCAATAGTACTGAAGAACTGTGCTCTAGAACTTGCCGCACCCCTCGCCAAGCTGTTCCAGTATAGCTACAACACTGGCATCTACCCGGCAATGTGGAAAATTGCCCAGGTCTGTCCTGTGCACAAAAAGCAGGACAAGTCCAACCCAGCCAATTACCACCCCATCAGCCTACTCTCAATCATCAGCAAAGTGATGGAAGGTGTCATCAACAGTGCCATCAAGCAGCACTTGCTTAGCAATAACCAGCTCAGTGATACCCAGTTTGGGTTCCGACAGGGGCACTCAGCACTTGACCTTATACAGCCTTGGTTCAAACATGGACAAAAGAGCTGAACTCAAGAGGTGAGGTGAGAGTGACTGCCCTTGACATCAAGGCAGCATTTGACCGAGTATGGCATCAAGGAGCCTTAGCAAAACTGGAATCAATGGGAATCAGGGGGAAAACTCTCTGCTGGTTAGAGTCATACCTAGCGCAAAGGAAGATGGCTGTGGTTGTTGGAGGTCAATCATCTGAGCTCCAGGCCATCACTGCAGGAGTTCCTCAGAGTAGTGTCCTAGGACCTACCAGCTTCAGCTGCTTCATCAATGACCTTCCTTCAATCATAAGGTCAGAATTGGGGATGTTCGCTGATGATTGCACAATGTTCAGCACCATTCGCGACTCCTCAAATACTGAAGCAGTCCGTGTAGAAATGCAGCAAGACCTGGACAACATCCAGGCTTGGGCTGATAAGTGGCAAGTAACATTTGCGCCACATAAGTGCCAGGCAATGACCGCCTCCAACAAGAGAGAATCTAACCATCTCCCCTTGACATTCAATGGCATTACCATCGTTGAGTCCCCCACTATCAACATCCTAGGGGCTACCATTGACCAGATACTGAACTGGAGTAGCCATATAAATACTTTGGCTACAAGAGCAGGTCAGAGGCTAGGAATCCCGCGGCGAGTAACTCACCTCCTGACTCCCCAATGTCTGTCCACCATCTACAAGGAACAAGTCTACAAGGAGTGTGATGGAATACTCTCCACTTGCCTGGATGGGTCCAGCTCCAACAACACTCAAGAAACTTGACACCATCCAGGACAAAGCAGCCCGCATGATTGGCACACCATCCACAAACATTCACTCCCTCCACCACCGACGCACAGTGGCAGCAGTATATACCATCTACAAGATGCACTGCAGCAACGCACCAAGGCTCCTTAGACAGCATCTTCCAAACCCGCGACCTCCATCACCTCGAAGGACAAGAGCAGCAGATGCATGGGAACATCACCACCTGCAAGTTCCCACCCAAATCACACACCATCCTGACTTGGAACTATATCGCCGTTCCTTCACTGTTGCTGGGTCAAAATCCTGGAACTCCCTTCTTAACTGTGGGTGGGGGTTCCAGGATTTTGAACTCCCTTCCCACTGTGGGTGTCCCTATCTCACATGGATTGCAGCGGTTCAAGAAGGCAGCTCACCACCATCTTCTCAAGGGCAATTAGGGATGGGCAACAAATGCTGGCATAGGCATTGATGCCGACATCCCATGAATGAATAAACATTTTTTTATGGGATCTGAGTGTCGCTGGCAAGGCCAGCAATTATTCCCCATCCCTAATTGCCCCAGAGAAGGTGATGGTGAGCCTCCTTCTTAAAATGCTGCAGTCCTTCTGGTCTTGGTACACCCACAGTGCTGTTGAGAAGGGAGTTCCAGGTTTTTGACCCAGCGACAGTGAGGCAACGGCAATACAGACCCAAGTCACAATGACGTGTGATTTGGAGGGGAACTTGCAGGTCATGGCGTTCCCATGCGTCTGCTGCCCTTGTCCTTCTCGGTGGTAGAGGTCGCGGGTTTGCAAGTTGCTCCAAAGGAGGCTTGGCGAGTTGCTACAGTCTATCATGTATATGGTACACACTGCTGGCACTGTGTGCCGGTGATGGAGGGAGTGAATGTTTACGGTGGTAGACGGGGTGCTGATCAAGCAGGCTGCTTTGTCACAGAATGGTTACAGCACAGAAGGAGGCTATTTGGACAGTCGTGTATGTGCCAGCTCTGTGCAAGAGCAACTCACCTCGTCCCATTCCCCCGCCTTTTCCCTGCAGCACTGCAAATTTTTTCTCCTGGATGTATTCATCCAGGCAAGTGGAGAATGTTCCATTACACTCCTGACTTGTGACTTGCAGATGGTGAACAGGCTTTGGGGAGTCAGGAAGTGAATTACACGCTGCAGAATTCCCAGCCTCTGACCTGCTCTTGTAGCCACAGCATTTATAGGGCTGATCCAGTTCAGTTTCTGGTCAATGGCAACCCCCAGGATGTTGATGGTGGGGGATTCAACGATCGCAATGCCATTGAATGTCAATTGGAGACAATTAGCTTCTCTCTTGTTGGAGATGGTCATTGCCTGGCGCTTGAGTGGCGCGAATGTTACTTGCCACTTATCAGCCCAAGCCTGAATGTTGTCCAGGTCATGCTGCATGTGGACATGAACTACTTCAGTATCTGAGGAGTCGCGAATGGTACTGAACACTGTGAAATCATTAGCGAACATCCCCACTTCTGACCTTATGATGGAGCGAAGATCATTGATGACATAGCTGAACTTGGTTGAGCCTAGGACACTACCCGGAGGAACTTCTGCAGCAATGTCCTGGGCTTAGATATTTAGCCTGCAACCTTCTTCCATTGTACTAGGAATGACTCCAACCAGTGGAGAGTTTTCCCTGATTCCTATGTACCTTTTGATTAACTTAGCATTTATAGAAAATATGTCCCTTAACTTTTCTTCATTTCGGGAACAGTGACCATAATTCCATAAGTTTTAAGGTACTTGTGGATAAGGATAAGAGTAGTCCTCGGGTGAAGGTGCTAAATTGGGGGAAGGCTAATTATAACAATATTAGGCAGGAACTGAAGAATTTAGATTGGGGGCGGCTGTTTGAGGGTAAATCAACATCTAACATGTGGGAGTCTTTCAAACGTCAGCTGATTAGAATCCAGGACCAGCATGTTCCTGTGAGGAAGAAAGACAAGTTTGGCAAGTTTTGGGAAGCTTGGATAACGCAGGATATTGTGAGCCTAGTCAAAAATAAAAAGGAAGCATTTGTAAGGGCTGGAAGGCTAGGAACAGACGAAGCACTTGAAGAATATAAAGACAGTAGGAAGGAACTTAAGCAAGGAGTTAGGAGGGTTAAAAGGGGTCATGAAAAGTCATTGGCAAACAGGATTAAGGAAAATCCCAAGGCTTTTTATACGTATATAAAGAGCAAGAGGGTAACCAGGGAAAGGGTTGGCCCACTCAAGGACAGAGATGGGAATCTATGTGTGGAGCCAGAGGAAATGGGCGAGGTGCTAAATGAGTACTTTGCATCAGTATTCACCAAAGAGAAGGACTTGGTGGATGATGAGCCTCGGGAAGGGAGTGCAGATAGTCTCAGTCATCTCATTATCAAAAAGGAGGAGGTGTTGGGTGTCTTGCAAAGCATTAAGGTATATAAGTCCCCAGGGCCTGATGGGATCTACCCTAGAATACTGAGGGAGGCAAGGGAAGAAATTGCTGGGGCCTTGACAGAAATCTTTGCATCCTCATTGGCTACAGGTCAGGTCCCAGAGGACTGGAGAATAGCCAATGTTGTTCCTTTGTTTAAGTAGGGTAGCAAGGATAATCCAGGAATTTATAGGCCGGTGAGCCTTACGTCAGTGGTAGTGAAACTATTAGAGAGGATTATTCGGGACAGGATTTACTCCCATTTGGAAACAAACGAACTTATTAGCGAGAGACAGCATGGTTTTGTGAAGGGGAGGGCGTGTCTTACGAATTTGATTGAGTTTTTTGAGGAAGTGACGAAGATGATTGATGAAGGAAGGGCGGTGGATGATATCTATATGGACTTTAGTAAAGCCTTTGACAAGGTCCCGCATGGCAGACTGGTACAAAAGGTGAAGTCACACGGGATCAGAGGTGAGCTGGCAAGATGGATACAGAACTGGCTCGGTCATAGAAGACAGAGGGTATCAGTGGATGGGAGTTTTTCTGAATGGAGGGATGTGACTAGTGGTGTTCCGCAGGGATCAGTGCTGGGACCTTTGCTGTTTGTAGTATATATAAATGATTTGGAGGAAAATGTAGCTGGTCTGATTAGTAAGTTTGCGGACGACAAAAAGGTTGGTGGAGTTGCAGATAATTAGAACATTACAGCGCAGTACAGGCCCTTCGGCCCTCGATGTTGCGCCGACCTGTGAAACCATCTGACCTACACTATTCCATTTTCATCCATATGTCTATCCAATGACCACTTAAATGCCCTTAAAGTTGGCGAGTCTACTACTGTTGCATGATGAGGATCGTCAGAGGATACAGCAGGATATAGATCGGTTGGAGACTTGGGCGGAGAAATGGCAGATAGAGTTTAACCCGGACAAATGTGAGGTAATGCATTTTGGAAGGTCTAATGCAGGTGGGAGGTAGACAGTAAATGGCAGAAACCTTAGGAGTATTGACAGGCAGAGAGATCTGGGCGTACAGGTCCACAGGTCACTGAAAGTGGCAACGCAGGTGGATAAGGTAGTCAAGAAGGCATACGGCATGCTTGGCATCATCGGTTGGGGCATAGAGTATAAAAATTGGCAAGTCATGTTGCAGCTGTACAGAACCTTAGTTCGGCCACACTTAGAATATTGCGTGCAATTCTGGTCGCCACACTACCAGAAGGACGTGGAGGCTTTGGAGAGGGTACAGAGGAGGTTTACCAGGATGTTGCCTGGTCTGGAGGGCATTAGCTATGAGGAGAGGTTGGAAAAACTCGGATTGTTTTCACTGGAACGACGGAGGTGGAGGGGCGACTTGATAGAGGTTTACAAAGTTATGAGCGGCATGGACGGAGTGGATAGTCAGAAGCTTTTTCCCAGGGTGGAAGAGTCAGTTACTTGGGGACATAGGTTTAAGGTGCGAGGGGCAAAGTTTAGAGGGGATGTGCGAGGCAAGTATTTTACACAGAGGGTGGTGAGTGCCTGGAACTTGCTGCCAGGGGAGGTGGTGGAAGCAGGTACGATAGCGACGTTTAAGAGACATCTTGACAAATACATGAATCGGAAGGGAATAGAGGGATATGGGCCCCGGAAGTGCAGAAGGTGTTAGTTTAGGCAGGCATCAAGATCGGTGCAGGCTTGGAGGGCCGAATGGCCTGTTCCTGTGCTGTACTGTTCTTTGTTCATAATAATGATCTAAAACCTGGAACTATTTTCTTTGCCATTCTCTGAATCATTTTCATGGTCTCTCGAGTTCATTTCCCAATGCGTTAATATATTTTCTGAACATTTTGTGACAGGCACAAAACTGAATTTTGTCCAGTTTTTCAGCAGGTTGAACCATCTCGGTTGTTATATGTGATCCATTTGAGCAAGTTTTACACAGTGGATAGAAATCTGCCAATTATGAGGAGCAAAGAACTTTTATCTTGTTATGATCAGCCACTATGACTTCAGTCTTCTGTCAATGACAGAGTCAAGATCAAATCAGGACAGTTTTAAAATTTTGTCTGCATGCTCATATTATTTTTCACTGAGCTTTTATTGGAATCAAAACTGTGATTCTTTCTTTCAAGGAACAGATTGAGTACAACATAGCTTCTGATGGAAATAACACCAATTCAGAAGAGGCGCTTATCCAAGTGAAAACACTTTCAGTTTAAAGGTAAATTATTTTATTCCCTCTGAGGGACATGTGCCAAGATGTTAAGATTGAGCAGAGTAGTCATCATACAAATCTGTGTTGGTTGCTCTAAATCTCCACGATCTTACTGTCAATTCCACTATTCTTCCCCGCAGCAAAAAAAATTGTTGTAGAGCCTTTTCAAATGCCTGATAAAGATTGAAGTGGTATTATGCAGAGCACGTCAAATTTTGTTCAGACATTTTCGCCTTTCATGGTAACTTCTACAAACTTCATTCATTCAAAAGAATAATTGTCAAAACAACAGACACCTTGTGTTACTGCAGTGTTCGGCCGACCCCAGTGAATTTTCAGGTTCAGCCTAATTCTAATAAAGGTGGCAAAACCTTACCCATATTTGGCCTCTCAATGAAAGCTCAATGGGATTGGGTATTACACACCAGCAATCCTTAAATTGATGGGCTTAAAGAAATGTGGCAATAGAGTCATAATGGCACAGGAGGCCACCATTCGTCCCAGCGAGTCCATGATGGCTCTCTGTAGAGCAACCCAATCAGTCCCATTCCCTGGCTCTATCCTGATAGCCCTGCCAGTTTATTTCCCTCAAATGCCCAACCAATTTCCTTTTGAAATCATTTATCGTCTCTGCTTCTATCACCCTTGTAGGCAGCAAGATCCAGGTCATTACCACAAGCTGCAAAAATAATTCTTCCTCACATCCCCCCCTGCATGTCTTGCCCAAAATGGGAAAAACTTTTCTGTGTCTACCTTATCTAAACCTGTCATAATCTTGGACACCTCTATTAAATCTCCCTTCAATCTCCTTTGCTCCAAGGAGAACAGCCCCTTCTTGTCCAACATCATCTTGTAGCTAAAATCCCTCATTCCTGGAACCATTCTGGTAAATCTCCCCCGCAACCTTACATCCTTTCTAAAGCGTGGTGACCAGAACTGAATGCAATACTCTAGCTGAGGTCTGCCCAGAACTTTATAAAGGTTCAGCATAACTAAGCTTACTTTTGTACTCAATGCCTCTATTTATGAAGCCCAAGATGCCATATGCTTTGCTAAGTACTCCCTCAATATGTCCTGCCACCTTCAAAGATATATGCACATGAACCACCCACCCAACCCTCCCGCCCCGCCCCACCCCCAGGTCCCCATGACTCTGTAAACTCTTTAGAACAGTGCCATTTAGTCTATATTGCATCTCCCTATCGCTTCTACCAAAATGCATCACCTCACACTTTTCTGTATAAAATTTCATCAGCCACTAGTCCGCCCATTCTGCTAGCCTATCTATCTCCTGATGCAGTCGACTGGTATCTTCACTGTATGCCACACCTCCAAGTTTGGCATCATCGGCAAATTTTGAAAATTTACTCTGGATTCCAATATTCAACATGGGAACAGAAGTTTTGAAAACCCTACAAGAGGTCGGAAGTATTTCAAATGCATATGGCAGCCTTTCCAGATATTAGGGGCAAAAACATTTGTCAACACTATCCAACGCTTAGCTCAACAAATAAAGATCTAGGCAATGGAGTCTGCTGACTAATGATGGAGTGGCACAGCACCTGAATCTCCTGTTTGATGAATGGTAAAGTGGAGGTGATGCTGCATGAGTTGAATGTAGGAAGTTTGCCCTGTTCACTCCAGGGCACCAAGCTCAGAAGATATCACAGCAGTATGCCCAACAGGAGGCAGAGGCCGGGCTCAACATTCCATACCCTACCTGCAAGACCTGGGAACAGATAGGGAAGATGATAGACTTTAAGAAAGCTGCCTCTCCAATGATTATATTTACCATGCTATACATTTACAACTAACATTTACTGATGGAACATTCCAAATCTACATATAACATTGTAGCCCCTTCACTGCTGGCCTTAAATACTTATAAACATCATGCCACTTGCAATTGAAAACTCTGGCACATTCACACCTTCAATGGGTTTCACACACAGAAGCAGCAACCTCAACAACATATTTATACAGTGCCTTTAACATAATAAAATGTCCCAAGGTGCTTCACAGGAGCATTATCAAAACAAAATATGACACCAAGCCAAATAAGGAGATATTAGGTAAGATGACCAAAAGCTTGGTCAAAGAGGTAGGTTTTAAGGAGTGCCTTAAAGGAGGAAAGCTAGGTAGAGAGGCAGAGGTGTCCAGGGAAGGAAATCCAGAACTTAGGGCCTAGGCAACTGAAGTCATGGCCACCAATGGTGGAGTAATTAAAATTGGGGATGCTCAAGACAGACCAGAATTAGATGATTGCAAATAGCTCGGAGGGTCGTGGGACTGGGGGAGATTGCAGAGATAGGGAGGGGCAAGGCCATGGAGGGATCTGAAAACAAGGATGAGTATTTTAAAATCAAGGCGCTGCTTGACTGGGAGCCAACGTAGGTCAATGAGCACAGGGGTAATCGGTAACAGGACTTGGTACCAGTTAAGACACAAGCAGCAGAGTTTTGGATGACCTCACGTTTCTGGAGGGTAGAATGTGGGAGACCAGCCAGGACTGCGTTGGAATAATCAAGTCTAGAGGTAACACAGGTTTTAATGAGGGTTTCAGTAGCAGATGAGCTGAGATGGGGTGAAATTGGGCAATATTACAGAGGTAGAAGTAGGCAGTCTTAGTGATAGCGCAAGTATGTGGTTGGAAGCTCACCTTGGAGTCAAATATGACACCAAGGTTGCAAACAGACTGGTTAAGTCTCAGACTGTTGCAAGGGAGAGGGATGGAGTGTGTAGTTAGGGAACGGAGTGTAAAGCAGGGACCAAAAAAGCACTACAACACAACCTAGCTGCTCAATGCATGGTACCTTAACACCCAGAAAGTGCTGTAGCTTGGACACCTGTTTGTCGTTGTGGATTTGCCGCTTCAACTTAAATATCAAGACTATTGCTCTATTTACACAAAATGACACCTAATCCAAGGAAAAGGACCCAAAATAGAAGAGGGGTGATCAATTAATCGACTTCAGCCTCCTTGGATGACATCCTGGACAACCTTATAGGACCTATTGAAGTGGTCAGAAAAGGTAAAGCTTTGGGCATCCCCCAACCTACAGATAGTTCTAGGTAAAACCACTAAGTACAACAGCAAGAAATTATTCAACTATTTGAGGGGGAGACGGTGGTGTAGTGGAAATATCACTGAACTAGTAATCCAGAGATCTAGGCTATTGCCCTGAGGACATGGGTTAATTAATAAAAATCTGGAATGGAAAGCTACTCTCAGTAATGGTGTCATGAAACTATCGTCGATTGTCATAAAAATCCATCTGGTTCACTAATGTCCTTTAGGGAAAGAAATCTGCCATCTTTATCTGGGCTGGCCTCCATGTGACGCTGGACCCACAGCAATGTGGTTGACTATTAACTGTCCTCTGAAATGGGCTAGCCACTCAGTTGTCAAGGGCAAGGAATGGGCAACAAATGCTGGCTTGCCAGCAATGCCCATATCCCATTAAGGAATAAAAAATACACTTTAGCAGCAGGAGGACTGTGAAGAAAGAGATAAGATCCTTAAGGAATGTAGGCTGAAATTTAGTATGAATAGAGACTAATGAAAATAATGACTGAAGCATTGACTACACAGGGCCATAGTTCCATATCCTGTATAATTGGAGATAATCTCAAATATGGTAATAATCCAAATTTATTTACGGGGGCCTGTTTATGGTCGGGGGGGGTGGGGGGTGGTGGTGGTGTTTAATTTTCTGAGCATATGCTGGAAAAGGATCCATTATTACTGGTAGCATACAAGGTTTCTTACTGACAGGACACACTTGCAAAATTTTGACCATCATTCAATGCAGGATCTAAACAAACTCAAAACAAAATACTTTGGTGTACAGTATCCCAGGGACTCAAGAGAGACGAAGTCATCACAAAAATCACTAAATGTTTGACAGATCCCACTTGATTGAAAACTAGCTAATATAATGGCCATATTCAATAAAGTTACAATTTAATTCAAGAAACTACAGATTAATTAGTCTTACATCAATATAGTTCTAAAATAATGGAATCAATCAACTGGAAAATTTGTAAAATAACAAACTAAAAAATAGCAGTTAATAGAGTTTCAGAAGGGGAAGGTTTGCCTGACCAATCTCACTGACTCTTTTCGAGGAGATGGTGTCCTAACAGGACTGAGGTAAACTTTGTGCCTTGTGACTTTGACAAAGTTGCTTACGAAATGCTGTTACATCAACTTAAACTAGTAGTCATTCAATGTAAAACATGTTAGAGTGAATAGGGTGCTCCAGAGTTAAGTTTTAGCATGCCTACTGTATCTAATTTACATTCGTGACTTAAATTTAGAACCTTTATGCAAACTAGTCAAATGCTGTGACCAAAGCAGAAGCTGAACCTGAAGAAGCAGCCAGTGAACCTATAAAATGAGTTAGATGAGAAAAAAAATGTTTAGAGAAGTGGTAGGTGAAAATGTAGTTTACACATAGGAAGAAAAATATAAGTATTCCATGAATATTTTAAATATCTATCAGTAAAGATCAAAATGATCTCTGAATACTTGCAGACTCCATAACGAGAATGTTAACTCCCAAGGGTGGGTGTGGGTTGGGTGGGAAGTAAAAATGTGTTAAATTTCAAAACCGACTCCAACCTGCCCACTTCCGGTTTTAATGGAGGCGGTCGGGGAATGGGCCTCCAATCTGCTCTTAGGAAGCAGATCGATCACTGAAATCTTTTAAGGAGGCTATGTGCATCCATTTTAACAGGTTTTATATTTTTAACTGTTAACCAGGTTTCCCAGGGCTTCAGAATCCAACGGGTAACAGGACGCGAGAATGGCAAGATCCATAAAGTAAGTTATTTTACAGCATTGCTTGTGGGTTCGGAGGATCAGGAGTGTTTCCTCCAGGCCTAACAAGCTTACCTCTGTACCTCGCCAATATTACTGGTAGCATACAAGTCTTCCTGCTGACAGGACACACTTGAAAAATTTTGACCATTATGCAATGCAGGATCTAAACAATCTCAAAACAAAATAGCTTGGTGTACAGTATCCCAGGGATCTCCGACTTCCCCACCCACCCCCCACCTCCCCACCATCTCCAACACTGCGACACCTCAAGACCTCCCTACACTCCCACATACCTGGCATACACTGCTCATCTAATTTCCCACCTAACAGACCGCCAGCCTGTTAATCAGGCTGGCAGTTGGGCGTGAAACATACTGGAAAAAATTAGTAAAATCCTGCAGGACATTCAAGAAACCCTTACTTTCAGATTTCACGACTGGAATCCTCTCTCCATGGCCTTGAGTAAGTAAACCCAAGCTTAAAATGCCCGATAACTAGAAAGGAGCAATGAACAAAGCAAACAGAGCTCTGAACTATATGGCCGAAACAGAATACGAATCACAGGAAGTTGTGCTTAAAGAGCTGATTATGCTGTCCCATCAGAGTACCAGCAGGTCTACATCTCACCATACACACTGTATGCCCAAAAATCGAGGAAAGCTGACTGCTTAATTTTGTGAGGCACATACAGATCCTAAATAGTTTGAACATGCTTCCTGTACTCAATGGTCCACATGCAAGAAGCATGACTGCTGGGCAGATGGGATATACAGTATAAAGCACAACACAGCAGTCTTAAAAAGATGGCTGGGAAATTTTAAACTGGTGCAGCCACTTAAATGTAAGCAATTGCATAATGGGACAAAATATTATTTCAGAATTCAGAAAGCCTGAAAATAGCATTTAAATATTTCTAAGTCTTTCTATAAGTTGTACGGTGAGAAAGAAGTAGTAAGCCAAAAGTTTGATAGTTGGCAAACTGGCAGTGATCAGCTTGGGTAGCAGGAGCATTTTCTTGCTTGGCACTCAAGGGTATCTCCTTCCTACAAGACTATATTGCAGTAGGTCTTCCAGGAGATGGTGGCCAAACTGAACACTTAGCAAAATCTAGAAACAGATGTGGAAGAAGATGGCATACTTTAAGGAATCTCATAAAGTTTTACTACCCAACAGTATCACATACTAAGCAGATGGGCCAAGATTGTATACCATAAATTGCAGTCTGTCAACCCTTCACCGAAGTCAGAGTTTTCAGGTTTTTATATTACATATTCTTTGGGCTCAGTGCTACTGGTCACTCTTGTAAACATACCTCGTGTCTCCTGCACAGGAGGGCACCTTTTCTTCTGCTCAATATCTAGTTAACAGATGGCAGGGCTGAGGGTTTGTAACAGAAAATCCTTATTCTCCTAGTTACAGGAGGTGAGTGAAAAAACAACTTGCCAAGATGGCACCAGCTTTAGACCAATTATATGAATTACATGACAATCTACAGTTTCCTCACTGAGAATATAAATTTCCTGTCCTCCTCAGGCTAAGTAAACAAAATCAGCTCAGCCACAAAGGCAAAACCTATATCGTCACACAACCTTACAGCTCCTTTGTATACTCAAACTTCAGCAAAGCACACACTCAAGCTATAATTTATAACTGAAATCTTGGTACTTTACACACATCAAATAATAGTAACATAACCCAGCTGAAAGATGCATGATCATTTCAAGGTGACTAGGATGGACTGCAGATTAATCATACGCCATTCACTGTGTTGTACTAATACAACATTTCAAGATTACTTTTCTGTTTGTACACATGTAACATAATGCACAGGAAGCACAAGCCATGCTTCTCTTGGAGGAAGATGCACTGGATATCCTTGTTAATCTCTCTGGCATGCCTTCTTCCATCTTGTTCAATTTAACCATTAAATATTGGATTATTTTTTGTCTTTAGCACCTGTGCGGAGTGCAGAGAGAAAAACTGAATGGGGAGGATCCCAACCATCTAACAAAGCAAGTTTGATTTCCTTCTTAGTACTTCCTTCTTAATATTTTCTTCTATTCATCTAGTGTTCCATCAGGAGTGGCAAGTTAAATTTGGAGTGAATATGAACCAGTAGTTGTGCTGGTGAATGCAGTCAGATAGCAGATAGTAGAGGTGCAGCTGAAGGTGAAGGCAATTTCCAAGTCAGGACTGAGCAGAGTCTGGCTACATTTGTGGAGCAAATATAATAGAAATCAGAAGGAGGTAACACGTTACTTGAAAGTTGCACAGATAAATATTAGATTAGATTAGATTAGAGATACAGCACTGAAACAGGCCCTTCGGCCCACCGAGTCTGTGCCGAACATCAACCACCCATTTATACTAATCCTACACTAATCCCATATTCCTACCAAACATCCCCACCTGTCCCTATATTTCCCTACCACCTACCTATACTAGTGACAATTTATAATGGCCAACTTACCTATCAACCTGCAAGTCTTTTGGCTGTGGGAGGAAACCGGAGCACCCGGAGGAAACCCACGCAGACACAGGGAGAACTTGCAAACTCCACACAGGCAGTACCCGGAATCGAACCCGGGTCCCTGGAGCTGTGAGGCTGCGTGCTAACCACTGCGCCGCAAAGGCTGCAAAAACCCACTCGATTAATTATGCTTATGTTGCACCCAGGAGGTGGGACTTATGCTTGCCAATACTCTTAAGGAGTTGACCGTTCCATAAATTGCAATGTTAGCTTATTTACACATCCTTTGGCACCTCGGTAACACAACTCCTCCTCTCACAGACTTCTGGATGTTCATGGGAGGAAACCACATGAAAATGTCTTGCATGCCTTGTGGACGGAGATGGCAGTGGCATTGAATGCCACATCTTTCACCCCCATTAGTGCAGACCAATGCCAGAAAATGTTCAATGATCTGATGAGGACAAGCAAGGTAACACACCAGCAACCACCCCGCACCTCCCTTTGCTTCCTTGGTCACCCTCTAAAATTAATAGCTGCACTAGTCACCCTTCATACTGCATTCCGGTTAAGGGAGTTCCAACTCAAGCTCTCACACTTTGTCTTGCTATCTTCACTAACAGAAATTACTTGCATAAGAATTTTAAAATCCCTTCCTTCACTTTAACAAGGTGACACCAGGAGATCTATTACATCAGCTGTTTGGTCCCCTAGAAGACATGCCTCATCGCAACCCTTTTCTAATTTCCTCAATCTTGTTACAGGCAATCCTTGCACAAAATGCCTATGAATGATAGGGACTCTTGGAATCTACAGACATTATTTGTGGAAACATCAGCTAAGTTTTTTGTTGTAGACGTCAATGAAACTAGTGGCAATTTCAGTAAAATTTATGACAGCACACCCCACCCCATCCCCCCCCCAAGAACCAACCAGTGATCAGTTGCTGCCGTCTTCTCCATTAGAACTACAGACTGCAGCTTTAATGGTAGTAGGAGACACCATCCTTTGTAATGACTTTCAGACTGCAAATTAGGATGCAGGTTGCTGTCTCCCAGAGCTTCCAGGATCTGCTAATTTCAATTTGACGATTCAGGACACTGATCAATAGGATACAAATCTAGGGCCCATTGGAATGAGGCTGTTGTTTCTCAAGCGAGCAGAGCATATCCCTGGCATCTGACCTTTTCCCTAATGCCACAAAAGTAGCATGTAAGAGGTGATTGATACCAGACTGCCCAGGCACATTCTCCAGAAATGTAGCCAGCAGCAGCTTCCTGCCAGAGGCAAGCTGTCATGACAGAAGGGCCATCTCAGTCTTGGGAGTCTTTTGTACCAGAGAAGCAGGCCACCAACTTTCGCGATAATGGCCTTCAGGTTGCATCCAGCAGAACTGCTAGGATAGGAGAAAGAAAGGCACCTTAAGCCAATGAGAGGAAGCATGGTGTGAGGAGAGAGAGGTTAATTTATGGTAACTTGGAGTTCCTGGTATTAAAAAAGAATGCACATTTATGTTGTGCTCTAATATCTATGGAGGTGACAGTCATACAGTAAGGGTGCACATTTTGTGCTGATTTATCCAATGAGCTCCCACAAAAATTGGTGACCCCAGATCACATCACCAAAACAGTGCAACCATTATGGGGTAGACACCTGGCAAATATAGGTACAAATCAGAATTCACCTCCAAAAATGTCAGTATGCTCGGTTTAAGGCATAAACTCACTAAAAACAACAAATACAGTTGGGGCCAATGATGCATTATAGAATAGTTATTTATTCGTTTCTGCATTTATGTAAACTACAAGTGGATAATAAACATAAGAACAGTTTTGATAAGGCTCTTGAGCCCATTTGATCTCATGCTTCCTTAATACCAAAACAAGCACCTGCACTGCTTCACTACAGAATCAAGCATACTGAAATAAAAGCCAAATACTGCGGATGCTGGAAATCTGAAATAAAAACAGAAAGTGCTGGAAATACACAGCAGGTCTGGCAGAATATGTGGAGAGAGAAACAGAGTTAACATTTCAGGTCTGTAGCTTTTCATCAGAACCAGCAAAACTTAGAAATGTGAGCAAGTGAAAAGGCGGAAGAAGAACAAAAGGGAAGGTGTGTGATAGGGCAGAGGGCAGGAGAGATTAAATGACAATGATGTCACAGAACAAAGGCAAAGGGAGTACTAATAGTTCTATTAGTCCAGAGGCAGTGTTAATGGCAGAATAACGAACAGCTCTGTCCTAAAGCAAAAAGCCTGAAAAGCAAGTCTAAGACAGGCCAATGGTTAAAAAATAAAATAAGATAAAATAAAATAAGATAAAATAAGAAAGGCAGTCAAGCTCTGAAATTGTTGAACTCAATGTTGAGTCCAGAAGGCTGTAGAGTGCCTAATCAGAAGATGAGGTACTGTTCCTCGAGCGTGCATTAAGGTTCACTGGAATACCGCAGCAGGCCAAGGACAGAAATGTTGGCATGGGAGCAGGATGGTGAATTAAAGTGGACCAGAGTGTCGCGGAGGGGACAATCCCTTCGGAATGCCACCACCAAGAACATCTTCCCCTCCCCTGTCAGCATTCCGAAGGGATCGTTCCCTCCTCAACTCACTGGTCCATTCCTCCATCACCTCCGATGCCTCATCCCCTTCCCACAGCATCTACCCATGTAATCGCAGGTGTAATATCTTCCCTCTTACCTCTTCTCCCCTCACCATCCAAGGCCCCAAACACTCCTTCCAGGTGAAGCAGCACTGTACTTGTATTTCTTTCAATTCAGTACACTGTATTCGCTGCTCACAATGCGGTCGCCTCTACATTGGGAGACCAAACACAGATTGAGTCACCACTTTGTGGAGCACCTCCACTCAGTCCGCAAGCATGACCCCAAGCTTCCAGTTGCTTGCCATTTTAATTCACCATCCTGTTCTCACGCCAACATTTCTGTCCTTGGCCTGCTGCAACGTTCCAGTGAAACTCAACACAAGCTTGAGGAACAGTACCTCATCTTCCGATTAGACACTCTACAGCCTTCTGGACTCAACATTGAGTTCAACAATCTCAGAGCATGGCACTGGATGTCTTTTGTTAATGCGTCGGATAAGGTGAAGGATGAATTGAAACTGCGGAGTAGAACAGCTTTGAGATAAGGTGAGGCGGTGCTTCTGTAGAGAGAGGTCTAGTGTGTATATGTGGCAGCACATGGCACCGGTACATGTGGCGGCACATGGCACTGCCTCCTTCTACCTCCTTCCCAAAATCCACAAACAAGACTGTCCCGGCAGACCCATTGTTTCGGCCTGTTACTGCCCTACTGAACTTATTTCTTCCTATCTTGACTCTATCTTTTCTCCCCTGGTCCAGTCTCTTCCCACCTACATCCGTGACTCTTCTGACGCCCTGCGTCATTTTGACAATTTCCAGTTTCCTGGCCCTAACCGCCTGCTCTTCACTATGGACGTCCAATCTCTCTATACCTCCATCCCCCACCAGGACGGTTTGAGGGCTCTCCGCTTCTTCCTTGAACAGAGGCCCAACCAGTCCCCATCAACCACCACCCTCCTCCGCCTGGCTGAACTTGTCCTCACACTGAACAACTTCTCCTTCAACTCCACTCACTTCCTTCAAGTAAAAGGTGTTGCAATGGGTACCTGCATGGGTCCTAGTCTTTTTGTGGGATATGTCGAACATTCCTTGTTCCAGTCCTACTCAGGCCCCGTCCCCCAAGTCATTGATGACTGCATCGGTGCCGTTTCCTGCTCCCGCACGGAACTAGAAAACTTTATCAACTTTGCTTCTAATTTCCGCCCTTCTCTCACCTTCACAGGTGCATCTCCGACACTTCTCTTCCCTTCCTCGACTTCTCTGTCTCCATCTCTGGGGATAGGCTGTCTACTAATACTCATTACAAGCCCATTGACTCCCACAGCTACCTCGACTACACTTCTTCACACCCTGCCTCCAGCAAGGTCTCCATTCCATTCTCCCAGTTTCTCCGTCTCCGACGCATCTGCTCTGATGATGCTACCTTCCACGACAGTGCTTCTGATATGTCTTCCTTTTTCCTCAACCAAGGATTCCACCGCACTGTGGTTGACAGGGCCCTCAACCATGTCCGGCCCATTTCCCGCACCTCTACCCTCACCCCTTCCCCTCCCTCCCAGAACAGAGACAGGGTTCCCCTTGTCCTCACTTTCCACCCCACCAGCCTCCACATCCAAAGGATCATCCTCCGCCATTTTCGCCACCTCCAGCGTGATCCCACTACCAAACGCATCTTCCCTTCCCTTGTCAACATTCCAAAGGGATAGTTTCCTCCGTGACACCCTGGTCCACTCCTCCATTACCCCCGACACCTCTTCCCCTTCCTATGGCACCTTCCCCTGCAATCGCAGGAGGTGTAATACCTGCCCATTTACCTCCTCTCTCCTCACTGTCCAAGGCCCCAAACACTCCTTTCAGGTGAAGCAGCAATTTACTTGTATTTCTTTCAATTTAGTATACTGTATTCGCTGCTCACAATGTGGTCTCCTCTACATTGGGGAGACCAAATGCAGATTGGGTGACCGCTTTGCGGAACACCTCCGCTCAGTCTGTAAGCATGACCCCGAGCTTCCGGTTGCTGGCCATTTCAACACCCCCTCCTGCTCTCATGCTCACATTTCTCTCCTGGGATTGCTGCAGTGTTCCAGCGGACATCAACACAAGCTCGAGGAACAGCATCTCATTTATTGATTAGGCACGCTACAGACTGACGGACTGAACATTGAGTTCAATAATTTCATCGCATGACGGGCCCCTCTTTTTATATTTAGTTATTTTTTCTTTTTTTCTTTGGTTATTTTATTTTAGTTTTTTTTAGTTTGTTTAGTTTGTTTCTACTGTGCCTACCCACTGTTTCTGGTTTTTTTAATGTTTGTGCTTGGAGTACTTTGTGCTTTACAGTCTATTCACACCCTCTCTGTACTAACGCTTTGTCTTTCAACACACCATTAACATACCATTTGCCTTTGTTCCATGACCTTCTTGACAGTTATTCTCTGTGACCCTCTGTCCTATCAACACCTTCTCTTTTGTTATCTCTTGCCCCACCCCCTGCTTTACTTGCTTATAACCTTTTACATTTCTAATATCTGCAAGTTCTGATGAAGGGTCACTGACCTGAAACGTTAACTCAGCTTCTCTCTCCACAGATGCTGCCAGACCTGCTAAGTATTTCCAGCATTTTTGTTTTTAAATTTCAGAGCATAACTGCCTTTTTTATATTATTTTTTAACCATAGGCCTGTCTTAAACTTGTTTTCCAGGTTTTTTACTTTTGGACAGAGCTGTTCATTATTCTACCATTAACACTGTCTCTGGGCTAATGCTTTGCCTTTTAATTTAGCTATTAGCACTCCCTTTGCCTTTGTTCCGTGACATCATTGTCATTTAATCTCTCCTGCCCTCTGTCCTATCACACACCTTCCCTTTTGTTCTCTTCCCCCTACCCCCTTTTCACTTGCTCAGACCCTATTCCATTTCTAACCTTTGCCAGTTCTGATGAAAAGGTCAAAGACCTGAAATGTTAATTCTGTTTGTCTCTCCACAGATGCTGCCACACCCGCTGAGTATTTCCAGCACTTTCTGTTTTTATTTCAAGCATACTGAATATGTTTTTGGGGAGGTCCTTTAATCCGTTGAAAGCCACGTTCAGCTGTGTGAACTTAAGACCAGGCGTAGACTGGAGTACGGAGTTGAAATATGGCAGGACTGGCATCAAACCAGTTTTGTGCACTGATTGACTTCATAATGCCTGCTCTGTATGCTGCCAGTGGTCAGTATGTACATCCGCACAAAGCCCTGTACTAAGATGGTGTCCTACTTCTTGTCGGAAGTTTGCGCACACATTTCGGACCCCATTTTCGATGGTTAGGAGACCCGAAAAACCAGCTACAGCCTAATTTAGTTTTCACTATTTTTTGTTCCCTCACTGTTTGTAAATCTTATTCATAATACTACATTTGGAGATGTCTGCGTATCATATAGTTCATGAAATATGCAACATGAATACATTTTTTTTAAAGTGTGTTTAAATCATAGGTCCCTGGTCACGCTAGCCCTTTCCTAAGCCAGCTGAAAGTTTGGCGATGGTAAAATCAGAAGTTGACATCCTACATGCTCAGAAAGTAAGAGAAATACATAGGCCCAGCACCTCATGCAAGCTGCTAACTAAAAAAAAAAGTAATAAAATTAATAAAAGATAACATAGTATGTAAAATCTATTAATTTTGCCATTAAAACTTCTTTGGAGGATAGGCATGATGTGCAAATTTTTATTGTACAATTAAGTTTTTTCCACACGAATTGAAGAAATTCAAAATACTACCATTTAAAGCTGAAGGAATTCTAAAATAGTCAAACATTTACAAAAGAATGGTAAGGTACAAGATGTTAAGGCATTAAGATGTCCTGGGATCATATGAATTGCACATTTTGGCATCATTAAAGTTAAAATAATTGCTGTTTAGTCATTAACATAAATCAAAGGTGACAAACAAAGCAAATTCCAATCCTTTTCATATATTTATACCAGAGAATTTCACACCATAGGATTAGATAGCTGAAAATGAGATATTTCTCCTTGTTTGGGGTGTCTATCAAAATAATCAGCCAGTTAAACAACTCTGTCACAACCCCTTCTGCTCTCTCTATTTTATCTATACTGTCTTGCATGCCCCGATCTGCCAAGAATGAGGCACACATTATTTCATCACACGAACTTTAAGACTTAAAATTGTTGCTGGGATGAGGGCCTATCACAAGGAATTGCCAAGCCCCTGACCGGAAAGACATTTGCATAGTAACAGACAGTGCTTGGAAAGGACAAAGGGACCACTCCCTGCTCTAGACTTTTGATTACCAGACGTTGAAGGTGGAGAGACCAGCATTCCAGGTTAACTGCTAAGATGGCCGAATACACAAACAGACGTGGTCAGACCAGTTGAGTCACATGACTAACTGGCAGTTGGTTTTTTTTTAATTTGAACTTGCCACAGAGCTTTGGAACTCAGAAAGCTGTTTGCTCCTGGACTGAAAAGATCTCTCTCTTGTCTGCTCCCATCTCTTTCTCACAGAACTGAAGACCCATTGAAGACACCTGAACCCCAAGAGAGAAAAGTCTCTTACAGTGAAGAAGATTTAAGAAGAATACTGGGCCCCAACGAAAAGCAAGACTACCTACAATCAAGGACTACAGCGAGCTCGAAGCACAGTAAAAAATTCCTCTTCAGAGATTGCCTCAAACTTTTTTACTTTAATTTTCTTCTGCTCTTTTCTGTCTCCGTTTTGTATGTGCATATCACGTATGCATGCTAGCGTGGGGTGCAGTGTGTATCAGTAGGCATCAACCGATTTAAAGTTTAAGCTTAAGGTTTAATAAATTTCACTTTTCTTCTTTAAACCTGAGAAAACCTGGTTGTGCTCATTTCTTTGCCTTATAATTGGAAAGTGGTGAACAAGGATTCACCAAGGGGGAGCTCAAAACACAATATGTTAAAAATTAAACCCTGTTACAATAAGACCAGGTAAAGACAGTAAAAGACCCCTAGACACCTTTCTCACCTGGTCGTAACAATACTATTATAGTCATTTCTGCTATGAACTTTACACTTGTTGCTCAAGCTCCAATTACTACTATCTCATGGAGATACTTTCATCTTTCCTGAGTTAAAACGATGATTCACCCCACCAGTTCTTACTCCAAATCATTCCTCTCAAATGTCTCTAAAATATGGAACTCCTTACCTTCCACAGAGTTGCCTACCTGATAGAATCTCTTAGACTTTTAAAATCCAAATTTGGCATTGCTAATGACTACTTTTTAAATTTACTTTGGCCCTGAAATTACATCATGGAATACTAATGTGTTACTCTGAAATACCTTTCTCCACTAATTTAATGGAGGCATTAACCCAATCTATCCCATGGTACAAACTTCAGGCACTTATCTTCCCTCAACCTCTCTTCAATTTCAGTAGTGTCCTGCATTTCAAACTTTGGATTTCTCATTCTTAAAAAAAAGGTTAAACAAACTCATTTAAAATAAAAATTTCGAAGATTTCATTACCAAGCTCTCATTTTATTTAATGGACAATCCAGCAAAAATCAGAAACAAACAATATCTGAGAAAGCAGATAGGAAAATAGCATTTACTGCTCCAATCTGACTTGGTCTGACTCCTTATGCTATTTTCTTCCCCATCACTTACCTACGCATCTTGACCCATCCGCAGTGGGTAGGTACCCATGATGACACTTGCAAAAGTAGCTGCCAACTGTGTTGGAGCATTCACCTCCATAGCATATACCAGGAATAGTAGCGCACTCATCAACATCTACGTAATAAAAGAGTTCACAGTTAGTAAATTAAATGTAATTGTAACCTGCTGCGTCATTTAAACATCTAGTTATTTTTACCCCTTTGATTACTATATTGGAGTGACTGCTATTACTACAATTCAGCCAGTCTCTAACTATTCTTTCTCAATCCTCATTATAAACAGCAGCTTCCATCAACATGCCCACATTCTTGTGAACCAAAACATAACCTTACGAATGTAGTGAATAGGATGTAGAAAACTTGAGGTCTAATAAGTTCCCTTTGTTACTAGATAATATTGAAAACAGCACAGGATACAGACTGTATATTCCCGATGCCAATCAAGCTAGCTTTGAAAACAGTCCATGTACTGGGTCTGCTGAAAACAGACTTCAAACACAAATAGGTGATCTCAAATGACACAGAGCCCTGGGGCACAAGCACATGATTACTAAACAGGACAGTCTGCATTAGAATTCAAATTACTCCTTTATATATTAAAGCCATAGCATCATCTTAAGTTATTTAAAATGGCAACCTCTTCAACATTACTAAATACGTACATACGAATTAGGCCCCTTGAGCCAGCTCCGCCATTTGATAAGATCATGGCTTTCTTGTCTACCCCCATACGCTTTGACTCCCTTGTCAATCAAGACTCTGCCTCCACTGCTCTCTGGGAAGAGAATTCCACAGAGTAACGACCCTCTGGGAGTAGAAATTCTCCTCAGCTCCATCTTAAATGGGAGACCCATTTTTAAAAAACTGTGTCCCCTAGTTCTAGTCTCTCCCACAAGGGGAAACATCCTCTCAGCATCCACCTATCAAATCCCCTCAGGATCTTATAGGTTTCAATAAGATCACCTCTCATTCTTCTAAACTCTAAGATACAGGCCCAGCCTGTCCAACCTTTCCTCATAAGATAACCCCTCATCCCAGGAATCAGTTGAGTGAACCTTGTCTGAACTGTTTCTAATACAATTATATCCTTTCTTAAGTAAGGAGACCAAAACTGTACACAGTACTCCAGATGTGGTCTCAACATCGCCCTGTACAACTGTAGCGAAATTTCCCTATTTTTATATTTGATTCCCCTTGCAATAAACAACAACATTCCATTTGCCTTCCTAGTCACTTGCTGTACCTGCGTACTAACTTTTTTCAATTCATGTACCAGAACACTCAGATCCCTCTGTACCGCAGAGTTCTGCAAACTCTCGCCATTTAAATAATATACTGCTATTCTATTATTCCTGTCAAAGTGGACAAGTTCACATTTTCCCACATTATACACCATCTGCCAAATTTGTGCCCACTCACTTAACCAATCTATATCCCTTGGCAGACTCCTTATGTCCCCTTCACAACTTACTCTCTATCTATCTTTGTGTCATCGGAAAAGTTAGCAACCACACAATCTGTCCCTTCATCCAAGTCGTTAATATAGATTGTAAATAGTTGAAGCCCCAGCCCTGATCCCTGTGGCACTCCACCAGTTACAGCTTGCCAACCAGAAAGTGACCCATTTATCCCTACTATAAAAGCAAAATACTGCGGATGCTGGAAATCTGAAACAAAAACAAGAAACGCTGGAATCACTCAGCAGGTCCGGTAGCATCTGTGGAAAGAGAAGCAGAGTTAACGTTTCGGGTCAGTGACCCTTCTTCGGAACTGACAAATATTAGAAGTCACAGATTATAAGCAAGTGAGGTGGGGGTGGGGCAAGAGATAACAAAGGAGAAGGTGCAGATTGGACCAGGCCACATAGCTGACCAAATGGTCACGGAGCAAAGGCAAACAATATGTTAATGGTGTGTTGAAAGACAAAGCATTAGTACAGATTAGGTGTGAATACACTGAATATTGAACAGCAGCAAGTGCAAACCTGAAAAAAACCGTGGGTAAGCAAACTGAACAAACTAAGATGAAATGAAATAAATGCAAAAAAAGATTGTAAAAAATGTAAAAAAGAATGTAAAAAAAAAGGAAGAAAAAATAATTAAAAAAGAAAGTAAAATGGGGGGCTGTCATGCTCTGAAATTATTGAACTCAATGTTCAGTCCGGCAGGCTGTAGTGTGCCTAATCGGTAGATGAGATGCTGTTCCTCGAGCTTGCGCTGATGTTCACTGGAACACTGCAGCAATCCCAGGACAGAGATGTGAGCATGAGAGCAGGGGGGAGTGTTGAAATGGCAAGCAACCGGAAGCTCAGGGTCCTGCTTGCGGACTGAGCGGAGATGTTCCGCAAAGCGGTCACCCAGTCTGCGCTTGGTCTCCCCAATGTAGAGGAGACCACACTGTGAGCAGCGAATACAGTATACTACATTGAAAGAAGTACAAGTAAATCGCTGCTTCACCTGAAAGGAGTGTTTGGGGCCTGGGATAGTGAGGAGAGAGGAGGTAAATGGGCAGGTATTACACCTCCTGCGATTGCAGGGGAAGGTGCCCTGGGATGGGGACGAGGTGGTGGGGGTAATGGAGGAGTGGACCAGGGTGTCGCGGAGGGAACGATCCCTTCGGAATGCTGACAGGGGAAGGGAGGGGAAGATGCGACTGGTAGTGGCATCACGCTGGAGGTGGCGAAAATAGCGGAGGATGATCCTTTGGATATGGAGGCTGGTGGGATGAAAAGTGAGGACAAGGGGAACCCTGTCACGGTTCTGGGAGGGAGGGGAAGGGGTGAGGGTAGAGGTGCGGGGAATGGGTCGGACACGGTTGAGGGCCCTGTCAACCACAGTGGGGGGAAATCCTCGGTTGAGGAAAAAGGAGGTCATATCAGAAGCACCGTCATGGAAGGTAGCATCATCAGAGCAGATGCGTCGGAGACGGAGAAACTGGGAGAATGGAATGGAGTCCTTACAGGAGGTAGGGTGTGAAGAAGTGTAGTCGAGGTAGCTGTGGGAATCGGTGGGCTTATAATGGATATTGGTAGACAACCTATCCCCAGAGATGGAGACAGAGAAGTCGAGGAAGGGAAGGGAAGTGTCAGAGATGGACCATGTAAAGGTGAGAGAAGGGTGGAAATTGGAAGCAAAGTTGATAAAGTTTTCTAGTTCGGGGCGGGAGCAGGAAACGGCACCGATACAGTCATCAATGTACCGGAAAATGAGTTGGGGGAGGGGGCCTGAGTAGGACTGGAACAAAGAATGCTCGACATATCCCACAAAAAGACAGGCATAACTAGAACCCATGCGGGTACCCATAGCGACACCTTTCACTTGAAGGAAGTGCGTGGAGTTGAAGGAGAAGTTGTTCAATGTGAGAACAAGTTCAGCCAGGTGGAGGAGGGTGGTGGTGGATGGGGACTGGTTGGGCCTCTGTTTAAGGAAGAAGCGGAGAGCCCTCAAACCATCCTGGTGGGGGATGGAGGTGTAGAGCGATTGGACGTCCATAGTGAAGAGGAGGTGGTTGGGACCAGGAAACTGGAAATTGTCAAAATGACGTAGGGCGTCAGAAGAGTCACGGATGTAGGTGGGAAGAGACTGGACTTGCGGAGAAAAGATAGAGTCGATACTCCCTTCCCCTGTCAGCATTCCGAAGGGATCGTTCCCTCCGCGACACCCTGGTCCACTCCTCCATTACCCCCACCACCTCGTCCCCGTCCCAGGGCACCTTCCCCTGCAATCGCAGGAGGTGTAATAACTGCCCATTTACCTCCTCTCTCCTCACTATCCCAGGCCCCAAACACTCCTTTCAGGTGAAGGAGCGATTTACTTGTACTTCTTTCAATGTAGTATACTGTATTCGCTGCTCACAGTGTGGTCTCCTCTACATTGGGGAGACCAAGCGCAGACTGGGTGACCGCTTTGCGGAACATCTCCGCTCAGTCCGCAAGCAGGACCCTGAGCTTCCGGTTGCTTGCCATTTCAACACTCCCCCCTGCTCTCATGCTCACATCTCTGTCCTGGGATTGCTGCAGTGTTCCAGTGAACATCAACGCAAGCTCGAGGAACAGCATCTCATCTACCAATTAGGCACACTACAGCCTGCCGGACTGAACATTGAGTTCAATAATTTCAGAGCATGACAGCCTGCCATTTTACTTTCATTTTTAATTATTTTTTCTTCCTTTTTTTTTTACATTCTTTACAATCTTTTTTTGCATTTATTTCATTTCATCTTAGTTTGTTCAGTTTGCTTACCCACTGTTTTTTTCAGGTTTGCACTTGCTGCTGTTCAATATTCAGTGTATTCACACCTAATCTGTACTAATGCTTTGTCTTTCAACACACCATTAGCATATTGTTTGCCTTTGCTCCGTGACCTTTTGGTCAGCTATGTGGCCTGGTCCAATCTGCACCTTCTCCTTTGTTATCTCTTGCCCCACCCCCACCTCACTTGCTTATAATCTGTGACTTTTCTAATATTTGTCAGTTCCGAAGAAGGGTCACTGACCCGAAACGTTTACTCTGCTTCTCTTTCCACAGATGCTGCCAGACCTGCTGAGTGATTCCAGCATTTCTTGTTTTTGTTCCATTTATCCCTACTGTCTGTTTCCTGTGAGCTAACCAATCCTCTATCCACGCTAATATGTTAATCCCTACACCATGAACTCGTATTTTGTGTAGTAACCTCTGATGTGGCATCTTATCAAATGGCTTTTGGAAATCCATGTAGATCAGATCTACAGGTTTCCCTTTATCCATGTTATTTCATCAATGAACACTAATGAATTAGTCAAATAATTTCTCCTTCACAAAACCATGTTGACACTGCCTGATTGCATTAATATTTTCTAAGTGCCCTGCTATAACCTCCTTAATAATTGTTTCTAGCATTTTTTCCATGACAGATGTTAGGCTAACTGGCCTGTAGTTTCCTGCTTCCTGTCTCCCACCTTTTTTGAATACAGGACTCAAATTTGCTATTTTCCAATCTGATGAAACCTTTCCAGAACATAGAGAATTTTTGAAAATTTCAACCAATGCATTTACTATCGCAGCAACCACCTCATTATGACCCTAGAATGCAGGCCATCAGGTCCTGGGGACTTGACAGCCTTTAGTTCTAATAGTTTTCTCAGTACCCTTTCCCTGATGATTGTAATTGTTTCAAGCTTCTCCCTCCCTTTCACCTCATGATCTACAAGTATGTCTGGGATGTCATCGATGTCTTCTACAGTGAAGACAGACATAAAATATCTGCTCAATGCTTCGTCATTTCCTTATTTCCCATTATTAATTCCCCAGTCTCACCCTCTAAGCGACCATTGCTCACTTTAGTTACTCTTTTTCTTTTTAAATACTTGTAGAAACTCTTAGTGTCTGTTTTTATATTTCTAGCTAGCTTTCTCTGATACTCTAATTTCTCCTTCATTTTTTTTTAGTCATTCTTTACTGGTTTTTAAATTCTGTCCAATCTTCGGACCTACCACTAATCTTCGCAAAATTGTACACTTTTTCTTTCAATTTGATACTATCTTTAACTTCCTTAGTTAACCATGAATGGTGCCTCCCACTCCTAGCATCCTTCTCACTGGAATGGATCTTTGCTGAGTGTTATGAAATATCTCCTTAAATGTCTGCTACTGCATCTCTACTGTCCTACCCTTTAACCTAATATCCCAGTTCACATTAGCCAGCTCTGTCTTCATACCCTTGTAATTGCCTTTATTTAAATTTAAATAAAGTTTTAGACCGACTCTTCTCACCCTCAAATTGAATGTGAAAATTAATCATGTTATGATCACTGCTAATCATGTTACGATCTCTTCTCCCTCCCCACCCCGCTCAATTTGGATGCATCACTATTAGGGTTGCCATTTTAAATGCAGTTCAACTACAAAATAAAATATTTATCACTAGAATGAATGTGTTCTATTATATTAGGCAGTTATATTATATTAGGTTCACTAATGCCCTTTAGGGAAGGAAATCTCCTTACCTGGTCTGGCCTACAAGTGACTCCAGACCCACAGCAATGTGGTTGACTCTTACATGCCCTCTGAAATGGCCTAGCAAGCCACTCAGTTGTATCTAACTGCTACAAAGTCAATAAGGAATGAAACCGGACGGACCACCCGACATCAACCTAGGCACCGGAAATGGCAAGGACAAACCCAGCCCCATCAACACAGCAAAGTCTTCCTTACTAACATCTGGGGCTTGTGCGAAAGTTGGGAGAGCTGTCCCACAAACTAGTCAAGCCTGATGCAGTCATACTCACCGAATAATACCTTACAGATAATGTCCCAGACACCGCCATCACCATCCCCGGGTTTATCCTGTCCCACCGGCAGAATAGATCCAGCAGAGGTGGTGGTACAGTGATATAAAGTCGGGAAGGAGTCGCCCTCAACATAGACTCCAGACTCCATGAGGTTTCATGGCATCAGATCAAACATGGGCAAGGAAAACTCCTGCTGATTACCACCTACGGCTGCCCTCAGCTGATGAATCAGTACTCCTCCATGTTGAACAGCACTTGGAGGAAGCACTGAGGGTGGCAAGGGCGCAGAATGTACTCTGGGTGGAGGACTTCAATGTCCATCACCAACAGAGGCTCAGTAACACCACTGACTGACAGAACTGGCAGTTTCCTAAAGGACATAGCTGCAAGGCTGGGTCTGTGGCAGGTGGTGAGGGAAAGAACAAGAGGGAAAAATATACTTGACCTCGTCCTCACCAAACTGCCTACCGCAGATGCATGTGTCCATGACTGTATTGGTAGGAGTGACCACCGCACGGTCCTTGTGGAAACAAAGTCTTGTCTTCACATTGAGGATACCCTCTATCATGTTGTGTGGCAATACCACCGTGCTAAATGGGATAGATTTCGAACAGATCTAGAAATGCAAAACTGGGCATCCATGAGGCGCTGTGGGCCATCAGCAGAAACAGCAGAATTGTCCTCAACCACAATCTGTAACCTCATGGCCCGGCATATTCCCTACTCTACCATTACTATCAAGCCGGGGAACCAATCCTACTTCAATGAAGAATGCAGGAGGGCATGCCAGGAGCAGCACCAGGCATACCTAAAAATGAGGTGTCAACGTGGTGAAGCTACAACACAGGACTACCTGCGTGCCAAACAGCGTAAGCAGCATGCGACAGACAGAGCGAAGCAATCCCGTAACCAACGGAGCAGATCTAAGCTCTGCAGTCCTGCCACATCCAGTCGTGAATGGTGTTGGACAATCAAACAACTAACTGGAGGAGGTGGCTCCACAAATATCCCCATCCTCAATGATGGGGGAGCCCAGCATATCAGTGCAAAAGATAAGGCTGAAGCATTTGCAACAATCTTCAGCCAGAAGTGCTGAGTTGATGATCCATCTCAGCCTCCTCCTGAAGTCCCCAGCATCACAAATGCCAATCTTCAGCCAACTTGATACACTCTGCATGATATCAAGAAACGACTAAAGGCACTGGATACTGCAAGGACTATGGGCCCTAACAACATTTCAGCATAGGACTGAAGACCTGTGCTCCAGAACCTGCCACGCCCCGAGCCAAGCTGTTCCTGTGCAGCTACAACACTGGCATCTACCCAGCAATGTGGAAAATTGCCCAGGTATGTCCTGTACACAAAAAGCAGGACAAGTCCAATCCGGCCAGTTAACGTCCCATCAGTCTACTCTCAATCATCAGTAAAGTGATGGAAGGGGTCATTACCAGTGTTATCAAGCAGCACTTGCTTAACAATAACCTGCTCAGTGACGCTCATTTTGGGTTCCACCAGGGCCACTCAGCTCCTGACCTTATTATAGACTTGGTTCAAACATGAACAAAAGAGCTGAACTCAAGAGGTGAGGTGAGAGTGACTGCCCTTGACATCAAGGCAGCATTTGACTGAGTATGGCATCAAGGAACCCTAGCAAAACTGAAGTCAATGGGAATCAGGGGGAAAACTCTCCACTGGTTGGAGTTGTACCTAGCACAAAGCAAGATGGTGGTGTTTCTTGGAGGTCAATCATATCAGCTCCAGGTATCACTGCAGGAGTTCCTCAGGGCAGTGTCCTAGGCCCAACCATCTTCATCGATGACCTTCCTTCAGTCATAAGGTCAGAAGTGGGGATGTTCACTGATGGTTGCACAATGTTCAGCACCAGTCGCGACTCCTCAGATACTGAAGCAGTCCGTCTAGAAATGCAGCAAGACCTGGACAACATCCAGGCTTGAGCAGATAAGTGGCAAGTAACATTCGCACCACACAAGTGCCAGGCGATGACCATCTCCAACAATAGAGAATCTAACCATCTCCCCTTGATGTTCAATGGCATTATGATCGCTGAATCCCCCACTATCAGCACCCTGGAGGTTACCATTGACCAGAAACTGAACTGGAGTCGCCATATAAATTCCGTGGCTACAAGAACAGGTCAGACACTAGGAATCCTGCGGCGAGTAACTCACCTCCTGACTCCCCAAAGTCTGTCCACCATCTACAAGGCACAAGTCAGCAGTGTGATGGAATACTCTCCACTTGCCTGGATGGGTGCAGCTCCAACAACACTCAAGAAGCTCTACACCATCCAGGACAAAGCAGCCTGCTTGATTGACACACCATCCACAAACATTCACTCCCTCCACCACTGACTCACAGTGACAGCAGTGTGTACCATCTACAAGATGCACTGCAGCGACGCACCAAGGCTCCTTAGACTGCACCTACCAAACCCGCAATCTCTACCACCTATTAGGACAAGAGCAGCAGATGCATGGGAACACCATCACCTCCAAGCCACACCATTCTGACTTGGAACTATATCGCTGTTCCTTCCCTGTCACTGGGTCAAAATCCTGGAACTCCCTTCCTAACAGCACTGTGGGTGTCCCTACCCCACATGGACTGCAGCAGTTCAGGAAGGCAGCTCACAAGGGCAATTAGGGATGGGCAATAAATGCTGGTCTAGCCAGCAATGCCCACATCCCATTAATGAATAAAAAAAAACAATGCAGGTATCGCATTAGCTCAGACAGTGCCTAATTGTTTAACGACAGAAACAATTCTTTCTTTTTAATGTAGGGACAGCACCAATTAATTAAAGGGTGTAGGAGCACCTAAGTCTAGATATCTAAGTTGGACTAAGATTTGGATATTCACAGAGTGATCCACTTAAACATGCTTCACATTATTGTGGATACCTTTGGCTTTGTATTCCATATTCACTGACAATATGTATATTCGAAGCGAAAAACAAGAGAATCACTATGTCAATTTGGTCTGTAAGCAGGCATACATGTAGCAGGATTGAGTGTTGTTTTTTATTTTCGGGCATACATAACACTCTTAAAGGGACAGGCAACTTCTTGTTATTTAACCTCCCCCCCTGCCACCCCACAAATGAATACCCCTCCCTTTCGCAGTCTCCCTGGGTCACAAATGTCCAGTGTCCAAGAGATCTCCCAGACTATCACAATAATGCTCTCATGAAGCTGCCAAGAAGTGAACAAAAGCAGTCTGAACACTCCATTGTGGCATATGATGTTGCATTTTTGCATTACCGCATTATTGTTTGTTTAAACACCACAACCCTCCTGCTTCCCAATGTCATGCAGTATTTCTCTGTTGATACCATATAGATAGGTCTTCTTTTAGATCAGCCATAATGAAAAGATAAAAGGTCGTGACTTCATGTAGGTTTGTTCAGACCTAGATTTTCTTTCGCTCCCTCCTTTTAGAGATATGTTTTGGCATCATTTGAAATTCATGGAAACTCATGGTTATGAGGAGTTAAGAACTTCATGTGCATCATAAATTGAACAATGTTCCGTGTTACTCCTTCTAGAGCAACATTGGCTAGGCTAATGTTAACTAGAACTACATTAAAATTGGTCTGAATGGTCTGTTTCTTTGCTGTAAATTTTATGTAAAATTAAGGCTTCATAAAGATAGACTGATTTACTTGAGTAAAGGATTTACTTGTTTCAGTCCTGTGTAACAGAAACCCCACATCTTATATGAAAATATTAATTTTGTCGTATGGAATTTTACCTGAGACTTTTACTGGACATTATTACAAATAACATTTAAAAAGTAGGACAGAGCAGCTAAATATGGCCATGCACAGTAAGGTCGCAGATGGCACGGAAATTGGTGGTGCCGTAAATAGTGAGGAGGAAAGCCTTAGATTACAGGACAATATAGATGGACTGGTAAGATGGCAAATGGAACTTAATCTTGAGAAGTGTGAGGTGATGCATTTTGGGAGGACTAACAAGGCAAGGGAATATACAATGGGTGGTAGGACCCTAGCAAGTACAGATAGTCAGAGGGACCTTGTGTACTTGTCCAGAGATCACTGAAGGCAGCAGCACAGGTAGATAAGGTGGTTAGGAAGGCATATGGGATACTTGCCTTTATTAGCCAAGGCATAGAATATAAGAGCAGGGAGGTTATGACGGAGCTGTATAAAATGCTAGTTCGGCCACAGCTGGAGTACTGTGTACAGTTCTGGTCGCCACACTATAGGAAGGATGTGATTGCACTGGAGAGGGTGCAGGGGAGATTCACCAGGATGTTGCCTGGGCTGGGATATTTCAGCTATGAAGAGAGACTGGATAGGCGAGGGTTGTTTTCCTACGAGCAGAGAAGGCTGAGGGGAGAACTGATAGAGGTATACAAATTATGAGGGGCATCGATAGGGTAGATAGGAAGAAACTTTTCCACTTAGCGGAGGAGTCAATAACCAGGGGGCATAGATTTAAGGTAAGGGGCAGAGGTTTAGAGGGGATTTGAGGAAAAATGTTTTCACCCAGAGGGCAGTTGGAATCTGGAACAAAGGCCGACTACCCGACACGAACCTGAAGGGACCCGACGACAAGTGTTGGGTTCGGGTCGGGTCTCACTTCCAGGTCCGGCATTCGGACTCGGCTCGGGTCGGGTCAGGGCGGACACGTTCCATCACAACCTTAGGTAAGAGGCTCCACTGTTAATGTAATTTTTGGACTAGAAAGGTGGTTTTGTTAGTTATGTTAAGCTTGTGCAGATAAGCAACAAAGTGAAAAACGGAAGGTAGGTTATCTGATGGTTGGGTCGGGCGCAGGAAAAAATGGAAGGACTCGGGTCGGGTCGGGCTTAGGGTCAGATGTGGTCCTGTCGGGCCCAGGTCAGGTTTCATTTGCAGACCCGAGCAGGCCTTTAATCTGGAACACACTGCATGAAGGGGTGGTAGAGGCAGGAACCCTCACAACGTTTAAAAAGTATTTAGATGAGCACTTGAAACGTCATAGCATACAAAGCCACAGCCCAAGTGCTGGAAAATGGGATTAGAATAGATAGGTGCTTGATGGCCAGCACAGACACAATGGGCCAAAGGGCCTGTTTATGTGCTGTATAATTCTATGACAAATTCGCACACGAAAAGCAAAACCCGACGGGAGACACCACCACCTTCTCAAGGGCAATTAGGGATGGGTAATAAATGCTGGCACAGCCAGCAACGCCCACATCCCATGAATGAATTTTTAAAAAAGATGATTGCGCAGTCTAGCCAGGACAATGGGGTGGTCTCTGATTAACTTACCTAGAATGGTTTTGTCAATGTTGATCATCAAAAGCCATTGACACCCACTGACTCTGAAACAGCCAAACCCACCCGCCCAACCAAGTATGTCTGAACAGCCCAGAATTTCAAAGATCATTCCAAAAGGTGCTGTTTGAAATAAAGAGGTGGTGAGATGACATGATCGCCTGTGTAACTCTGAGAATTTGTGAATTGTGCCTCAGAAAGACAGTAACTGAAATCCAGGGAAGGAACATCTGTACGCACTCTCTCACTCCAGCAAAGTCCCAGGGAAGTCTGAGTGGCCGCTACTAAGCCTCAAGACTACAGATCCTTACAGTCAACAACCTGGGGACACAGATAAAGCCCCTCTCCTACCTTCCGGAACGAGAGAAGCAAGCCCAAATTGTGCACGTGTCCCAGCGACGACTGCAAGACTTTAACTTCAACTGAAGACACTGATATTCAGTATTTGAATTCCATTCATTACAGACTTTACTTCAACCTTCCAACTCTGTTTTCCCTCTGTAATCCATTTGTATGTGTGTGTGCCTCTCGTGTGAATGTGAGCATGGGTGCATCATGTATTTTAGTAATTTTAATCAGTTTAGAGTGATAAGGTTATTAAACTTACATCTTGTTTAAACTCAAGAAAACCTGTTTGATTGGTTCATTTGCAATTACATTAGAGGAACAGGAGCAAGTGCTCACTGAGGTGATACGTTAAATCACTATGTTTAAAAGATAAACCCTGCTGTGGTCAAACTAGAGAAGGGGCGAAAGGGGAGCCTGAGACCCCCTTCTTCACCTAGTCGTAACACATGCATGTCAGCAGGTTTTGCTGTATGTTTTAATTAAGGTATTTCTGACCATGAACAAAATAAATTGAAAGAGAATCTTTTTTTTTTATTATTCGTTCCTGGGATGTGGGCATCGCTGAATAGGCCAGCATTTATTGTCCAACCCTAATTGCGCTTGACAAGGTGGTGGTGAGCTGCTTTCTTGAACCGCTGCAGTCCGTGTGGGGTAGGTACACCCACAGTGTTGTTAGGAAGGGAGTTCCAGGATTTTGACCCAGTGACAGTGAAGGAGCAGCGATATAGTTCCAAATCAGGATGGTGTGTGGCTTGGAAGGGGAATCTGCAGGTGGTGGCATTTCCACGCATCTGCTGCTCTTATCCTTCTAGGTGGCAGAGGTCACGGGTTTGGAAGGTGCTATCTAAGGAGCCTTGGTGCGTTGCCGCAGTGCATCTTGTAGATGCTACACGCTGCTGTCATTGCGCTTTGGTGGTGGAGAGAGTGAATGTTTGTGGATGGGGTGCCATTCAAGTGGGCTGCTTTGGCCTGGATGGTGTTGAGCTTCTTGAGTGTTGTTGGAGCTACACCCATCCAGACAGGCAGAGAGTATTCCATCACACTCCTGTCTTGTGCCTTGTAGATGGTGGACAGACTTTGGGGAGTCAGGAGGTGAGTTACTCGCCATAGGATTCCGAGCCTCTGACCTGCTCTTGTAGCCACGGAATTTATATGGCGACTCCAGTTCAGTTTCTGGTCAATGGTAACCCCCAGGATGCTGCTAGTGGGGGATTCAGCTATCGTAATGCCACTGAATGTCAAGGGGAGACGGTTAGATGTTCCTTTGTTGGAGATGGTCAATGCCTGGCACTTGTGTGGCGCGAATGTTACTTGCTATTTATCAGCTCAAGCCTGGATGTTGTCCAGGTCTTGCTGCATTTCTACACGGACTGCTTCAGTATCTGAGTCGTCGCGAATGGTGCTGAACTTTGTGCAACCATCAGCGAACATCCCCACTTCTGACCTTATGACTGAAGGAAGGTCATTGATGAAGCAGCTGAAGATGGTTGGGCCCAGGACACTACCCTGAGAAACTCCTGCAGTGATGTCCTGGAGCTCAGATGACTAACCTTCAACAACCACAACCATCTTCCTTTGCGCTAGGTACAACTCCAACCAGTGTAGAGTTTTCCCCCTGATTCCCATTGACCCCAGTTTTGCTAGGGCTCCTTGATGCCATATTTAAATGCTGCCTTGACGTCAAAGGCCGTCACTCTCACCTCACCTCTTGAGTTCAGCTCTTTTGTCCATGTTTGAACCAAGGCTGTAATGACGTCAGGAGCTGAGTGGCCACGGTGGAACCCAAACTGAGCGTCACTGAGCAGGTTATTTCTAAGCAAGTGCTGCTTGATAGCACCTTCCATCACTTTACTGATGATTGAGAGTAGACTGATTGGGCGGCAATTGGCCGGATTGGACTTGTCCTGCTTTATGTGTACAGGACATACCTGAGCAATTTGGGCAGCGCAGTGGTTAGCACCGCAGCCTCACAGCTCCAGCGACCCGGGTTCAGTTCTGGGTACTGCCTGTGTGGAGTTTGCAAGTTCTCCCTGTGACTGCGTGGGTTTCTGCCGGGTTCTCCGGTTTCCTCCCACAGCCAAAGACCTGCAGGTTAATAGGTAAATTGGCCATTGTAAATTGCCCCTAGTGTAGGTAGGTGGAAGGAGAATGGTGGGGATGTGGTAGGGAATATGGGATTAATGTAGGATTAGTATAAATGGGTGGTTGATGGTCGGCACAGACTCAGTGGGCCGAAGGGCCCGTTTCAGTGCTGTATCTCTAAACTAAACTAAATCTGCTGGGCTCCCCCATCATTGAGGATGGGGATATTTGTGGAGGCACCTCCTCCAGTTAGTTGTTTAACTACCACCATTCACAACTGGATGTGGCAGGACTGCAGAGCTTAGATCTGATCCATTGGTTAAGGGATCGCTTAGCTCTGTCTATCGCATGCTGCTTATGCAGTTTGGCACGCAAGTAGGCCTGGCTTGTAGCTTCATCAGGTTGACACCTCATTTTGAGGTATGCCTGGTGCTGCTCCTGGCATGCCCTCCTACACTCTTCATTGGTCTCCCGGCTTGATGGTAATGTTAGAATGGGGGATATGCTGGGTCTTGAGGTTACAGATTGTGGTTGAGTACAATTCTGCTGCTGCTGATGGCCCACAGCGCCTCATGCCCAGTCTTGCATTGCTAGATCTGTTCGAAATCTATCCCATCTACCCACTGTGGTAGTGCCACATAGCACGATGGAGGGGATCCTCAATGTGAAGGCGGGACTTCGTCTCCATAAGGACTGTGCGGTGGTCATTCCTACCAACACTGTAATGGACAGATGCATCTGGGGCAGGCAGTTTGGTGAGGACGAGGTCAAGTACGTTTTTCCCTCGTGTTGGTTCCCTCACCACCTGCCGCAGACCCAGCCTAGAAGCTATGTCCTTAAAGACTCGGCCAGCTCAATCAGTCGTGGTGTTACTGAGCCTCTCTTGGTGATGGACATTGAAGTCCTCCACCCAGAGTACATTCTGCGCCCTTGCCACCCTCAGTGCTTCCTCCAAGTGCTGTTCAACATGGAGCAGTACTGATTCATCAGCTGAGGGAGGGCGGTAGGTGGTAATCAGCAGGAGTTTTCCTTGCCCATGTTTGACATGATGTCATGAGACTTCATGGAATCCAGAGTCGATGTTGAGGACTCCTAGGGCGACTCCCTCCCGACTTTATACACTGTGCTGCCACCTCTGCTGGGTCTATCCTACAGTGGGATAGGATATACCCGGGGATTGTGATGGCGGTGTCTGGAACATTATCTGTAAGGTATGATTCAGTGAGTATGTCTATGTCAAGCTATTGCTTGACTAGTCTGTGGGACAACTCTTCCCAACTTTGGCACAAGCCCCCAGATGTTAGTAAGGAAGACTTTGCAGTGTTGATAGGGCTGGGTTTGCCGTTGTCGCTTCCGATGCCTAGGTCGATGCCGGGTGGTCCATCCGGTTTCATTCTTTATTGGCTTTATAGCGGTTAGATATAACTGAGTGGCTTGCTAGTCCATTTCAGAGGGCATTTAAGAGTCAACCACATTGCTGTAGGTCTGGAATCACATGTAGGCCAGGCCAGGTAAGGACAGCAGATTTCCTTCCCTAAAGGACATTAGTGAACATTATCTGAGAAGTAATGTTATTCATGTCATGTTTTATGTCTAATTTCTGTGGTCACACTTTGTCCATCCACCTGATTTCAGTGGTTTTCTTTTGGTTATGCATCCACTGAAGTTCACTATCGTCTAGTGTGTCCTATGTGCTTGATTACTCCAGCAATCTAATACATTCTAAACTTCTTAGTGGTCAATGTCACAATTGTGTTCAAGTATTGTTCATTTTCCTGTATCTCCCTGCATTTAGAATCAAGTATCTGAACAGGTGTATTTCATCTCTAATTTTCACTTCTATTTTAGATGCAAAATTATGTTAGAATATTCATTATAGTGGTCAACTAATATATCAATTGTATTTAAATCTATAACGTATTACACAGTTCCCTTTGTTTTCCTTCAGTCCATTACAGCTCACCTCTGAGTCACAAGGTTATGGGTTGAAGTCCCACTCCAGGATGTGAGCACAAAAATCAAGGCTGAAGCTGCAGGGAATTACTGAGGGAGTGCTGGATTATCAGTGGTGCTGTCTTTCAGATGAGATGTCAAACCGAGGCCCAGTCTGCCCTCCCAGGTGGACGTAAAAGATTTCATGGCATTATTTTGAAGAAGGGCTGGGGAGTTATCCCTGTTGTCCTGGCCAATATTAATCCCTCAACCAACATTATGAAAACAGATTATCTAGTGATAATCACACTGATGACTAAGAGTTTGCTGTGCACCAACTGACATACTTTAAAAGTACTTCATTGGCTGTAAAACACTTTGAGATGTCTGGTGGCCATGAAAGGTGCTATATAAATGCAAGTCTTTCTTTTATTTCACTCGTTAATGGTGATTAATGTTGATAGAAAAATGGGAGTGCATAAAATGCTTGCATCTGCTTTGGCAGGACTATATCTCCAACACAGAAGTCCTTGAAGCGGCCAACATCCCCAGCTTATACACACTACTGAGTCAGCGGCGCTTGAGATGGCTTGGCCATGTGAGCCGCATGGAAGATGGCAGGATCCCCAAAGACACATTGTACAGCGAGCTCGCCACTGGTATCAGACCCACCGGCCGTCCATGTCTCCGTTATAAAGACGTCTGCAAACGCGACATGAAATCGTGTGACATTGATCACAAGTCGTGGGAGTCAGTTGCCAGCATTCGCCAGAGCTGGCGGGCAGCCATAAAGACAGGGCTAAATTGTGGCGAGTCGAAGAGACTTAGTAGTTGGCAGGAAAAAAGACAGAGGCGCAAGGGGAGAGCCAACTGTGCAACAGCCCCAACAAACACATTTCTCTGCAGCACCTGTGGAAGAGCCTGTTACTCCAGAATTGGCCTTTATAGCCACTCCAGGCGCTGCTTCACAAACCACTGACCACCTCCAGGCGCGTATCCATTGTCTCTCGAGATAAGGAGGCCCAAAAGAAAAAGAATCTGCTTTATACACACATGAATATTTTTGCTAATTTTTTTCTTAGAAATTTTCCTTGTACAAAAAAACAGAATACAAAAATGAAAAGAGTATCATCAAAATATATTCTGTAATGAGGCACTGCTTGCAGAAACACAGCCATATAGATTGCATGCAGCATTGTGAGGCATTCGGACATTCTGGGTTATATGCATTCACGCCAGGCGCTCTGGCTGAAAGAGTGACAGTGCTCTAGCTGTTGTGCTTTAGTCATTGACTTTTTGTGCATGCTGCCAGATTTCACCAGGAGTTCACCTTGTTTTATCCCAAGATCCAGGAGGATACATGAATAACATTCCACAGGGAACGATACTCTGAGGAAATATAGGGCCCTTTGGACCATTTGTAACATAGGGGCAAAAAGATCATGTGCCATTACATAGATGTTTTAGGGCTATCTGCTGGGCCGCAAGATGTTATAGCAGTGCATTTAGAAAAATTCACAGTAATCAGGCAGAGTCAACATGGTTTTGTGAAAGGGAAATCATGTTCAATCAATTTATTAGAGTTATTTGAGGGAGTTACATGTGCTGTGGATAAAGGGGAAATGGTGGATGTATTGTACTTAGATTTCCAGAAGGCATTTGATAAGGTGCCACATCAAAGGTAATTGCAGAAAATAAAAGCTCATGGGCTAGGGGGTAACATATTGGCATGGACAGAAGATTGGCTAGCTAACAGGAAACAGAGAGTAGCAAAAATGGGTCATTTTCTGGTTGGCAAGATGCAACGAGTGGTTTGCCACAGGGATCTGTGCTGGGGCCTCAACTTTTTACAATTTATACAAATGACTTAGATGAAGGGACCGGTTGCTAAATTTGCTGATGACACAAGTAACTTGTGAAGAAGACATAAAGTGGTTACAAAGGGATATAGATAGATTGGGTGAGTGGGCAAAGACCTGGCAAATGGAATATAATGTGGGAAAGTGGGAAATTGTCCACTTTGGCAGGAAGAATAAAAAAGCATATTATCTAAATGGTGAGAGATTGCAGAGGTCTGAGATGCAGAGGGATCTGGGTGTCCTAGTGCATGAATCGCAAAAGGGCAGTATGCAGGTACAGAATGTAATTAGGAAAGCTAATAGAATGTTTATCGTAAGGGGAATTGAATACAAAATTAGGGAGGTTATGCTTCAGCTCTGCAGGACATTGATGAGACCACATCTGGAGTACTGTGTACAGTACTGATCTTTTTAAGGAAGGATGTAAATGCATTGGAGGCAGCACAGAGAAGGTTTACTAGACCAATATCTGGAATGAGCAGGCTGTCTTATGAGGAAAGATTGGACAGGTTAGGCTTGTCTCCGCTGGAATGTAGAAGAGCAAGAGGTGACATGATTGAAACATATAAGATCCTGAGGGGTCTTGACAGGGTGGATGTGGAAAGGATGTTTCCTCTTGTGAGAGAGTCTACAATTAAGGGTTACTGATTAAAAATAAGGTGTCGCCCATTTAAGACAGAGATGAGGAGAAATTTTTTCTCTCAGAGGGTCGTGAGTCTTTGGAATTCTCTTCCTCAAAAGGCGGCAGAAGCAGAGTCTTTGAATATTTTTAAGGCCGAGGTAGACAGATTCTTGATTAGCAAGGGGGTGGAAGGTTATCGGGGGTAGGTGGAAATGTGGAGTAATCAGTTCAACCATGAACTTATTGAATGGCGGAGTGGGTTTGAAGAGCCGAGTGGCCTACTTCTGCTCCTAATTCGTATGTATGATGATCTCTTTCATATACACGAGTTTGGCATAGTTTACCAGCAAGATAGTCCAGGTGCACAGGAAAAGTAGAAGAGAGAATGCAATTCTCTCTAACAAGATAATTATTCACAGCTTCTCAATTTAAGATTCCAGGAAGGGACCCATTCAGGAAGATTTTACTCTGTTTACAGTGTCTGTTCTCTAAGGAGATAATCAAGAAGTGGCCTCATAGTGTTATCCCAATCAGACAAATATCTTAACAATCCAGCTAGCAATTGTGAATCATATTATTCACCAATGTGAACTCAACAGCAATTGACACAACATAGAAGCACAAAATGCACTGATTGTCATTCAAAATTTGGCTGCCCCAACTGTGATATGGAAGTGAGGATAATGCCCCTAATTCACCAACTGCTGCAAAATCATAAAGAATGAGTTTACAATTTTGCTTCATCTAGCACATAGAAGAAATAATCCTCTATGACATAAATTTGCATTTATATAATGCCAAATCAACTCTTCCAAATGTCGAAGCACTTCATGTGGTGAATTAATTTTTAAACTACAGTGCCTATTGTAATGTACATATAGAATATATTCTCACCAACATCATGGCCAGTTACTCTGCTTTTGTTTTACTAGTACTGATTGAGGGACAACTGGCCAGGACACTGAAGACTTCCCTGCTCTTCTTTGCCATGGAGTATTTCTCAGCTTAACAGCTATCATCGTTCATCTATTGATGGTACAGTGTAATGCAGTTCTTCCTCAGTGGTGTGTCCTGGTGTGGGACTCAAATGCAACAACCACAGCTCAAAGGAACATGGCAAAGAAAGACAGATAGACTTGCATTTATATAGTGCCTTTCACAAACACAGGAAGTCCCAAAATACTTTTGCAGCCAATGAAGTGCTTTTTGAAGTGTAGTCACTGTTGTCATGTAGGAAATGTGGCAGCCAATTTGCACACAGCAAGCTCCCACAAACAGCAATATGACCATGGCAAGATAATCTGGTTTTGTGATGTTGATTGAAGGATAAATATTGGCCAGGAGACGAGGATAACTGACCTGCTGTTCTTCGAACAGGTGCCATGGGATCTTTAACATCCTCCCGAGAGAGCCCACAGGGCCTCGGTTTAACGTTTCATCCAAAAGACATGGGGGCGGGGGGGGGGGAGGAATGTCTAGGGGAGTACTACTTGTTCAGTACCACATTACACAGGATCACTAGACTGACCTGGGATGACGGGATTGTCCTATGAAGAGAGATTAAATAGACTAACCTATATTCTCCAGAGTTTAGAAGAATGAGTGATGATTTCATACGAGCATATAAAGTTCTTAAGGGGCTTGACAGGGTAGATGCTGTGAGGTTGTTTCCCCTAATTGGGGAGTCTAGAACTAGGGCTCCTTCTCAGAACAAGGGGTCAGCCATTTAGGACTGAGATGAAGAGAAATTTCTTCATTTAAAGGGTTGTGAACCTTTAGAATTCTCTATGCAGGGAGCTGTGTATGCTACAGTCATTGACTATATTCAAGTCAGAGATCAACAGATTTTTGGATACGAAGGGAATCAAGGGATATAGGGATAGTGCGGGAAGGTGTCGGTGAAGCAGGTGGTCAGCTACGATCTCATGGCTCGAGGGGACAAATAGCTTACTCCTGCTCCTACGCCGTATGTTCAAAATACTCCATTGGTAATTTATTTTTAAATATAAAGTTTTTAAAAGTAACATAAATTTTTAGTTCTCCTTCACTGTCAGACTGTTCCAGTGACATCAAAGGGGAACGATATAGAGTAGTTCCAACATTAAAGACTGCATATTGAATTTAATTTATTTAATGCAGAAAAAGACTGCTCTGGTTTATATAGATTTCATTTGTCCCCTTATAATTGCCTCAACTTGGGCTTTTATCAACATGCATATTTTGTTAAAGCAATTTCCTGGAATGCAGATTACCAGTAATTACCACTAGTAGTAACTACAACATTGCTAATGTTATATATAGGCTTATCCAGGCAGTTTCTGTTAATAAGAGAGCCTCATCATTAGCATTCCCTTTAAAAAATCAGTTATAAAGAATGGTAATTAATTTTAAAATGTATTATTCTTCCCATGTTAAGTACATCATATTTCTTTTTATTTATTTATTTATTTAGAGATACAGCACTGAAACAGGCCCTTCGGCCCACCGAGTCTGTGCCAACCATCAACCATCCCTTTATACTAATCCTACACTAATCCCATTTTCCTACCACATACCCACCATTCTCCTACCACCTACCTACACTAGGGGCAATTTACAATGGCCAATTTACCCATCAACCTGCAAGTCTTTGGCTGTGGGAGAAAACCGGAGCACCCAGTGAAAACCCACGCAGTCACAGGGAGAACTTGCAAACTCCGCACAGGCAGTACCCAAAATTGAACGCGGGTCGCTGGAGCTGTGAGACTGCGGTGCTAACTACTGTGCCGCCCTTCTTTTAATGTATTTGTTGAAATAATGAGTACTGATGACAAAGGATAGGTAATGATTTGGACACCAAGCTGCAAAGTGCGAGGGACCGAATTATACTATTAGTTAAACAAGCCTACTTTTGCATGTCTGGTTTGATCATCATTTATGCCATTTACCTATTATACACCCAATACACAGAAGGGTGATACATGAATCAGGGATTATGGGTTATAGCAGGGTTGTCCAACATACGGCCCACGGGCCAAGATCTGGCATGTCAAAGGTTTCCATTCGGCCCATGGATGTCAACTGTTACCGGGCCGTTCCTCATCCTCCCCAGGGGTCCATGACTGGAGATGAGAAACTTCATTTTGTCCTCTCCTTGCAGGCCGGCTTTAAAAAAAAATTGCGCTGAATTTCACAGCTGACAGATCCTGACATCGGGAACAGCAGTTTTTGAACTTCAGACGGATTCGGGATTCAAATCCCACCGGAAACCCCAAATCTGTCAAAAGTTCAGAAAGTGCTGTTCCCGATGGCAGGATCTGTCAGCTGCGAAACTGGCTGGTGATTTAAAAAAAAAATCTGCTGAGCATTCCTGCTCTCTGCAATTGTCAGACAGAGAGAGAGAGAAAGAGGGGGACAGAGAGAGGGGTAGAGAGAGAGAGGGACAGAGAGAGAGGGTCAGAGAGAAAGGGGAACAGAGAGAGAGAAAGGGGGACAGAGAGAGAGAAAGGGGGACAGAGAGGGGTGGGGGCAGAGAGAGAGAGACAATGATCAAGATCACTCCTGACAGAACGATGTCTATCGAGAATCCTCTGCATCACGACAATAAGTATGCGGGCAAACATTGACTACTTGTGCAAGCAAAAAATATACCAGCTTTCTCACTAAATCAGTGCGCAACATAGTGACCAGAAAGCGTCAATAAATTAGTCTTCCAATCCGTCACCACCTCTTAAAGCTTCTTCACAATAATGAACCATTGTTGTTGTTTTGATTAATAGTAAGATAAATTTTAATGCCTTTACCTTCCAGAAATTGTCCCATCAGCACTCCCCCCCCAACCCCGTCCCACGTAACACAAAATTGTAATGTGGCCCTCCAAGCGAAAAGGTTGGACAACCCTAGATTATGGGCTCCTCTGCTGGCTAATTTTAAATTAACTTACCTTTTGTTTCGGCAGCTTGTTTTTGAAGCAGCGATGGTGCGAGCGAGGTAGCAGCTGGGAAGGCGAGTTTCAGTTTAAATTAACTTACCTTTTGTTTCGGTGGACACGGGGACTGCTGGGTAAGTAAACCAATATATTCGGGCAGTGGCTAAACCCGAAACACTACACGTGTAGTGTCTCCCACCCGTCCTCCTCCTCTAACCAAAAAAAAAGGTAAGGTTTTCCTTTTTTTTAAATCTCTGTTGTCAATTTAGTGCAGAGGGGATGGAAGCTAGGGCAGTTGCATGCTCCTCTTGCAGGATTTGGGAGGTGAGGGTCACCATTTGTGTCCCTGCTGACGTCACCTGTGAGAAGTGCACCCAACTCCAGCTCCTCGCAGATCGCGTTAGGGAACTGGAGCTGGATGAACTTCGGATCATTCAGGATGCTGAGGGGGTGATAGCGAGCAGTTATAGGGAAGTAGTAACACCTAAGTTACAGGATAAAGGTAGCTGGGTGACCGTCAGGGGAGGGAAAGGGAATAGGCGCACAGTGCAGGGATCCCCTGTGGCCGTTCCCCTCAATAATACGTATACCATTTTGCACACGGTTGTGGCGGGGGGGTGGTGGGGGGACCTACCAGAGGAAAGCCACAGTGGCCAGGTCTCTGGCACTGAGCCTGGCTCAGTGGCTCAGAAGGGAAGGGGGGAGAATAGGAAAGCGATAGTGATAGGAGATTCAATGGTTAGAAAAACAGACAGGAGATTCTGTGGTCGCGAACGAGACTCCCGGATGGTATGTTGCCTCCCGGGTGCCAGGGTCAGGGATGTCTCGGATCGGGTCCACAGGATTCTTAAGGGAGAGGGGGAGCAGCCAGAGGTCGTGGTACATATCGGTACCAATGACATAGCTAGGAAAAGGGATGAGGACCTGAAAAGCGAATATAGGGAGTTAGGTTGGAAGCTGAAAGGCAGGATGAGCACAGTAGTAATCTCAGGATTGTTACCGGTGCCACGTGCTAGTGAGGCTAGAAACAGGGAGCGAGTGCAGCTGAACACGTGGCTACAGAACTGGTGTAGGAGGGAGGGCTTCAGATATGTGGATCATTGGGATACCTTCTGGGGAAGGTGGGACCTGTACAAGGACGGGTTGCATCTGAACTGGAGGGGCACCAATATCCTGGGCGGGAGGTTTGCTAGAGCTCTTCGGGAGGGTTTAAACTAGTTTGGCAGGGGGATGGGAACCGGAGCTACGGATCAGCGGATGGGGTAGCTGTTGAACAGGCAGATACCTAGTGCAGAGAGTCTGAGGAAGGTTAGACAATTGACACGACAACGTTGCAGTCAGTATGATGGGTTGAAGTGTGTCTATTTTAACGCAAGAAGTGTCAGAAATAAGGGTGATGAACTTAGAGCATGGATCAGTACTTGCAGCTACGATGTTGTGGCCATTACGGAGACGTGGATATCACAGGGGCAGGAATGGATGTTGGATGTTCCGGGGTTTAGATGTTTCAAAAGGAATAGGGAGGGAGGTAAAAGAAGTGGGGGAGTGGCATTGCTGATCAGGGATAGTATCACAGCTGCAGAAAGGGAGGTCGTCGAGGAGGGTTTGTCTACTGAGTCATTATGGGTGGAAGTCAGAAACAGGAAAGGAGCAGTCACTTTGTTGGGAGTTTTCTATAGACACCCCAATAGCAACAGAGACACGGAGGAACAGATTGGGAGGCAGATTTTGGAAAGGTGCAGAACAGGGTTGTTGTCATGGGTGACTTCAACTTCCCTAATATTGATTGGAACCTCCTAAGTGCAAATAGTTTGGATGGAGCAGTTTTTGTCAGGTGCGTCCAGGAAGCTTTCCTGACTCAATATGTAGATAGGCCGACTAGAGGGGAGGCTATGTTGGACTTGGTGCTTGGCAATGAACCAGGCCAGGTGGCAGATCTCTCGGTGGGAGAGCATTTCGGTGATAGTGATCACAACTCCCTGACCTTTACTATAGTCATGGAGAGGGACAGGAGCAGACGGGATGGGAAAATATTTAATTGGGGGAGGGGGAATTACAATGCTATTAGGCAGAAACCGGGGAGCATAAACTGGGAACAGATGTTCTCAGGGAAATGCGCGGCAGAAATGTGGAGGTTGTTTAGGGAGCACTTGCTGCGACTGCTGGATAGGTTTGTCCCGATGAGGCAAGGAAGGGATGGTAGGGTGAAGGAACCTTGGATGACAAGAGATGTGGAACAGCTAGTCAAGAGGAAGAAGGAAGCTTACTTAAGGTTGAGGAAGCAAGGATCAGACAGGGCTCAAGAGGTTTACAAGGTAGCCAGGAAGGAACTGAAGAATGGACTTAGGAGAGCTAGAAGGGGACATGAAAAAGTCTTGGCGGGTAGGATTAAGGAAAATCCCAAGGCGTTCTACACTTATGTGAGGAACAAGAGGATGGCCAGAGTGAGGGTAGGGCCGATCAGGGATAGTGGAGGGAACTTGTGCCTGGAGTCGGAGGAGGTAGGGGAGGTCCTAAATGAATACTTTGCTTCAGTATTCACTAGTGAGGGAGACCTGGTCGTTTGTGAGGACAGCGTGGAACAGGCTGATATGCTCGAACAGGTTGAGGTTAAGAGGGAGGATGTGCTGGAAATTTTGAAAGACATGAGGACAGATAAGTCCTCGGGGCCAGACGGGATACACCCAAGGATATTACGGAAAGCGAGGGAAGAGATTGCTGCGCCTTTGGCGATGATCTTTGCGTCCTCACTGTCCACTGGAGTAGTACCGGATGATTGGAGGGTGGCAAATGTTGTTCCCTTGTTCAAGAAAGGGAATCGGGATAACCCTGGGAATTATAGACCAGTCAGTCTTACGTTGGTAGTGGGCAAATTATTGGAGAGGATTCTGAGAGACAGGATTTATGATTATTTGGAAAAGCATGGTTTGATTAGAGACAGTCAGCATGGCTTTGTGAGGGGCAGGTCATGCCTCACAAGCCTTATTGAATTCTTTGAAGATGTGACAAAACACATTGATGAAGGAAGAGCAGTGGATGTGGTGTATATGGATTTTAGCAAGGCGTTTGATAAGGTTCACCATGGTAGGCTCATTCAAAAAGTGAGGAGGCACGGGATACAGGGGAAGTTGGCTGTCTGGATACAAAATTGGCTGGCCCATAGAAGACAGAGGTTGGTAGTAGATGGAAAGTATTCAGCATGGAGCTCGGTGACCAGTGGTGTTCTGCAGGGATCTGTTCTGGGACCTCTGCTCTTTGTGATTTTTATAAATGACTTGGATGAGGAAGTGGAAGGCTGGGTTAGCAAGTTTGCCGATGACACAAAGGTTGCTTGAGTTGTGGATAGTGTGGAAGGCTGTTGTAGGTTGCAACGGGACATTGACAGGATGCAGAGCTGGGCTGAGAAGTGGCAGATGAAGTTCAACCTGGAAAAGTGTGAAGTGATTCATTTTGGAAGGTCGAATTTGAATGCAGAATACAGGCTTAAAGACAGGATTCTTGGTAGTGTGGAGGAACAGAGGGATCTTGGGGTCCATGTCCATAGATCGCTCAAAGTTGCCACCCAAGTTGATAGGGTTGTTAAGAAGGCGTATGGTGTGTTGGCTTTCATTAACAGGGGGATTGAGTTTAAGAGCCGTGAGGTTATGCTGTAGCTCTATAGGGCCCTGGTTCGACCACACTTGGAATATTGTGTTCAGTTCTGGTCGCCTCATTATAGGAAGGATGTGGAAGCTTTAGAGAGGGTGCAGAGGAGATTTACCAGGATGCTGCCTGGACTGAAGGGTCATGTCCTATGAAGAAAGATTGAGGGAGCTAGGGCTTTTCTCATTGGAGCGAAGAAGCATGAGAGGTGACTTGATAGAGGGGTACAAGATGATGAGAGGCATAGATAGAGTGGATAGCCAGAGACTTTTTCCCAGGGTGGAAAGGGCTATCACCAGGGGGCATAATTTTAAGGTGATTGGAGGAAGGTTTTGGGGAGATGTCAGAGGTAGGTTCTTTACACAGAGAGTGGTGGGTGTGTGGAATGCGTTGCCAGCGGTAGCAGTAGAAGATACATTAAGGACATTTAAGAGACTCTTGGATAGGTACATGGATGATAGTAGAATGAAGGGTAGGTAGTTAATTTGATCTTAGAGTAGGTTAAAGGTTCGGCACAACATCGTGGGCCGAAGGGCCTGTACTGCGCTGTACTGTTCTATGTTCTATGGCAAGTAATGGAAATTAGCATTCCTAACATTTGCAATTATAAAGTACCCTTTCAAGTCAAAATGCCTCGAAGCTCTTCACTCAATTAATTACTTTGTAATGCAGTGACTGCTGTATAACCAAAATGTATAAGATGGACAGTATAGACAGTAACAGCACTATTTTGACAATTTAATTTTAAAATGTATTTTATGAATATAACTTGCATTTATATAATGTCTTTAACATAGCGAAATGTCACAAAGCACTTCGCAGGAGCTTTATCAAACAAAATTTGACACTGAGCACATAATCACAGAATAATACAGTGCAGAAGAGGCCCTTCGGCCCATCGAGTCTGCACCGATGCATTAAAACACTTGACCTGTCTACCTAATCCTATTTGCCAGCACTTGGCCCATAGCCTTGAATGTTATGACGTGCCAAGTGCTCATCCAGGTACTTTTTAAAGGATGTGAGGCAACCCGCCTCTACCACCCTCCCAGGCAGTGCATTCCAGACCGTCACCACCCTCTGGGTAAAAAAGTTCTTCCTCAAATCCCCCTTAAACCTCCTGCCCCTCACCTTAAACTTGTGTCCCCTCGTAACTGACCCTTCAACTAAGGGGAACAGCTGCTCCCTATCCACCCTGTCCATGCCCCTCATAATCTTGTACACATCGATCAGGTCACCCCTCAGTCTTCTCTGCTCCAGCGAAAACAACCCAAGCCTATCCAACCTCTCTTCATAGCTTAAATGTTCCATCCCAGGCAACATCCTGGTGAATCGCCTCTGCACCCCCTCCAATGCAATCACATCCTTCCTATAATGTGGCGACCAGAATTGCACACAGTACTCCAGCTGTGGCCTTACCAAAGTTCTATACAACTCCAACATGACCTCCCTGCTTTTGTAATTTATGCCTCGATTGATAAAGGCAAGTGTCCCATATGCTTTCTTCACCACCCTATTAACCTGCCCTTCTGCCTTCAGAGATCTATGGACAAACACGCCAAGGTCCCTTTGTTCCTCGGAACTTCCCAGTGTCAGGCCATTCATTGAATACTTCCGTGTCACATTACTCCTTCCTAAGTGTATCACCTCACACTTTTCAGGGTTAAATTCCATCTGCCACTTTTCTGCCCATTTAATCATCCCGTCTATATCTTCCTGTAACCTCAGACACTCAACTTCACTGTTAACCACTTGGCCAATCTTTGTGTCATCCGCGAACTAACTGATCGTACCCCCCACATAGTCATCTATGTCGTTTATATAAATGACAAACAATAGGGGACCCAGCACAGATCCCTGTGGTACGCCACTGGACACTGGCTTTAATGTAATATTGGGACAGCTGGCCAAAGTTTGAACAAAGAGGTAGGTTTTACAGTGCTTCTTAAAGGAGGAGAATGATATAGAGAGGGGATGGGTGAACAAGAATTGGTGCGAATTAGGATACAGACAGCAGAATTCTGGATGAACTCAATTTTATGTAGTTTCTAAGATAGGAGGCCAGCCCAGGAAGGCATTGGCATTGCCAGGTTTAGAACAATAAAGGCATGGATCAGCAGCATATGAGCTGAGGCAGCAGCAGAGTTGAGCGATATTGTGCAGATGCAAGTACCAGAAATGACTGGTATCTGTTCCTCAGCAGGGCAGGATCAGCAGGGCAGGATCCCAGCTGTGTCAAACTGTAGAAACCTGGGGGACTCTTCCAACTAGTTTTTATGCATCTGTCCATTATCAAACAAAAAAAACAATCAGAATCCAAATGAAAAACAAGAGCAATGATGAAACAACAAACTAGAAACCACAACTACCAATAATCAAGAAAAGGAAAAATATGTTAATGAATGACATATGAAATGTCCACTTTCAGAGAGCAGCCTCCAATAAAAGCACCAAGACTTAAGAGTTTTGTTTTCAAAGTTTGTGGCTATCTTTCCACTAATCTTGTGCCAGTTATTCTTTTAGTAGTTAAACACTGGAATATCATCAGTAAATGTGAAAATATGATAAAAGTCTTATTGTCAGCACCAAAAACAGCTGGAGCAGGGACTGTGGGTTATTTCACAAGTACGAAGCACTTAGATTCATCTTAAAATGGGTATAACATTAAAACAAGGTCAGAAATTCCGGCAGCACCGTAATTGCACTGGGTCAGATCGTCTGGCCATTGTTTAATCCCTCCCATCACCCCATTCTAAATCCCACAATGTCAAAGTTTTCTTGGTCAGTAGCTTCCACTGACATATAATCAGGATATCTGTATCATTATTCTAACATTGTAGAGGACTAATGGTAAATTGAGCACCAAACAATTACCAAACATACTCAAATAATATTTTAGCTTTTAAGTAAATTTGCTGCATATCAGCAAAACAAAAGCCATCCTAACAATACTAAGTCATTGCAATAACAGAAAGGTTCCACCTTGCAATAAGAATACCTAGGTATGCACATGGCTCTTGGGTGAAAGGGTGTTCTAGAGTGCATGGCTTGTGAACACTGATGGTGCGAGGAAAGGACTTGAAAAGTGGCTGTTCCGGATGTCTTTTATGATACAAAAGAGCCTGGATACTGTTACAACCAGGTGAGAAAGAGATCTAGGGGTCCCTTTCAGCCTTCACCTGGTCTTACCATAACAGTGTTTAATTTTAAACACACTGTTTTTTAGCTCCCTCTTGGTGAATCCTTGTTCACCGCTTTCCAATTATAAGGCAAAGAAACCAGCACAAACAGGCGGGGGGTCGGCGGGGTGGGGGGGGGTTTAAGGTTTAATTTGCCCTAAGCTGGAATTTGTTTTTCCTCCGGAGTGCCAGTAGTGGGCAGGTCTATCCTGAACTCTCTTTCAGTGCTTTGCTGAGTCATGCAAAGGCTTTTCACTTTGGGGATGGGTGGTTTTCTTCGGTTCTGACTCTGGGGGAGGATTCTTTGCTAATCTCCCCTTTGTCCCAGAGGACACTCCTGCCTGCAGGTATTTGTGCAGACTTTACTGCACTCCCCTGTGGCATTCTGACTAGGTGAGGCATCACCCTCACAGTTTCTCGGCTCCCTAGAGGTCTCTCTTTGTCTCTGTAGGTTCCTGTAAATGCTGTTACCAACTCTGGTGGGGTGCTTCTTGTGTCGGCATTTACGTAGGAGGATATGGGGTCTAACTTTTCACATTTTTCGGGTTGGCTGACCGGAGAGTATGGGTTTTCATCCGGGATTCCTCCCGGACTTCATTTAACCTGCCCTCTTGGTCACTTTTTCCTCTTCCCTGTCTAACCTTGTGCCAGCCTGTACCTTTTTGTTCTCGGCAGGGGTCCCCTTAACACCGGTACAGATTTCACTGTAGGTTGAGGTTTCCCCTCAACCTGGCACTTGTGGCAACTCCTGCAGTACTTCACCACATCTTTGTGGACTTTTGGCCAGTCAAACTGCGGTCTTATGCAGGCTTTGGTCTTTTGTATACCGGCATGTACAGCCACTGTAATCTCATAGGCCCTTCTTAATATTTCTCTCCGATACCTCTGCGGCACCACTAACTGGTGAACTACTTCCCACTTCTTGCTCTCAGGTCTGTGAGGAGAACTCCATTTACTCATCAGTACCTCATTCTTTAAATAGTAGCAATCAGGGACTGCCTCTGCTTCTCTTTCGACTGTGCTAACGTTCACAATACTGGGTCAGCTCGCTGAGCCTCAGATAGGAAAAATCCATTTAATTCATTCCCTGGGTCTCCGAACTTTCCAAAGAAAGTCTCAGACAGACAGTCCCAGTCATCTGCTTGCAGTGTCAATTCAATCTCCTCTGAGGGAGCTGGTTTGATCATGGCTTGATCCACTACACATTCAGGAAAACTATAGGGGTCTGTCTCCCGCCGCTGCCCTGTCTCTCTGACCTCCTGCGGTCTTTCTTTCACTACAGGGGGGCCTACCACCTTCACCCCAGCCAGATCATTACCTAGGGGCAGGTCAACCCGACTCCTCTACATGGGTCTTTATGGAGAGTGGGTTCAGAGAGTGTTTAAATTCCTCTAACAGAATTACTTCTCCGAGATTCTTATAGCTGAGCTGTACTTTAAGAGCCCTCAACCACTGGTCAAAAGTCAGCTGCTTACTTCTTTCAAACTCCAGAAGGCCGCATTTGGAATACTGTGTGCAGTTCTGGTCGCCGCACTACAGGAAAGATGTGATTAGGCTAGAGAGGGTGCAGAAAAGATTCACAAGGATGTTGCCTGGTTTGGAGGGCTTGAGTTATAAAGAGAGATTGGATAGGCTGGGTCTGTTTTCCCTGGAGCAAAGGAGGCTGAGAGGGGACATGATAGAAGTATATAAGATTATGAGAGGCATAGATAGGGTAGATAGCCAGAGTCTGTTTCCCATGGTAGGGGTGACTAAAACTAGAGGGCATTGATTTAAGGTGAGAGGGAGGAGGTTTAAAGGGGATCAAAGGGGTAAATTTTTCACACAAAGAATAGTGGGTATCTGGAATGAGCTGCCTGAGGAGGTGGTGGAGGCAGGAACAGTAGCGACATTTAAGAGGCACCTGGACAGGTACTTGAATGAGCAAGGCATAGAAGGATATGGAATTAATGCAGGCAGGTGGGATTAATAGAGATAGGCATTATGGTCGGCATGGATGCGTTGGGCCGAAGGGCCTGTTTCTATGCTGTCCGACTCTATACGGTTGATTAGCTTGCTTCTTGAGGGTTCTAAACTTTTGGCAATAGGCTTTGGGTACTAATATAAAATAAAAACAAGAAATGCTGGAAATACTCAGCAGGTCTGGCAGCATCTGAGAGAAGCAGAGTTAACGTTTCAGGTCAGTGACCCTTCATCAGAACTGGCAAATATTAGAAATGTAATAGGTTTTAAGCAAATAAATCAGGGGTGGGGCAAGAGATAACAAAAGAGAAGGTGCGATAGGACAAGATTACAGAGAGGTTCTGCATAGTCAGTATGAGGAACTGGGCGCCAAATTAAGAAGCAGAATCTCAAAGGTAATAATCTCTGGTTTATTACCTGAGCCACGTGCAAATTGGCCTAGGGCAAATAAGATTAGAGAAATTAATGCGTGACTCAAAGACTGGTGTGGCAGAAGTGGGTTCCAGTTCGTGGGGCACTGGCACCAGTGGGAAAGTGGTGGCTGTAGCGTTGGGATGGTCTACACCGGAACCATGCTGGGGCCGGTGTTCTCGCGAGCCACATAACTAGGGAAGTAGAGAGGGTTTTAAACTGAGTGGTAAGGCAAGGGATCAAATTTGGGAGGATATGGTAAATCAAGGAGTACAGACAAGGCAAGAGAGAAAGGTATTAATATGGGAAATGAAAAACAGACTGTGACAGGAAGGGACAGAGCGTACAAACCTAAGAGTAAATCAACAGATAAGGCTAGAGGTTACAAAAATAATAAAAGGACACAACTAAAGGCTCTGAATCTGAGTGCATGTAGCATTCGAAACAAAACGGATGAATTGACAGCGCAAATAGAAATAAATAATTTCGATCTGATAGCCATTAAAGACACATGGCTGCAGGACAACATAGATTGGGACCTGAATATTGAAGGATACATGGCATTTAGGAAGGACAGGAAGCTAGGAAAAGGTGGAGGGGTAGCTCTGTTAATTAATGATGGTATTAGCACAATAGAGAGGGATGAGCTAAGTTCAGGAAACCAGGATGTAGAAGCAGTTTCGGTAGAGATGAGAAATCATAAAGGCAAGAAGTCACTTGTGGGAGTGGTGTACAGGCCACCTAACATTAACCACATTGTGGGACAGGGTATAAAGGAAGAAATAATGGCAGCTTGTCAGAAAGGTACAGCGATAATCATGGGGGATTTTAACCGACATATATACTGGAAAAATCAGATGGGCAGAGGTAGCCTAGATGAGGAGTACATAGTATGTTTTCGGGATAATTTCTTGGAACAATACGTTCTGGAGCCAACCAGAGAGCAGGCGATACTAGACCTGGTATTGTGCAACGAGATAGGATTAATTAATGACCTCACAGTTGGCAGCCCTAGGTGGCAGCCATCATAATATGATTGAATTTTACATTCAGTTTGAGGGAGAGGAGTGGGTCCAAGATTAGTATTTTAAACTTAAATAAGGGCAATAATGAGGGCATGAAAGCGGAGATAGCTAAAGTGAACTAGCAAATCAGGTTAAGGGATAGGTCAATAGAGATGTAGTGGCAGACATTAAAGGGGATATTTCAGAATACACAGAATAAATACATTTCAACGAGAAAGAAAAATTCCAAGGGTGGGATCCGCCAACCGTGGTTAACTGAAACAGTTAAAGATAGAATCAAACTTAAAGAAAATGTCTTTAATTGTGCAAAGACGGGAGGCAGGTCAGAAGGTTGGATATAATATAAAAAAACAGCAAAGAAGGACTAAAAGATTGATAAGGAAGGTAAAATTAGAGTACCAGAGAAAGCTAGCTAGAAATATAAAGGCAGATAGTAAGAGTTTCTATAGACAGTTAACAAAGTGAGCATCGGTCCTATAAAAAGTGAGTCTGGGGAATTAATAATGGATTATAAGGAGATGGCAGATGAATTGAACAGATATTTTGCATCGGTCTTCACCATTGAGGATACAAATAACATCCCAGTATTAGCTGTAAGTCAAGAAATGGAAGGGAGGGAGGAACTCAAGAAAATTACAATCACCAGGGAAATGGTACTGAACAAATTGTTGGAGCTGCAGGCTGACAAGTCCCCCGGTTCTGACAAACTTCATCCTAGAGTGTTAAAAGAAGTGGCTAATGAGACAGTTGATGTGTTAGTTTTAATTTTCCAAAATTCCCTAGAGTCGGGGAAGGTTCCCTTAGATTGGAAAATAGCGAATATAACTCCTTTATTCAAAAAGGGGGACAGACAGAAAGCAGGAAACTACAGGCCAGTTAGTTTAACATCTGTCTTTGGGAAAATGTTGGAAGCTATTATTAAAGATATTATAGCAGGACACTTAGAAAAATTCAAGGTAATCAGGCAGAGTCAACATGGTTTTGTGAAAAGGAAATCATGTTTAACCAATTTATTGGAGTTCTTTGAGGGAGATATATGTGCTGTGGATAAAGGGAAACCGGTGGATGTATTGTACTTGGATTTCCAGAAGGCATTTGATAAGGTGCCACATCAAAGGTTATTGCAGAAAATAAAAGCTCATGGTGTAGGGGGTAACATATTGCATGGATAGAAGATTGGTTAGCTAACAGGAAACAGAGAGTAGGCATAAATGGGTCATTTTCTGGTTGGCACGATGCAACGAGTGGTGTGCCACAGGGATCTGTGCTCAGGCCTCAACTTTTTGCAATTTATATGAAGACTTAGATGAAGGGACCTATGGCTGCTAAATTGCTGATGACACAAAGATAGGCAGGAAAGTAGGTTGTGAAGAGGATATAAGGAGGCTACAAAGGAATATAGATAGGTTAAGTGAGTGGGCAAAAATCTGGCAGATGGAGTATAATGTGGGAAAATGCGAAGTTATCCATTTTGGCAGGAAGAATAAAAAAGCATATTATCTAAATGGTGAGAGACTGCGGAGCTCTGAGATGCAGAGGGATCTGGGTGTCCTAGTGCATGAATTGCAAAAGGTTAGTTAGTATGTAGATACAGCACGTAATTAGGAAAGCTAATGGAATGTTATTGCTTATCGCGAAGGGAATTAAATACGGGCGGCACAGTGGCGCAGTGGTTAGCACCGCAGCCTCACAGCTCCAGGGACCCGGGTTCGATTCCGGGTACTGCCTGTGTGGAGTTTGCAAGTTCTCCCTGTGTCTGCGTGGGTTTTCTCCGGGTGCTCCGGTTTCCTCCCACAAGCCAAAAGACTTGCAGGTTGATAGGTAAATTGGCCATTATAAATTGTCACTAGTATAGGTAGGTGGTAGGGAAATATAGGGACAGGTGGGGATGTTTGGTAGGAATATGGGATTAGTGTAGGAGTAGTATAAATGGGTGGTTGATGTTCGGCACAGACTCGGTGGGCCGAAGGGCCTGTTTCAGTGCTGTATCTCTAATCTAATCTAAAGGTAGGGAGGTTGTGCTTCAGCTATACAGGGCATTGGTGAGACCTGGTCTCCTTATTTAAGGAAGGATGTCAGTGCGTTGGAGGCAGCACAGAGAAGGTTTACTAGACTAATACCGGGAATGAGTGGTCTGTCTTACGAGGAAAGATTGGTCAGGTTAGGCTTAGTCTTCTAAATTCCAGCAGAGACAAGAGGCGACATGATTGAAACATACAAGATCCTGAGGGCTCTTGACAGGGTGGATGTGGAAAGGATGTTTTCCCTTGTGAGAGAATCTCGAACTAGGGGTCACTGTTTAAAAATAAGGGGTTGCCCATTTAAGAAAGAGACGAGGAGAAATTTTTTCTCTCAGAGGGTCATGAGTCTTTGGAATTCTCTTCCTCAAAAGGCGGCAGAAGCAGAGTCTTTGAATATTTTTAAGGCCAAGGTAGATAGATCCTTGATTAGTAAGGGGGTGGAAGGTTATCGGGGGTAGGTGGAAATGTGTAGTAATCAGTTCAGCCATGAACTTAGTGAATGGCGGAGCGGGTTTGAAGGACCGAGTGGCCTAATCCTGCTCCTAATTCGTATGTTCGTATGAATAACTGACCCGAAGGTCATGGAGCAAGGCAAACGGTATGTTAACCACACCATTAACATACCGTTTGCTTTTGCTCCATAACCCTCGGGTCAGTTGTTCTCTGTGACCTTATCCTATGAACACCTATTTTGTTATCTCTTGCCCCACCTCCACTTTATTTGCTTAAAACCTGTTACATTTCTAATATTTGCCAGTTCTGATGAAGGGTCACTGACCTGAAATGTTAACTCTGCTTCTCTCTCCACAGATGCTGCCAGATCTGATGAGTATTTCCAGCACTTCTTGTTTTTATTTCAGATTTCCAGCATCTGCAGTATTTTGCTTTTATTTTATGGCTCTGGGTACTAATTCATATGCCCCGAGGATAGCATTTTTTGTCAGTTCATAATTTGATGACCTCTCATCTGGCAACAGGGAATAAACCTCATGGACTTTTCCAGTTAGCTTGCTTTGTCGTAAAAAAGGCCAGGTCTCAGCTGGCCATTTTAGCTGCCTTGCCAGTTTCACAAAGGACACAAAAATTCTTCTACATCCACCTCATTGAATCTTGGAATTAGTTGAGCTAGTTTTAACAATTTTGTACCCAGCCCTGAATTACGCTCCTCCATATTGGCCATGCTTTTACTCGGGTTACTCTGTCGCCCCATAGTTATCTCAAGCCGCTTCAACTCTCTCTCTTCACATTCTTTCTGGAAGGTTCTTTCTCTTTCTCCTCCCTCTCTTTGTCTTCACATTCCTTCAGGAAAGCTCTTTCTTTCTCTCTCTCCTGCCTCTCTCTCTCTTTCCTTGTCTTCTAATTCAAGTTTCCTTTGTTCCAATTGTAACTTTGCTAGCAGTACCCTGTCTGGGTCTACGTCTAACACTGCTTCTACTTCTTCAGATTCAAGGGAAAACGGTTGGCCACTAGCCTTAGGAGTTCAGACTTCCTAGCCTTGCCACGTACAATGACCCCACACTGCTCAACCATTTTCCTCAACTCCTTCATAGACAGTGCTTTCAACATATCCCAAGTTTCTTCACCCTGGCTTGGAGAGCTACTAGCTTCAGTTGTAGACATATAAGTATTCAAGCACACACAACCACAAGAAAATCTTGATTTTTTTTTGCTTGGGAACAATTTGGCTTCCCCCTTCCAATTTCTATCCTTTGTCTGTGAGTCAATTCCGAACGCTAGCACCCAAATTTCTGTTACGATCAGGTGAGAAAGAGGTCCAGGGGTTCCCTTTCAGCCTTCACCTGGTCTTACCGATACAGGGTTTAATTTTAAACACACCGTGGTTTTTAGCTCCCCCTTGGTGAATCCTTATTCACCGCTTTCCAATTATGAGACAAAGAAACCAGCAAACAGGTTTTCTTAGGTTTAAAGAAGAAAAGTTGAAATGTAAAGCTTAAGCTCTAATTCGGTTAACGTCTATGGATACACGACCCGCCCACACTAGCACACATACGCGATACACACATAGAAACTGAGAGAGAAAAGAGCAGAAGAAAAATAAAGTGGAAAAGTTTGAGGCAATATCTGAAGAGTTGTTGTTACGGTTCTTCAAGCTCACTGTAGAGTCCTTGATTGTAGGTAGCTCTTGCTTTTCGTTGGGCCCAGCATTCTTCTTAAATCTCAGTTTAAACTCTCTGTGGGCAGTTCAAAAGAAAATCCTGGAACAGCCAAGTAGTCACGTGACCAGCTGGTCTAACCAGTCGTGGCTCTTGTGGATTGTATCTCCCTTAGCAGGCCCTGGAATGCACTTCCTCACCTTCGATGTCTGTTAGTATGTAAATGTTTTTTCCAGCCACGGCTGATCTGTTTAACAAGTCATTTCCTCGCTCCAATAACAGTTAAAAATCAATGTTCATGACAAAATTGATATGTCTCATTCTTGACAGGTGGGGGCCTAGCATGACAGTATAAAGAATTTGTAGGTTTTATTAAATGAATTCAACCTGGTCCTCAAATATGCCTTTCCCATAAAAGGCAAGTGGTAACTTGCCAATGGTGATGCCGAATGCAAAGTGGCCAACCTGTGTAGCATAACTCATATCTCCATATTTTGGTCCCTGAATCGACTCAACCTGTTGTGGGAGTTTAATGGCAATAAGGAACAGTTGGTCTAAAAGAGGACTACAGTCAGTCTTAAATATAGTTTGTACCTCATTGGTGCTGTTCAATAGATCAGATAACAAGCCATGTGAATTTGGTTCCAGCTTGGGAGAACATATGCTGATCAACAATGTCCAGGCATTTATTTTATCATTATTGGGGCACAGAGTCAGCATGCTGAGAAGTCAGCTTCCCAAAATGCAGTGATAAATTAGGGATTACTTTGAAATTTATGACTGAATTTCAGTAAGACAGTACTGACTTATTATATATTACAGCCCTTGATCACCTAGGGAGTAGAGCTTGATGACTTGTATATTTCCCCAAAGGGGAGGTTGGCATGATAAACTTTGGAAAAATGTTCAAAGGCTTTTGTGTGAGGTGTTAATTGTATATTAATTGGGGGTTAATTGTATTCAAGTGGTGGCCATTAATTGGAAATTCTTTTGTGTATATATATATATATATATATATATATATATAAGGAGCAGGCTTAAGTGAGATGATTGGTTGGAGGTACATGATATGCAATGTGTATCTCTGTAAATAAAAGCTTGTAAGTGTGTAAATACCAAGCTCCAGTTTTCTACCCTTCACCATCTGGCTATCTGAGCTCTAACATGGTAGCAGAGGATGGTGAGGGTTGTTGCCTGAAGATGAAGAAGATTGGAAACTACAATTTTTTTTCAGGTATAAAACTAAAATCTTAGTGGTTTTTGTAGAAAATGGCACAAAGATAGCTTCAATCTTCGGAATACAATGTTCTCAGGGTCTGAACCATATGACCAGTGGAAGAATGAGGTTGATATATAGACATGGGTTACTACTCTACCAAAAAGAAAACAAAGACCTTGACCTTATCGCTTTCTGCACAAAGTGAAATCAGAAGTAAGGTATTCTCTGAGATGGATGCCACTCAGTTGGACAATGATGAAGATTTTGACTCTCCAATAGAATTCCTGGATGAAATCTACAAGAAACATGACCTGTTAAATGCCTGAGACCTGGTCAGAATTTCATAGCTATCAGAAAACAGACGTTCATCCCATGGAAGAGTATATCATGGAGATTAACAAATTGTACAAAGTTCAATTTGGGGATTCCTGGATCAGTACTAGCATTTAAATTACAAGGTTGTGCAAGGGTGTCTCATATGGATAGGCAACTGGTCCTAACTGGACCTTAGAGAAGGTTCTTAGAGAAGGACTCTGCTGGATCAGACATGTGCTGCCTTAAAAAAATTGCTGTGGAAACAGTCATTCCCTTAGACCTTCATGGAAGAAATGAGGCATTCCGCTAACACTTGGTAGTTACCAGGTTTCAAAATGTTCTAGATAACAGCAGCAAGCATCAATGGAATGGAAGGATTAAAGACAGACAGACTGGTGATGAAATGGGTATAGTAAATACGGTTATACAATAAGATGAAACTGAACGAGTAATAATGGGAAAATTAATTCCAGAACTGCCTGAGGAAAAGTTAATTGCTGCTTTAGATGAGACTCTTAAGTATCATAATGCACAGAGTAAAGAGGCAGGATATTTGAAATGACACAATAAGGAAACAGTTCTGAAGAAAATCATGAAGATAATGATGAATCCTAACAGATTATACTGGTCACAAGGAGTCTTAATCCTGTGATGAATGTATTAGTTGCAGACTCTTAGTTGTGTGGTATTAGGTAGTGCATGTATGTCAATGGTATATGGGGCAGATTAGCTAAAATATTATCTTAGTCCACAAAGTAGTGATGATCAACACCAAGTTAAAGAATATAAAAGTACTATTTGACTTAGGTTTGGTGATGATGACACCTTGAGGTCACTCAAGAGAGTGGTAATTCCATGTAAAATAACTGGAGTAAGCTATTTTATATGTATGGATGTAGTCTCTGGTGAGATTCCTATGTTGTTGAGTAACCCTTCCGTGAAAAGGCACAAATAAAATTTGACATAGCACACGATAAAGTCATTATATATAGGAAATAGGTTGCTCTGCAGTTTACACAATCAGGATATTATTGTATTTCCTGAACAAAACCTCATCAAAGTGTTAGGCAAGTATTAATAGCATCAGATGATAAGGATAAGAGATAAAAAGTCAAACTGTCTTATAATTCCGTGAAGAATTTTCCAACCCTACTTACCAACGGTTAAAAATCCTGCTAAAAGATACAGGTATAGTTGATGAGGAATATAAGAAAAAAAGACTTGCATTTTCACGACCACAGGACATCTCAAAGCATTTTGTACAACCAATGAAGTACTGTTGAAGTGCAGCCACTGTGATAATGTAGGAAATGTGGCAGCTAATTTACACTCAGCAAACTCCCACAGACAGCAATGTGTTAATGAACAGATAATCTGTTTTTGTGAAAATAAAACCGAAAAGTGCTAGAAATACTCAGCAGGTCTGGCAGCATCTGTGGAGAGAGAAGCAAAGTTAATGTTTCAGGTCAGTGACCTTTCATCAGAACTGCAAAGGTCAGAAACATAATAGGTTTTAAGCAAAATAAAATGGGGGTGGGGCAAAAGAGAACAAATGGGAAGGTGTTGATAGGACAGAGGGTCACAGAGAATAACTGACAAGGAGGTCATGGGGCAAAGACAAAGAGTGTGTTAATGGTGTGGTGAAAGACAAAGCATGAGTGTGGCGAGGGTGTTAAATAACAGAATAATGAAAGCCCTAGCCAAAAGCAAAAACATGAAAAAAAAGTGGGCTGGCACATGGTAAAAAAAGTGTAATGATGAAACAAACTAAAATAAAATAAAAATAGAAATAAAAAATACGAAGTAAAACTAAAAGAAAGGGGGCCACTCATGCTCTGAAATTATTGAACTCAATGCTCAGTCTGGCAGGCTGTAGCGTGCCTAATTGGTAAATGAGGTGCTGTTCCTCAAGCTTGCGTAGATGTTCACTGGAACACTGCAGCAATCTCAGGACAGAGATGTGGGCATGAGAGCAGGTTGGGGGGGGGGGGGGGGTGGTGGTGCGGGTGTTGAAATGGCAAGCAACAGGAAGCTTGGGGTCATGTTTTCAGATTGAGCAGAGATGTTCCGCAAAGCGGTCACCCAATCTGCATTTGGTCTCCACAACGTAGAGAGACCACATTGTGAGCAGTGAATACAGTATACTAAATTGAAGTACAAGTAAATCTCTGCTTCACCTGAAAGGAGTGTTTGGGGCCTTGGATAGTGAGGAGAGAGGAGGTAAAAGGTAATCACCTCCTGCTGTGGGAAGGGGACGAGGAGTCAGGGGTAATGGAGGAGTGGACCAGGGTGTCGCGAAGGGAACGATCCCTTCGGAATGCTGACAGGGGAGGGGAAGGTGCATTTGGTAGTGGCATCATGCTGGATGTGGCAGAAATGGCAGAGGATGATCCTTTGGATGTGGAGGCTGGTGTCATGGAAAGTGAGGACAAGGGGGAACCCTGTCACAGTTCTAGAAGGGAGGGGAAGGGGTGAGAGCAGAGATGCGGGAAATAGGCCAGACACGGTTGTGGGGGCGAATCCTCAGTTAAGGAAAAAGGGAGACATATCAGAAGCGCTGTTATGGAAGGTTGCATCATCAGAGCAGATGCGTCGGAGATGGAGAAACTGGGAGAATGGAATGCAGTCCTTACAGAAGGCAGGGTGTGAGGAAGTGTAGTGAAGGTAGCCGTGGGAATCAGTCAGCTTATAATAAATATTAGTATTCAGCCTATTCCCAGAGATGGAGACACAGAGGTCGAGGAAGGGAAGGGAAGTGTCGGAGATGGACCATGTGAAGGTGAGAGAAGAGTGGAAATTGGAAAGAAAGTTGATAAATTTTTCCAGTTCGGGGTAGGAGCAGGAAACAGCACCAATAGTCATCAATGTACCGGAACAAGAGTTGGGGGAGGGGGCCGGAGTAGGACTGGAACAAGGAATGTTCAACATATCCCACAAAAAGACAGGCATAACTAGGACCCATGCAGGTACCCAGAGCAACACCTTTTACTTGAAAGAAGTGAGCGGAGTTGAATGAGAACTTGTTCAATGTGAGAACAAGTTCAGCCAGGCGGATGAAGAGCTGTTTTGGTGATGTTAGGGGATAAAATATTGGCCAGGACACCTACTCTTCTTCGAAAAATAGTGCCATGGGATCTTTTACATTCATCCGAGCAGCAAGATGGGGCCTCGATTTAACGTCTCATCTGAAAGATGTCACCTCCAACAGTGCAGCACTCCCTCAGTACTGTACCAGAGAGTGTCAGATTTGTGTGCTCAAGCCCTGGAGTGGTACTTGAACCTGGAATCTTGTGACTCAAAGGCAAGAGTGCTACCAACTGAGCCACTGAAGAACCCAGTCAAGATATTATTATATTTCCTTAACAAAACCTAATGTTTCTCATTAAGAGTGTTAGGCAAATATTAAAGGCATCAGATGATAAGGATAAAATGGAAAAATATGAGGCTAATAGAAGAAATGAGTGAGAATTGTGAAATCTGTAAGTAGTACTGAAGGATGCCCTCATGTCCTATTGTAAGCCTTCCATTGGCATATAACTTTAAATAAGCAGTTACCATGGATCTAAAGGTATGGGACAAAGACAGAAACGTTTTCATCTTGTATTTTATTACCCTATAAAATTTAGTATTTTTACACTAACATATACTGAGGACAAGAAAGTTATCACAAGATAAAATTATGGAAAAATGGAAGAGAATGGACGTGGGAGAACAGTGAAGTTTTTTTTTACCAATAATGGAAGTGAATTTGCTAGTGAGGAGTTTAGCGATGTGTGTGAAAATGAGTATCGTTGTCATGAGTACAGCAGCCAGGATTCCTTCTAGCAATGGGCTTTGTGGAAGGAATCATGCTGTGATTGGTGAAATTGTGCGTAAAATTTTGGCTAATCGACCAAAGTGTAAATTGTCAACTGCCCTAGCATAGGCAATTCGTGCAAAAAATTCTCATCAGCTGGCAGAGGGATACAGTCTTTGCCAAATAGTCTATGGGCACAATTCCAAACTACCTTCTATTCTTAGTCATAATCCTCCTGGTTTGACGAGAATGACCAAGTAATACAAAACTTAACATAAGTGCAAAGCCTTCACAGACTGGAAATGTCACCACATATCCAAGGTATAGCAGCAATCCTAAAGGCTCCTGAAGGAAGTGGTGCAATATGAAAACAAATGGTGGATAGAAAGAGCGCGAGTGATCCAGCGACACTAAAGACATGTCCAGTTTCTTCAGCTCTGTCAAGGCGATCTATGGCCCAAGCACTCAAGGGTCCACCCTTCTGACAGCCAAGCATGAAAGAGAACTCATCAAGGACAGGGAGGCAGTCAGTGCTCGCGGGAAGGATAATTTCGAAGAACTCCTCAACTGCGACTCTGTCTTCAACTCCATCTCTCAACGCCCACCTGGCTCAGTCTCAGTACTACCTCAGTCTGGAGCGAGATCAAAAAAGCCATTCAACAGCTGATGAACAACAAGGCCTCTGAAGCAGATGAATCTGCCAAAATCCTGAAGCATGACAGAGATATATTCCTGGCATGACTGCACAACCTCATATCCCTCATCTGGGTTGATGAGTGCTTGCCTGGGGACCTCAGGACACAATGATCGTGACTGTATTCAAGAAGGGAGACAAGACCTATTGCAGCAAGTACACAGGGAAGATCAATGCAAGGATCCTTCCCAATCCCTCCTCCCAGTGACTCAAGAGAGCCTTCCGGAGTTGCAATGCGGCTCCATAGAGAGGCACCACAGACATGATCTTCACTGTATGGCAAATCCAAGAAAAATGCAGGGAACAATGCCAACCGCTCTACATGGCCTTTCTTAACCTTGACTGTCAACTTCGAAGACTTATGGAGCATCATGATCAAATCTGGCTGCCCTCAGAAGTTTATCACCATCCTCTGTCTACTGAATGATGACATGCAAACCGTGATCCACATCAACAGAACCACCACAGACCCTATCTCAGTCAAGACCGGGGTTAAGCAAGGCTGTGTCATCCTACCAACCCTCTTCTCCATTTTCCTCACTGCAATGCTGCACCTCACCTCCAACAAACCATCCGCAGGCATGGAGAGAATCCACAGAACGGACAGGAAACTGTTCAAACTAAGCCGCATTCAATCCAAAACCAAAATAACTCCAACATCGAGCTTCACAATGCAGATGGCACTTGCATGTGCGCTCACTCTCAAACTGAGCTCCAGATCATTGTCTACTCCTTCTCTGAAGCATATGAGAAAATGGTCTTTCACTAAACACTTGGAAAACAAAGGTCCTCTTCCAACCAGCTCCCACAGCACAACACCTCCCCCCGTCAATTGAGATCAACGGCAAGATCCTGGAAAACGTGGACTATTTTTCATATCTTGGGAGCCTCCTCTTGGTGGACATAAACGACGAGGTTGATCATTGCCTCCAATCTGCCAGCTCAGCCTTCGGCCAACAGAGGAAGAGAGTATTTGAAGATCGGGATCTTGAACCCAAGGCTAAGATCATGGTTTACTGGGCAGCAGTGATCCCTGCACTCCTACATGCTTTGGAGACTTGGACAACTTACAGCAAGCACCTCAAAACACTGGAGAAGTACGAGAGCTGCCTCCACAAGATCCTCCAAATCCACTGGCAGGAAAGGCAGTCATGACAGCAGTGTCCTCTCCCAAGCCAACTTACCCAGCATCGGGGTGCCAATCACTCAAAACCAGCTCCACTAGGTGAGACATGGCGTTCACATGCCAGATGCCAGATTCCCGAATTAGCTGTTCTACTTGGAACTTGCTCGCGGAAGAAGAGGAGGACAGAATAAACACTTTAGAGATGTTCTCAAAACATCCCTGAAGAGATCAAGCATCCCTGTCGACTCGTGAGTGTCCCTGGCTCGTGACCGTCCTAGTTGGAGAAAGCTAATTCGGGAAGACATTGTACACCTCGTGGGACGTCATCAGGGAGGCCAAGCTGAGGCATCGGAGGAAGCGCATAAACCTTCAAACTACTCATCTACCTGACCTTTCTAGCACGACCTGCCTCTCATATAGCCGAGTCTGCAGATCACGCATTGGGCTTATCAGCCATCTCAGAACCCAAAGAACTGGAGTGGAAGCAAGTCATCCTCAATCCCAAGGGACTGCTCAAGAAGAAGGAGGCACATCTTTTGTTTCTATATTTCTTTTCCTGCTCCATTACCATGACTAACTCTTTTGCCATTTAATCTCTCCTGTCTTCCACCCTATCACAGACCCTCCCTTTTGTTCTTTTTCCCATCCTCCCCCATTTCACCTACTTAAAACCTATTACATTTCTAATTTCTCCCATTTCTCTGATGAAAGGCCATCGACCTGAAATATTACTTCTGTTCCTCTTTCCACAGGTGCTGTCAGATCTGCTGCGTATTTCCAGCATTTTCTGCCTTTATTTGGTCTGATTCTGTGCTGTATATTCTATATAAAAGAATCCATGGCAAGTGGTGCAGTTATTGCTATCACATTCCAGTGACAAGACATGTTATGCACTTTTTAATATCCATCTGTATTACTGAGAATACTGTTGTAGCACTTGAAACCCTTCACAAGGCACAGCTATGTTTCACAATCATCTTTCTTAACTCTTATTTTTTATTTAATCACATTGTCAGAAGAGCAAGCCAAGCTGTATTTTTAATAGGGAAGAAAATTTACACATTTTCTTGTACCAAAGTCCAAGGATTGAAGAATTAACTGATGCTAATAGGTGGAAATTCAAACCAGTGATGAAAAAAACAATTGCTGCACAATGTTTGTAAGGAGTGGACCAGAAAGTTACATGTTAATAATAGTACAGTTGCCATCATGATTTTCTTTTGCAAGTCCAGTTCTTATTCCCCAGGAATCAATCGGATGGAGTACAAGCTCCTACAGTGTGGAGTGAATGTGCAATGGAGAAGAATTCACACCAGTTTATAATTTAAAAATATTGGCAAAACCTCTTGGCATTTAAAATGTTATCTTAAAATTTTCCCTTGATTAAAACCAGAGTATTATCTGAAATGTCAAATCATCCTTACTGCCAGGCTCAGCAGGAATAGCCTTAGCTAGATTATATGCCATTACTTTCTTCAATCTAAAATTCCAGGACTACAAACTGTCTCTTTTAATGACTATCTGTTGCATATAATTCTTCAATGTTAAGCGGCTAATGTTTCAATTACAACAGCTTTGAGCTTTCAACTTGAAGTAAATAATTCAAATGTTATACTTCTAAGTATTAGACTTTAATAAATGTTGTTACAAAGACAAATATTATAAACTAGAAAATAAAGAACTAATTTATCTTCCAACATTTGCATCCACTCAAGGTTATTAACTCAATTTTCACTTAACTATGGCTCAATCAGTATATGAAATTCATTGTTATGTATATGATATATAAGAAAATATTGTTGGTTTACATGTCAAGGTAAATATATCTGAACCTCTGCAACAATGTTCAAGCCAATGATGGCTAGCCCAGATAAATGTTCAGTGAGCAGACCAGAAGCAGACACTCAAAGGAACTCATGAGGTTTAGAACCAATTAGAAACGGCTTGTTGGATATCAAAAATGTTGACCCTTTTTCTCTATAGAGTACCAACTGACGTGACGGACAAAGATACACTAAAACCAAAGTCTTGTATAACGTCACTTTATTAGAACTAAAATCACTTGAAGCATACAAATGCTTACAACAGTTTTATTTAGACACCAAATAAGTACAAGACTCACTTCTTGTACAAGATACTACCCGTCAACACAGAGGTGATCAGTCTCTTGTCGCGGTTGATCACTGAGCCTCCAGACTCAAGGTCCTGCCTTTGAGAGTTGTTCCCGGGTTCTCACCGAGAATACCCTCCAGTGTTAACCCTTATATATTCTTTGAAGGCTCCTTGCTCAACCCATGACTCACATGATCTTGTTTTGCACAAATCTTCAAGCATTATCTCATCTTCAAGCATTAGCCATTTAGCCACCCGGACAGAAGTCCAGACTTGTTTACAATAACCACCGTTCGTTCCCCTATATTTGTTCCTCTTTTAACTGTTCTTGTGCAACAGTCTAGTCTAATGGTCACATATCCCTAACCACAAGCTTCGACATGTCTGTTAGCTCACTTCAGCAAGTTCTGCGCTCATCTTTAGCTGCCTTAGAGCATGCTGGATATAAAGCGTTACTTGATCAACTTTTCAGGGCCTACAAAAAGATAATGGACAAATTCGAGTGATTGGGAACATGCTGGAATACTGAATTACAAGAGCAGAGGGGAGCTGAAGTATGAAAAACAAAGCACAATAGATCACAGGTTAGAACAGTTGGCAACAACTTGGCATAAGGTAAACAAAGCCTGAAGAAACTGGGAACCAGCCCCACTTCAGTATTTTCTGGCAGCCTTTCTCTCCCTCACCCCACCACTTTGGACATTCTGTGATTTCTAACTCTGCTCCACCTCCTCACCAGGCTCTACCCCTGCTCTACCTTCCCGCTTCCTTCTCCTCCCAACATCTAACCCCACTCTACTGCCCTCCACTCTCCTCTTACCCACAGCTTTTAACCTTAATCTCTGTTAATGCCTCAAACCCACCCCTGCCCATCAACCCACCCTGTTCTACCCTCCCATGTTGCTTTGTGCAATTACTTCCTGCGATGGATTTGTAGTGATAGAGAACACAATTTGGGACATATCCCAGGTGCACTGGGTTTCCGCCCCACTTAAACGCCACACCAAACTGCATCTCCAGAATGCAGACATTTCTCCTGCTTGCATTACTCATGTCAAGCCAGCACTTTGGCCATCCTGGGAATTCCAGCAAAAGGACCCAATAGCCCCAGTGGGGTCTACATCTGCTGAGAGGTGGTGTAGGTCTTACCTCAGACATAATGCCACAGTAATGAACAATCCACTTGAAATCAATGTCCTGGCCTATCTTTCCCCTCCACTAAGCCTCTAACCCTAACTTTTTATTTCTCGATAGGCCTTCAGCTCCCATTGGGGGAAACAGAGAGAAAAAAAAATTTCAATCTTTGACCCAATCTAGTGTTATATTCCAGAAAGCCAATTGGTGAAGGATGCTACTGGAGTCAAGCCTTACACAGTCTTATATTTATTTATAGCGTGAAACATTACAAGAATATATAACGTCTAACTCAACCCCCACACAGTTTCAATATGTATCTCTTTATATGTGCTCAAGTAAGGTCCCAATTAATGCCCCTCGCCTGCATATAATTAAGCACCATTGATGTACAATTAACATTTGAGGCTCTCCTTCAAGCAGCAGGATGCTGCTCTGTGTTTCTGATATGTCTGCAGGGCAAGTGCTGTGCTATTACAGAAATGGATGCTTCTCCCCATTATTTAAATAACACTTTCTCTAGGCTACTGGATAGGGTAATTGGCAGGTGAAAACAGCATGCTTTCCATCACCACTTTCAGAAAAGCAACATTGCTGAGGGATTTTTAAACAAAACTATTTTTTAAAAATCCCCCTAAAATGTCTCACTTGTTGTGGTACAGAGACTGATTCCTGCTAAGTACAGTCCCATGGAGGTTGGCTTCCCTCTAATACTCCGCACAAGTGGCCATTTTCCATGTATGAGTTTTGACAGCGAATAGCATAAGGCTTTTGACAGGGTAGAGGTCTTAAAACCAAGCATTACCCAGTCGTTAACTAGCATCCACACATGGGTAATGTCAGAGGTCTTTGGATAATGATCAATTAAAGGAAAGTGGTTCAGAGATGGGGAAAGCAAGGGTAGAATGGAAAAACATACTAAAAAGAGTGTTCTACAAATATATGTTACAACTGAGGCGGGAGGAGTGCACAGTCTTTCTCTGGTCCCACATCTCCACAGGTCAGAACATATATTTAAATGTCTACCCAGTTAGCAATACGGTCAATAATATGCTCTACTCTTTATCCCAGAATAAAATACACCAACCAGGCTTCTTTAATAAACAACAAAATTATCAGTTTACTATAAAACAAGACTTATCCAGTAAAGAAGCAAAGCACTAACACAGATTGAAATATGAAAATTCCTTTTTTAAATACTCAACACATACACACTCTCACACACACTGGTTAAAGAGGAAAAAAAATTCTCTGCAGAGGTCTTTTACAAAATAAAGACAAAAAAAAATACTTTGGCCAAAACTTGTTAATTCTTGAAGAAAAAGGATGAAATATGTTGTGTCCCAAAAATGGCATAAAGTCTGGCGTCCGAGTACATGTAGACAGGTCACTGGGATCATTTCTGTAGCAGTTCTTTTCATGGCGGCAGCGAGAATTAATCTGGCAGGCCTTCCAGGAGCGTCTCAGGAGAAATGCGGCATCAGGGGTTTTATCTCTCATACACTGGATTTGCAGGATTTTTCCAAAGAGGTACAGAAAGAGGAGCTGGGTGTTTTTAGCAGGCTACAAGTCCAACTGCTTTCAACACAGTCCACACCCCAAATGAACCAAAAGCAAAACCTCCTGACCACCATAAATCTTGTCACTCCTCTGTAAACATCTCCCCAAGTCACCAAGGTTTCTGTTGTTTATTGAGCTTAAGGTATGTGACATCCAGTAAAGGTTTGTTTTCAAACAAGACCTCCCCGTGATCCTTATAAAAAACACATCCATGGAATTTTTTCCGTTTTCCCAAAAGAACCAATGTCCATAATTCTAAAATAAGAGTCCTTAAAAATCTTTTTTTTTTAAAGAAGCACTTTCATAACATATATCATTAGAAAGAGAATGGTTAAATGCGAGGTGGTGCATGAGAGACATTATACTACATAAAAGTCAAGTATTAGGAAAGCTAAAATAAAAACAAGAAACACTGGAAATACTCAGCAGGTCTGGCAGCATCTGTGGAGAGAGAAGCAGAGTCAGTGACCCTTCTTCGAAACTGGCAGATATAAGAAATGTAAAAGATTTCAAGCAAGTAAAGTGGCGGGGGGGGGGGGGGGGGGGCAACAGATAACAAAAGAGATGTTGATAGGACAAGGTCACAGAATAGCTGACCAGAAGGTCATGGAGCAAAGGCAAACAATATGTTAATAGTGTGCTGAAAGACAAAGCATTAGTACAAATAGGGTGTTAATGGACTGAAAACTGAACAGCCACAAGCACAAACATGGAAAAAAAAACAATGGGGAGGCACAGTAGAAAGCTAGTTGAGCAAGAAGAAGGAGAACAAAGTATTTGGGACTGATGGGATGTATTCAAGAACTCTGAAGGAAGAGAGTGAAGAAATAGCAGAGACCCGAGAAATTATATTTCAGAGTTATTGAACTGGATATGTGCTGGGGAATGGGAGGGTGGCCAATGCAATATCCATTTTCAAAAAAGGTGAGCGAACTAGCCAGTGTCATTATAGGGCAGTTAGTTTAACATTTAACATCTGTGGTAGGGAAAGTTTTGGAATCTTTAGTGATAAAATTACAAAATATCTAGAAAAAAGAAAATGATTAGAGATAACCAACATAGGTTTCACATAAGAAACCTGATATAGTTCTTTGAGGAGATAAGGACTGTGGCGAATGGCTAAAGTGCAGTGGATATGGTGCTGACGGAATGCAGTAAATATGGTTTACACAGACTAATAGAAAGCCTTTGAAAAGATACTACACAGGAGACTATTAAAGACAGACTTACTTTTATAGAGTGCCTTTCATGACCACAGGATGTCACAAAGAGCTTTACAACAAGTGGTATACTGTTGTAATGTAGGAAACAATTGGAGAAGATTAAGGTGTGGAATTAGAGCAAATGTAGCAAATTGAATTAAAAACTGGTTAGAAGGGAGGAAACAAAGAGTTGGAGTTAAGGGCAGTTTCTCAGAGTTGTTGCAAGTGGGTAGTCGAACTGCTTCTGTATACTGTTGTCAGGCAAGCCTCCCACTTACCAAGACTGAGGCACACATTATTTCGCCCCATGAACATTAAAACTTAAAACTGCAAGCCCCTGACTGGAAAGACATCTGCATAGTAACAGACAGTGTTAGACCAATGGGGACCCAGTCACTGCTTCCCCAATACACAGAAGAAGTGGTGAGATCAGTTTTAGTCAAATGACTAACTGGCTGTTGCAGAGGTTTGAACTGAGAGTTTTAAACTGGAGAAAGCAGTGTTTGAAATCAGAAAGCCGTATGCTTCCAGTTGGAACCTCCTCTCCAGTCCTGCCTGCCTCCATCTCTCCCACGGAACTAAATCTTGTGAAGACATAGGAACACAAAGAGAGAAAAGTCTCCACGTGAACAAGGTTTAGGAAGAACATTGGGCCCCGACGAACACCAAAACTACCTACAATCAACTGAGCTCGAAGCACAGTGAACAAGAAACTCTTCTGATATTGCCTCAAACCCTACTATATTTTCCTCTCCTCTTTTCTGTCCCTATTTGCAAGTGTGTATCTCGTGTGCATAATAGTGTGGGTGCGTCGTATATCCATAGGCGTGAACCGTATTAAAGTTTAAGTAAGTTTAATAAATTTCACTTTTCTTCTTTAAACCTAAGGAAAACCAGGTGTGCTCATTTCTTTGCCTTATAATTGGAAAGCTGTGAACAAGGATTCACAAAGGGGAAGCTCACATAACAGTGTGTTTAAAATTAAACCCTGTTACAATAAGACTAGGTGAAGATAGTAACAGACCCCTAGACACCTTTCTCACCAGGTTGTAACAATGATTTGGACAGAGGGATAAAGGGATCCAAATTTTAAAACAATACCAAAACATGAGGCTTAGTAAATAATTCTGAGCATCAAAAGAAGCTGCAAGGCAATATTATAAGATGGTGGAATGGGCAAAAAAGTGGCAGATAGAATTCAATGTCAGCGTGAGGTGCTATATTTTGGTGAAAATAATGAAGTTATACTATGGATGGGAGAAAACTGGATGATGGAGAATAACAGAGGTATTTTGGGGATTCAGACATGTAAGACAATAAAAGCACCACCTCAAGTAGATGATATGGCCAAATAAAAGTTAATGGAATATGGGGTTGAATGAAAGTGGTATAGAATATAACAGCTGAGATGTAATTTTTCAAAATTCACTGGGTTCTGGAAAGGTTCCAACAGACTGGAAAGAAGAAAGTATAACCCCACTATTCAAGAAGTGGAGGAGACAAAACAAGGTAACTACAGGTCAGTTAGCTTGACATTTGCTGTGGGGAAGGTGTTAGAATCGATCATTAAGGAGGCTATAGCTGGGCACTTAGAAAAACGCAAGGTAATTGGGAATAGTCAGCATGGCTTTGTGAAAGGGAGATCATGTTTAACCAATTTATTGGAGTTCTTTGAAGAAGTAACAATGTGCCGTGGATAAAGGGGAGCTCCTTGACATACTGTACTTGGATTTCCAGAAGGCATTTGACAAGGTGCCACATAAAAGGTTATTGGGCAAAGCAGGAGCGCATGGTGTAGTGGGTAACATATTAGCATGGACAGAAGATTGGCTAGCTGGCAGAAAACAGAAAAGTACGCATAAATGGGTCCTTTTCTGATTGGCAGGATATTACGAGTGGAGTCCCACAGGGGTCTGTGTTGGGGCTTCAACTTTTTACAATTTATATCAATGACTTAGATGAGGAGAGTGATGGCATGGCAGCTAAATTTGCAGATGACACAAAAATAGGTAGGACAGTATGTTGTGAAGAGGACATAAGGAGCTTGCGGAGCGATACAGATAGGTTGAGTGAGTGGGCAAAAATCTGGCAGATGGAGTATAATTTAGGAAAAAGTGAAGTTGTTCATTTTGACAGGAAGAATAAAAAAGCAGAGTATTACTTAAACGGAGAACGGCTGCAGAACTCCGAGGTGCAGAGGGATCTAGGTGTTCCAGTGCATGAGTCACAAAAAGTTAGCATACAGGTACAGCAAGTAATAAAGAAGGACAATGGAATGCTATCCTTTATTACGCGACTAATTGAAAATAAAAGTAAGAATGTTAATTAATAAGTAGGGTAACTAAACCAGAGGGAGGAGATTACTGCATTTAGATAGCATTTAGTATTTATTGTAGAAATCTAGCACTAGGGACCACATAGTTAAGTGTATCATAATTTAGGAAGAATTTAATAAGCATTTATTTATTTTAAATTAATTTATTAATTAGTGCTAGAAATGTCAGTTAGAGGGGTGAAGTGCTTCACCTGTGAGATGTGGGAGGTCCGTGACGCTTCCAGCGTTCCGGATGACTACATCTGCAGGAAGTGTACCCAGTTGCAGCTCCTCACATACCGCATGGATCGGTTGGAGCGGCAAGTGGATTCACTTAGGAGCATGCAGGTGGCGGAAAGCGTCATAGACAGGAGTTTTAGAGAAGTGGTCACACCCAAGGTGCAGGCAGATAGATGGGTGACCGCTAGAAGGGGCAGGCAGTCAGTGCAGGAAGCCCCTGTAGCTATCCCCCTCTCTAACAAGTATACCGCTTTGGATACTGTTGGGGGGGATGGCCTATCAGGGGAAAACAGCAGCAGCCAGAGCAGTGGCACCACGACTGGCACTATTGTTCAGCAGGGAGGGACAAAGCGCAGAAGAGCAATAGTTATAGGGGACTCTATAGTCAGGGGCACAGATAGGCGCTTCTGTGGACGTGAAAGAGACTCCAGGGTGGTATGTTGACTCCCTGGTGCCAGGGTCAAGGATGTCTCTGAACGGACAGGGAGCATTCTGAAGGGAGAGGGTGAACAGCCAGAGGTTGTGGTACACATCGGTACCAATGACATAGGCAGGAAGAGTGATGAGGTCCTGCAGGGGGAGTTTAGGGAGTTAGGTAGTAAGTTAAAAAACAGGACCTCTAGGGTTGTAATCGCTGGATTACTCCCTGTGCCACATGCCAGTGAGGCTAGAAATAGGAAGATAGTGCAGCTAAACACGTGGCTGAGCAGCTGGTGTAGAAGGGAGGGTTTCAGATATCTGGACCATTGGGCTCTCTTCAGGGGCCGATGGGACCTGTACAAGAAGGACGGGTTGTATCTAAACGGGAGGGGCACTAATATCCTGGCTGCAAGATTTGCTAGCATCACTCGGGAAGGTTTAAACTAGTGTGGCAGGGGGGTGGGAACCAGAGCAGTAGGACAGCTAGTGAAGTAATTGAGGAAGACATAGTAAATAAGGCCAGTAGGACTAAGAGGAAGAGCAGGCAGGGAGATGTTGCTGAGCACAGCGGGACTGGTGGTCTGAAGTGCATTTGTTTCAATGCGAGAAGTATAACCGGTAAGGCAGATGAACTTAGAGCTTGGATTAGTACTTGGAAATATGATGTTGTTGCTATTAGAGATTTGGTTGAGGGAAGGACAGGATTGGCAGCTAAATGTTCCAGGATTTAGAAGCTTCAGGTGGGATAGAGGGGGATGTAAAAGGGGTGGGGGAGTAGCATTACTCGTTAAGGAGAATATCATAGCTGTACTGCGGGAGGACACCTCAGAGGGGTCATGCAGCGAGGCAATATGGGTGGAGCTCAGGAATAGGAAGGGTGCAGTCACGATGTTGGGGGTTTACTACAGGCCTCCCAACAGCCAGCGGGAGGGAGAGGAGCAGATATGTAGACAGATTTTGGAAAGATGTAAAGGTAACAGGGTTGTGGTGGTGGGTGATTTTAAACTTCCCCTATATTGACTGGGACTCACTTAGTGCTAGGGGCTTGGATGGGGCAGAATTTGTGAGGAGCACCCAGGAGGGCTTCTTGAAACTGTATGTCGATAGTCCAACTAGGCATGGGGCCATTCTGGACCTGGTATTGGGGAATGAGCCCGGCCAGGTGGTCGAAGTTTCAGTAGTGGAGCATTTCGGGAGCAGTGACCATAATTCCATAAGTTTTAAGGTACTTGTGGATAAGGATAAGAGTAGTCCTCGGGTGAAGGTGCTAAATTGGGGGAAGGCTAATTATAACAATATTAGGCAGGAACTGAAGAATTTAGATTGGGGGCGGCTGTTTGAGGGTAAATCAACATCTAACATGTGGGAGTCTTTCAAACGTCAGTATTTGAGAGTTCTAGTACAAGAAGACATAGAAGATTAAATACATGAGATTTCAGACAGAAAAGTACAATTTTTTTTTGCACAGGTGGTCGTGAGCCATGGCATGCAATACTGGAGTTTGTGACTAAAAAAAGACCATGCCAATAGGTTAGATAGGTAGATAGGTGAAGAAAAGGGAAGAGATATGGGAACAGGGTGGGCGCATGAGAATAAACCCCAAGACAGGATGATTAGATCAAATGTTCTGTTTCCATGTGGTAATTTGTGTAATTTTAGGATGCAGCAATGTTTTGAGAACAAAAACACACCTAACAATAAATTCACGATGGAGAGACAGCTGTGGTGGAGATGAAGTGTTCAAGAGAGAATGAGTGACTTCAAAAGACTGCCACAGGCAGTGGATCAACTGAATTGATGAAGTGTGAAGAGACTGAGGTTGGGATGCAGGGAACAATATAAACTACAAATCTGCACACTAATAATATAATCATAATTTCATAGTGACAAACAATCCTCTCCACATAGCTAAGAGTCTTCACTCCTGCAGCAATGCTTACATCAACGGGCTGGACATTAATGAAGGAAATGCTGCTGCAGTTTCAGTACTAATAACAATTAATGTAAGTTGTGCTGTTAACCCTGTGAGAGTGTATACTTCTCTATTTTTCAGTTTATTCTTTTCCCATCCTTCATGATACTGCTTTAGGCAACACAGGTTGCCAATCCAGTCACAGACCTTCATCTATGCATGTCTTGAGCTGGCCTCTAGAAGTGCATGAAATTTTTCAAATAATGGCTTTGGCCTTCATATATAGCCTTCCCAAAGTAGTGCAGTATATTTTTATTCATTTGTGGGATGTGGGCATCACTGGCGAGGCCAGCATTTATTGCCCATCCCTAATTGCCCTTGAACTGAGTGGCTTGCTAGGCCATTTCAGAGGGAATTTTAAGAGTCAACCACATTGCTGTGGGTCTGGAGTCACATGTAGGCCAGACCAGGTGAAAACAGCAGATTTGCTTCCTTAAAGGACATTAGTGAACCAGATAGGTTTTTACAACAATCGACAATGGTTTCATGGTCACCAATAGACTAGCTTTTATATATTATATAGAAAGGGTAACACCGTTCATTTTAATTAATCTGCAGGCTATAACAGACCTTAGTTTTTTTTTTGGGAACCATAAATACTTTCTAGGATATAACTTATATATAACTTATTTGTCATGGCTTTTGTTCATGGAATGAATTAATCAAGGCAAAATGACTTATTTAGTAATTTATGATCTTTGTTCTTCTGTGTAAACTTACAGAATGCAAGTACCAGTAGTTTATAACATTAAAATCAGTGTTTTTTAGAATATATTTGAGGTATGCTGATCTATAACATGCTTTTGTCTTACCTTCACATTTTTGAGTTACTTCACTAAACCTATGTCCAGCTGGGCATTTGCATTCAAAGGAGCCTACAGTGTTTATGCAATTTCCCCCTTTACAGCTTCCCGGAATAGCTTGGCATTCATCCACATCTGCCAAAGAAAGTGAAAATATTTCATTAGATTATCCTTTTATTTTCAACAAACACACTCTGTATTACTCAGCAACAAACCAATCACAATTATCATCTGTCTATCCACTGTCCCCATCAATATTGTAAATTTTATTAGCAAATTTAAAGTGGTCAAATTTTCCATGGTTCTGCTTCTCTAACATCTGTCTAAGACACCATTATTTACACCCCAAACCCCAACCCACTTGCTGGGATTAGGGGCAATTAGGTTTTACAGGTTGTTGCTGGCACTGTTTACCAAGCTAACATGTGAACTGAAAGAGTAGGACAGCAGCTTAGCTATAGCTCTTTCTTCGATCTGATGTCGAGAGCACAAATACTTCCTCCAGTGATAGACTAGAGACAAATGGAATCCATAAATGTAAACATAGATAAACAGCAACATTGAATCTCACCAAGATGTGAATTCAATTCAAAACTCAGGAACGTTTTTTGCAGATTTCCACTTATAACTCAAACCAGCCACTTTTAACAATTTAGTTAACAAGGTCAACTTAAAACTCATTATTTATATAGAATACTCTCAGACAGAAGTGTACATTTTGCTTTACCTGCTACCTCTCAAGCTAAGATGAAGGAACACAACAATTTTTAAAGACACAGCCTGCACTTTAAAGATTTCAGTGTCTAAGCCAAGCTATAAATTAATACAGAATACATAAACATAGAATTAACTCATGAATTGATATTGGTAATCTCTTAGGATCCATTACACTCAGCACCTTTGGTAAACTCGAGGATATCACTCCACAGAGATTTGTTCATCATGCCTCCTTGCTTACTGATATACTGGTCACTATGATGTTATCCATTCAAAGTTCTAGTATGGAATGCACTTTCAGCCTGAAGAACCAGTCAGACTGTTTTAACAGCTGATCTGTTTTTATTCCAAGCAGCTTTACTTGGCAATCAGAAGCCTGGAATTCATTTGTGAGACCCAATCGGAAAGGGACACATCGAATATGATGTTCAAAGAAGAGGGTTAAAGCTGTGAAAACAAGCCCAACAGGATTTTCTCCTTGTCGCTCCACCGCTAACCATAAATCCCAGTCAATAAAGGGTTAAGTGTATGGGAGGCTACTGAAACAAAGTCAGCTCCATCAGTTCCAGGGCTCTAGTGTATGTTCTGCTAAGATTCTGATGCTCATTCTTAAGACTATTAGGTGATCTCTTTATTTTGGGATTGACTATATGACAAGATGGTTACATCTGTCCTTATTTAGAACCTAGCATTGATGAAAATAATATTATGCGCAATACCAATTCTTCAGGCACATCTTCCAGTAAGTTTTTGGCAGAAATCTAAGCCATGATTTCCCTTTCACCCTACTGGGGCACTAGTCAGAAAAAGTGCTCTGCCTGATCTGATCTCAATCAATTTCATTTGCAGAGTCAGGTCATATAGCCTGACATAATCCAGGAACATACCCCTTGAGAAGTCCAGGTTCCTGTAGGCAGGATTGGAAGTAAAGATTACACTCCCCAGGTCAAAATAAGTAAGGTCTTGTTTGGGATGCAAGGAAGGAACCAGCTAAAGAAACAGCCAAGCACTGCTGAGAGAAATGGCTCTGATAGTAAGTGCCTCCTCTATGACCCTCCACAAAGCAAAATCAATGTTAGAAGTTTAATGATCTGACCCAGATCAAACATGGTAATAAGAATTGGACATATCTTCCAAGAACTCACTATGCTTGACACTTACTTACCCTCATTATGTTGAAGACTTTCCAAAAGCTTAACATTAATGTCCAGGAGATTCTACAGGGTGTTTAAACTGCCAACCTTCATCTGCAAATGTTCCTGAACTTACATGAAACACCACACAGAAAGTCTCACATAGGAACATAGGAAACGAGCAAAAGTAGGCCATTTGGCCCCTCGAGCCTGCTTCACCATTCAACCAGATCATGGCTGATCTACTTCAAAACCATTTTCCCCATATCCCTTGATATCTTTAATATCAAGAAATCTATCAATCTCTGTATGAATATACTCAATGACTTAGCTTCCACAGCCCTCTGGAGTAGAGAATTCCAAAGATTCACCATCCTCTGAGTGAAGAAACTCTTCCTCATCTCAGTCCTAAATGGCCTACATCCTATTCTGAGACTGTGTCCCCTGGTTCTAGACCCCCCTACCAGGGGAATCATCCTTCCTACATCGACCCATGTGCTCTAATTGTGCTTACTAAGCTCCTGTGTGGGACCTCATGAGAGCCTTCTGAAAATCCAAATACACCACATCCCCCTTATCTACTCTGCTAGTTACATCCTCAAAAAAACTCTAACAGGTTTGTCAAACATGTTTTCCCTTTCACAAATCCACGTTGACTCTGTCCAATCCTACTATTATTTTCTAAGTGTCTAGTTATCACATTCTTTATAATAGATTCTAGCATTTTCCCTACTACTGATTGCAGGTTAACAGGTCTGTAGTTCCCCACTTTCTCTCTCCCTTCTTTCTTAAATAGTGGGGTTACATGTGCTTCCTTCCAATCTGCAGGAACCGTTCCAAAATCTATAGAATTTTGGAAGATGACCACCAACACATCCACTATTTCTACAGCCACCTCTTTCATCACTCTGGAATGTAGATCATCAGGTCCAGGGGATTTATCAACTTTCAGTCCAATTAATTTCTCCAGTACTACTTTTTTACTGATACTAATTTCTTTCAGTTCCTCATTCTCGCTGGTCCCTTGGTTCTCCAGTATTCCTGGGAGCTTTACAATATACAATTGCTTGTTTCATGCACCTGTCATCACTCCATAATGCCATGCCTGCTGACACATGGGATAGGCGGCATCTCATGGCAACCAGAAACCACCAACACTGTCTACATTTTTCTTTACAGAGAATACCGCCCATAAGGCAAAAGGAAAACTGACTATAAACCCCCACCCACAACTCCCTAGGCCCACCCAATATGAAAAAGAAGCATGCGAACGGCTGGGGAGGCAATCAGGAGGAGGAAAAATATCTAAGGTCAGGTGCCAACTACAGGCATATCATCAGCACACTGCCCTCAAGGGGGCTATGGTGGGGAAACGACGATTGCCCACCTCCTTCTGGAATGTGCCTTGCAAAGCAGGTCAGAAAAGAGATGCAGTGGTTTTTGTCAAGGTTCATCCCAAACAGCTCCGTAATGCAGGACTCAGTGCTCTATGGGCTGTTCCCAGGGATGCACACCGAGATAAACACCAACTACTGCTGGAGGACCATCAACTTGGTGAAAGACGCTCTTTGGTCTGCTTGAAATTTGCTGGTGTTCCAGTGCAAAGAGTTGTCGATGACTGAATGTTGCAGACTGGCACATTCCAAGGTCCAGGACTACATGCTAAGGGATGCACTGAGGCCTGGGGCAGCCGCTGCAAAGGCTCAATAGGGAAAGGCCACTGTCTAAGGCCCTCTCATCATAGTATATCGAGGGGTTAGTAACCGTGTAAATCCTCGCGGGTGGTACGCACCACAGAATGTTTGACATGAAATATAAATGTACTTTGCAAATATAACCTGTAATGGCAAGTGTAATGAGGCATCTCACCTACTTTACTGAAAGAAACTGATCTGTATCTGTAATGTCAAATTTGAACTGCTATGTAATGTACTTCTACAAATTTTATGAATAAAGTATATTTTTGGGGAAAAAAATTCTGCTTCTCTTCCTCTCATGCTTTAAGACCACACAGAACCTGTTAGCAAACTTGTTTAAGATAACCTCATATAACTCTATTTACTCAAGTCACATGAATTCTGCTGCTCTGAAACACATTTTTAATTCTTTTCCTCTCTTCTAGATATCACACAGCAGGAAGCTGTAAAGAGGATATTAAATATCTGTCAGGTCCGTTTCCAGTCCAAACAGATAATCATTTGCCCTCTCCCTGCCCGGCACCAGCCTAAAGATAGCCACCTAGAGTAATGCACAGAACATAAGCAGCCAGGAGGGCCATGGGATAGAAGTTGAAATGGCACAACTTCTTGACTAGTGGAATAGGAGGCATTAGATATATACTGAAAAGCTTCGGGACCAAGTTCATGAGATTATCCACTTAAAAATTAGAATGCTTGCAGACCGTTTTATAGGACTGACGAGGCTGTGTTAGATCAGCCAGATCCATTTGTATGAATGTGACATAATACCACGCCATGCTTCGTTTATGAAATGAAAATATGCAAAGATATCAGGATATTAGCACTTTGAAAGGACAGTTGCTTTTTTAAAGGTTCTATTGTGTAGTTTGTCAGAGATAAGTCAGCACCCAACAGAGTCCAGGATGGGTTATGACATGCAGTGTATTGAAGAGCAACTGGTGTTGTGAGATATAGTTTTTCTTAGGGATACTTTCATTGTGTTGGTTCATTTATGACAGGGTAGATAACTGACTGGACTCTGTATTGATGTGCAACTGGCAGACAGGTCAACAAGATTAAAACATCTGAAGGCAGTGTCTATTGAAGTGTCACGGCGTGCGGTAAGTCCAGTGCAGAGAGGAAGAGAGGAAGCAGCAGCGGAACCCGAGGGTAATAAGACCTAGTACAGAGGGGAAGCATTGAGAAAAACCCCGAACACGTAAAAAGCCACGACCCGGCCCCAGTCGACTCCATCGTGGAGTGGCTCCTCGGCCGCAACTTCAAAGCGCCCGCGGGAGATGTGCAGCTTGTAGTGCATCTGCAGCGCAATGTCAGCGAATTCCTGCTGGCACTGGCGCCCGAGGCTGTCGCCCACCTGCCAGAGGACGCAGATGAGCTTTCCCGGCGTCGATGGTGGGAACTAATGAAATGTTTTATTACCTGCACCCCCTTCCCACCGCCCCCCGGCACACCCTCTTCCCCCACCCCCTCGCAGCCCTTCCCAGCTCCCCCCTCGCAACATCTTCCCCCTGCACCCCCCACCCCAGCTCCCCCTCGCACCCCCTTCCCTCCACCCTTCCCCCTCACACCCCCTCCTCCCACCGGCATCCACCTATCCCTGAGCAGGGGCTCGAACAACCTCACTGCCTTGTGGGTATCTCGGGAGAGTCCAAGGCTAAGGGAGTAAACCCTAACAGAAAATCCGGAGCGGAACCCCGTAGACGGTCATGTGTCACCTTTGGCATGTTTCCGGCAGTTTCTGCAGCCATACCGGTGCCAAACGTCGTGCTCTGTACTCCTTTGGACCCCACCAGAAAGGCCGAGAGGGGGGTTTTGACGCTTGGGCAACTCACAACCTCCATACATTCGCCCAGGCATGCGCCATGGAGAGGTCACTCCATAGTCTCCTCACAGCGAACGAAACAACACGGAAGGCAGCAGTTACGGGTTATAAGTCCAGCTCAATTGGCGTAGAGATTGGGCGCCACGGGTTGCCTTTGTCGGTGGGAGAGGTCATTGCACCTCACTGGACAGCTACCGCCCGCCTCAAACCGGGCAGCCCCCGGTCAATAAGGTTCTGTCCCGCCACAGTCCACCTGCTTCAATGGGTGCTAGGAGCTCAGGGTCATTGCCCGAAAAGCGGACTGCAACACCGCACCAAACAGCACGAAATAAGGAAAGAAGGTACCAGCCCTTCGTTTTGCAAGCTGGAACGTCAGAACTGTGTGTCCTGGACAGTCGGAAGACCTTACACAAATCAATGATTCTCGGAAGACCGCCATCCTTAACAACGAGCTCAGTAGACTCAATGTGGACATTGCAGCACTTCAGGAGACACACCTCCCTGCGAGCGGATCTCTAACAGAGCAAGACTACACCCCCTTCTGGCAGGGTAGGGATCCTGAAGAACCAAGACAGCATGGAGTGGGCTTCGCCATCAGAAACTCTTTGCTCAGCATGATTGAACCACCTTCAAATGGCTCAGAACGCATACTGTCCATCCGACTGCTCACCGCCTCTGGTCCAGTACACCTACTCAGCATCTATGCTCCAACACTCTGCTCCCCACCTGAAGACAAAGACCAGTTCTACGAGGAACTCCATAATATCATTAGTAGCATCCCCAATACCGAACATCTGTTCCTGCTGGGGGACTTCAATGCCAGGGTTGGGGCCGACCATGACTCATGGCCCTCCTGCCTTGGGCGCTATGGCATTGGAAGGATGAATGAGAATGGACAGAGACTGCTTGAACTGTGTACCTATCATCACCTCTGCATCACCAACTCGTTCTTTCACACTAAACCCTGTCACCAGGTTTCTTGGAGGCACCCGAGATCATGTCGTTGGCACTAGCTGGACCTCATCGTCATAAGGCGAGCCTCCTTATACTGTGTTCAAATCAAACGCAGCTTCCACAGTGCGGACTGCGACACCGACCACTCCCTGGTGTGCAGCAAGGTTAGACTCAAACCAAAGAAGCTGCATCACTCCAAGCAGAAGGGCCACCCGCGCATCAACACGAGCAGAATTTCTTATCCACAGCTGTTACAAAAATTTCTAAATTCACTTGAAAAAGTCCTTCAAAACACTCCCACAGGGGATGCAGAGACCAAGTGGGCCCACATCAGAGATGCCATCTATGAGTCAGCCATGACCACCTATGGCAAACGTGTGAAGCGGAATGCAGACTGGTTTCAATCTCATTTTGAAGAGCTGGAACCTGTCCTAGCCGCTAAGCGCATTGCACTGCTGAACTACAAGAAAGCCCCCAGCGAGTTAACATCCGTAGCACTTAAAACAGCCAGAAGCGCTGCACAAAGAACAGCCAGGCGCTGCGCAAATGACTACTGGCAACACCTATGCAGTCATATTCAGCTGGCCTCAGACACCGGAAACATCAGAGGAATGTATGATAGCATTAAGAAAGCCTTTGGGCCAACCACCAAGAAGATCGCCCCCCTCAAATCTAAATCAGGGGACACAATCACTGACCAACGCAAGCAAATGCACCGCTGGGTTGAGCACTACCTAGAACTGTACTCCAGGGAGAATGTTGTCACTGAGACCGCCCTCAATGCAGCCCAGTCTCTGGCAGTCATGGATGAGCTGGACGTATAGCCAACAAAATCGGAACTCAGTGATGCCATTGATTCTCTAGCCAGCGGAAAAGCCCCTGGGAAGGACGGCATTACCCCTGAAATAACAAGAGTGCTAAGCCTGCCATACTCTCAGCACTCTACGAACTGCTTTGCCTGTGCTGGGATGAGGGAGCAGTACCACAGGACATGCGCGATGCCAATATCATCACCCTCTATAAAAACAAAGGTGACCGCAGTGACTGCAACAACTACCGTGGAATCTCCCTGCTCAGCATAGTAGGGAAAGTCTTCGCTCGAGTCGTTTTAAACAGGCTCCAGAAGCTGGCCGAGCATGTCTACCCTGAGGCACAGTGTGGCTTTCGAGCAGAGAGATCGAGCATTGACATGCTGTTCTCCCTTCGTCAGCTACAGGAGAAATGCCACGAACAACAGATGCCCCTCTACGTTGCTTTCATTGATCTCACCAAAGCCTTTGACCTCGTCAGCAGACGTGGTCTCTTCAGACTACTAGAAAAGATCGGATGTCCACCAAAGCTACTAAGTATCATCACCTCATTCCATGACAATATGAAAGGCACAATTCAGCATAGCGGTGCCTCATCAGACCCCTTTCCTATACTGAGTGGCATGAAACAGGGCTGTGTTCTCGCACCTACACTGTTTGGGATTTTCTTCTCCCTGCTGCTCTCACATGCGTTCAAGTCTTCGGAAGAAGGAATTTTCCTCCACACAAGACCAGGTGGCAGGTTGTTCAACCTTGCCCGTCTTAGAGCGAAGGCCAAAGTACGGAAAGTCTTCATCATGGAACTCCTCTTTGCTGACGATGCTGCATTAACATCTCACACTGAAGAGTGTCTGCAGAGTCTCATCGACAGGTTTGCGGCTGCCTGCAACGAATTTGGCCTAACCATCAGCCTCAAGAAAACGAACATCATGGGACAGGACGTCAGAAATGCTCCATCCATCAATATCGGCAACCACGCTCTGGAAGTGGTTCAAGAGTTCACCTACCTAGGCTCAACTATCACCAGTAACCTGTCTCTCGATGCAGAAATCAACAAGCGCATGGGAAAGGCTTCCACTGCTATGTCCAGACTGGCCAAGAGAGTGTGGGAAAATGGCGCACTGACACGGAACACAAAAGTCCGAGTGTATCAAGCCTGTGTCCTCAGTACCTTGCTCTACGGCAGCGAGGCCTGGACAACGTACATCAGCCAAGAGCGACGTCTCAATTCATTCCATCTTCGCTGCCTCTGGAGAATCCTTGGCATCAGGTGGCAGGACCGCATCTCCAACACAGAAGTCCTCGAGGCGGCCAACATCCCCAGCTTATACACACTACTGAGTCAGCGGCGCTTGAGATGGCTTGGCCATGTGAGCGGCATGGAAGATGGCAGGATCCCAAGGACACATTGTACAGCGAGCTCTCCACTGGTATCAGACCTACCAGCTGTCCATGTCTCCGCTTTCAAGACGTCTGCAAACGCAACATGAAGTCCTGTGACATTGATCACAAGTCGAGGGAGTCAGTTGCCAGCGATCGCCAGAGCTGTCGGGCAGCCATAAAGGCGGGGCTGAAGTGTGGCAAGTCGAAGAGACTTAGTAGTTGGCAGGAAAAAAGACAGAAGCGCAAGGGGAGAGCCAACTGTGTAACAGCCCTGACAACCAATTTTTTCTGCAGCACCTGTGGAAGAGTCTGTCACTCTAGTATTGGCCTTTATAGCCACTCCAGGCGCTGCTCCACAAACCACAAACCACTGACCACCTCCAGGTGCTTACCCATTGTCTCCCGAGACAAGGAGGCCAAAGAAGAAGAATGTGCATGCAATGGGGATGGTCTTCAAGAATATGCAGGTGACAGAGCAACTCTAACAGTCCACTGGCAGCACCATGATGGCATGGCAGTAGTGTATGCCATTCTGAAATGTGGTAATTCCATGCAGAATTGCAATGAACAACCCACTATACAGCTTAAAAGCAGTCTGTGCTCACACTTTAGTGAACACTGCCAGTCAGTAAATTTGCAATACCCTGTCCTGCAGCTGCTGATTATTCATAGAGAAGCTGTTTTGCACTTGCCAAACTAGACATCTCTGATTTGTTTGGTGCAACCATGCACAGCCAACTGAGAAATGTCATTGATATCCCACAAGGACATCTGGAATGATCCTGTTACATAAAAATTTAAATTGGCGTCAACTCTGATAATAATTGACAGTGCAGCATGTACAGTGGAGGTGGACTACAGGTCAGGTTGCAGCACTTGGAATAATTCATTGGTGGGTTCGCTTGTGAAGTGCATCTCTCCCAACACTGGTTCTGAGCCAAGTGGAGCTATGAATGACATGACCTGTATATTCTGGAGTGGGGTACTGGTGAGTGCCGTATGCCTCACATGGTATCTGCCTCTCACTGTTCCTATTCTTTTACTTCCTTCAAAAAGCAAATAGCAAGGTGTTCCTAATGGAAACCTCAGTTGTGACCTCTATAGAATTAGTGAGGGATGAAACTGGAAGCCTCACAGCAAAAAGCACTAAAGATTTTAAAGCAATAGTGAGGAGGGGAGGGGGCAGAATTGAAAATCAATGGAAATATTGTGCCAACTTTTCTAATTGCCTGCTATGATATTTCAAATTGTCTCCATCTTTTCTCATACCTGGCAGCAATAGACACCTGCTTTACATGGGTGTTAGCAACATCTAGTGTAAATTAAAGCATTAATGATGAAAAATGGGACACGTGATATCACAATGTAATTACTGCATCATTTAAATACATCTATCCATATTTAGATGGTTGCACGAAGCAGCAATGACCTCAGACAAAAAGATGGAAAACTCAGGGAAATCTAGCCTAGCAGTCAGCATGCATTTATTACCATGATTCTATTGGGAATGACTGGTCGAGAGGGGTTGTGGGTGAGATGTACATTATTTTCCTTAGCAGCAAGTAAGAGTTTAAACATTTGTGAATTTGTACTCCTGTGCGCTCTAGATGTAATGATGTGAATTTTGATTATTCTGTAGCTGAAGTTTAACCCCATTACTAATTTTCACCTGATTTTATAGTCCATCTCTACTCTCATCTGAGCGAATGTGTTTATTTTAATTGCAAGAATTATTTATTCAATAGGTTGGGATATAAACATTTGCAATTTAACTATTTTCTGTGTGTGATCTGCAGAAACCCTAATCTAAAATTTCTGTGTGATGTTTCTTGATGAACTGGCAGCTAGTAAATGCAACTTTAAATCTGCTTTATTATACTGAACATGTTATATTAAAACAAACTGAATATAAACATGGCTCTTAAAGCAACTATGCCATTTGCCAAATTCAAATACTTCATAACAGTAAATAAAGCAGTCTAGGAAAGCTTCCCCTTTAATCTCCTCCTATTTCCTACCAGACACACAGATAATGAAAGAATTTATACAGCTGGAAGAATTAGAATAGAAGCCAAATGTAGCACAGAATCTTTCCAAAGGCTGTAGAGAGGCAAGCTGGGATAGGACTAATCAGCAACATCATTTATATTGAGTGGGCCTCAGTTCAGACAGAGGTTGGGGACTTTTGTTAGAAATAATCTCGATTTAATCTGGGGTATTTGACATTGAGAGTGAGAAGGTTTTTTTTCCAGATTTAGCATGTCATGTTCACCCAAAACCATAACTTTACACACTTTATTTCAGATTTCACAGCTGTAACAGTGTCATATTTTGATTTAGATTTTTATAGCCTTTGCATGAATCAAAAAAATGCAATAAAACATTTCTTCCCATTTTTTGTCAAAAATCAATTCAATTTAAAAAGTACATTCACAATATAGAAAAAAAAAATCAGATTTTTTTTATTTTAATACAAATTTTATAGATAGAAATACTGATTTTAGCCTTTACTGCCTGGGAATTTTGCATCACCTGTGTGAAACACAGAGAAGGAAATCTGCCATGCAGGGCCAACACCAGTAAAACAACTCATCTGATTTCCTTCTGTTGAAATAAATGGCATGATAATCTGCTGGACTCTGTAAGGGGTTTGCAATCATCTCCACTAGATTTTTCTTTTTGTGCTCTGCCCAGGTAATGCTTAATATCCAAGTGGCAAAAACGAAAATCCCCCAAAGTGCTTTACTGAAAAGTCTGAGAAACTTAAATTTCAATCTATTTTAAAGATTTCTATTCAATTCAGTAAATTTTACATACTTTCATGGATTATAGCATAAATAAGATTCCCTCAAATTGTCTTAGAGTGCAGTATGTGACGGATATTGAAGGTCATTATTCTGGGTTTTCCATAATTTGAACAAAAAAGATAGATTTTATAAATATTTGTATAAATCAGGACTGAAGTTGTATCTTTGATTGCTTTCAGAGTAATATTTGAAAGTTCATGCTGCAGTGGTTTCAGTTTACTGTCACTTGACAATTTAAAGGGGAAAATTCCAAGATACATGTGGTAAAGACTAGAATATGGAATAGATGGAGCTTTTCCTGAGGCAGGAAGTGAAGGCAAAGAGAGCGACAGGCCCAGGAGCAAGTTGCATCCTGATGTTTCTATTCTCTGAGTAATTAACTAAATTTAGAAGTTGAAGTGTAAAGTTAATTCTCAGGTAGGATTATCGGTTGATGATTATTTTTGTGGACAGCACCCCTGTCCATTCTCATTGGTTGCAGCGTTATGCGATTGTTCGGCTCATTGTTGGATAGCCCAGTCAATAAAACAAACGGGACTTAACCTACTATAAAAATGTCACTTTGAACAGTACAAGGACTTCAAATATGAAACAGGGTATACAAATTTGAGGTCAACACAAATTATTTTTTTTTTAAAGAAAGCTTTCAATAAGAAAATTTGCGTGCAGTTCAAACGTTTAAAGCAGGGCGAAGAAAAGTTCACCAAATTTGGCAAGTATAGTGCTGCCACTGACAGTTCATGTAATAAAACATAATCCACTTCATTCTAAGGTAATATTTTTATAGCCCATCGAATCTACTACTGTTTCTTTCTTACTTTTAGGTCTACTTGGAAGTGAAGTTTCATAGATGATTCAGCATTGGGCTTCTGATAAAATCAAGCCCCAACAGGTGACGCTATGAAAATAAATTTGGGCAATTTTAAGCAACCTCGCAGAGAGTAGGAGATGACATTTCATACTAATATCACTAATTCAGCAGTGTCACACTTCAAAGGCCATAGGATAGAAACATTGATTGGACTTTTTGCAGCCACGCATTTTAGATGTTAAAGAAAAGTAGCAAAGATACTATTATACAAAAATTAATTAGAAAGGGGACTAGAGCCAGAGGACTGGTGGTCATCTAATGTAATTCCTGTACTTAAAAATGGAGATACACGACCACCAAGGAACTATAGGTGATCCTTAGAAGGTTTCGATGGACTATAAAATGGATCACCTCACTGAATTATTAATTGCAGCTTGGCATGCTCTGACTTTATGCCATCGGATTGCCCTATTAGCACATATTATCAAGATTTAAATTGTGTAGAAAGTGACAAAAGCAGAAAAAAACCTTTTCATATTGTGTAAATGAAGGAAAATGTTTTTCTATGTACGTAGTATTTCTTACGTACAGGTGGCTTCCTGTCTGCCGCAGTTGTTGGATTCTCAGTTCTTGAAGTAGATTGATTGCTTCTGATGGGTTCTTACGAATCATAGAATGGTTACAGCACAGATGGAGGACATTCAGCCTGTTGAGCCCGTGCCGGGCAAGAACAATTTAGCTAGTCCCACTCCCCCACTCTTTCCCCGTAGCCCTGCAAATGTTTCCCTTCAGGTGCATATTTCCCTTTTGAAAGCCACGATTGAATCTGTCTGCATACCCTTTCAGGCATTGCATTCCAGAACATAACCGCTCGATGCGTAAAAAAGTTTCTCATGTTACCGTTGGTTCTTTTGCCAATCACTTTAAATCGGTGTCCTCTGGTTCTTGACCCTTCTGTCAACAGAAACAGTTTGTCAATATCTACTCTGTCTAGATTGCTCATAATCACTATCTCGGTCAAAATCCTCTCTCAACCTTCTCTTCTCTAAGGAGGACAATCCCAGCCTCTCCAATTTATCCATGTAACTAAAGTCCCTCATCCCTGGAACCATTCTCATAAATCTGTTCAGCATCCTCTCTAAAGCCTTCATAGCCCTCAAAGTGTGGTGCCCAGAATTGGATGCAGTACTCCAGTTGAAACCGAGCCAGTGTTTTATAAAGGTTCCTCATAACTTCCTTGCTTTTGTACTCTATGCCTCTATTTATAAAGTTCAGGATCCCGTATGCCTTTTTAACTGCTTTCACAACCGGCCGTCATTAATGAATTGTGTTCAAATAGATTGATATCTCTGTTCCTACATCCCCTTTAGAATTGTATCCTTTAGTTCTTATCAAAATGTGTCACCACAATTGTCTGCATTAAATTTCATCTGCGACTCATTCCACAATTAGTTACTGTTTCTTTGAAGTCTATCACTATCTTCCTCACAGTTCACTGTACTTTCAAGTCTTGTCTCATTGAAATTGTGCCCTGTACACATAAGTCCAAGTCATTCATATGTATCAACAAAAGTAGTTGTCCTAGTAATGACCCCTGGGGAACCTTTCTCCAGTCTGGAAAACAGTTCACCCACCACTAGTCTCTGTTGCCAGTCACTTAGCCAATTTTGTACCAATGCAGCCACTGTACCTTTTATTCCATGGGATTCAACTTTGCTGGCAAGCCAATAATATAACACTCAACCAACACTTTTTGGAAGCCCATATACACCACTTCAACTGCATTAACCTCATCAACTCTCTCTGTTACCTCATCAAAAAACTCAATTAAGTTAGTTAAACATTATTTCCTTTTAACAAATCCATGCTGGCTTTCTTTAATTAATCACACTTGCCCAAGTGACCATTAATTTTGCTCCCGATTATTGTTTCTAAAAGCTTTCCCATCACTGAGGTTAAACTGACCTATAGTTTCTGTGCTTATCCTTACACCCTTTTTTGAACAAGGGCATAACATTTGCAATTCTCCAGTCTTCTGGCACTATCACACTATCTAAGGAGGTTTGGAAGATTATGGCCAGTACCACTCAATTTCCACCCTTACTTCCCACAGCATCCTCGGATGCATCCCATCAGGTCCTGGTGACCCGCTTTTCTAGTACCTCCTTTTTATCAATTTTTAGCCTATCCAATATCTCAACTACCTCCACTTTCACGATGACTTTAGCAGCGTCTTCTTTCTTGGTAAAGACAGATGCAAAGTATTCATTTAGTACCTCAGTCATGCCCTCTGCCTCCATGCATAGGTCTCCCTTTTGGTCCCTAATTGGCCCCACACCTCCTCTTACTACCTTTTCACTATTTAAGTGCCTATACAAGACTTTTGGATTCCCTTATATGCCAGCTGCCAGTCTGTTCTCATAGTATCTCTTTGTCCATCTTATTTTCTTTTCCACATCGGGGCGGCGCAGTGGTTAGCACCGCAGCCTCACAGCTTCAGTGACCCGGGTTCGGTTCTGGCTACTGCCTTTGCGGAGTTTGCAAGTTCTTCCTGTGACCGCGTGAGTTTCCTCCGGGTGCTACGGTTTCCTCCCACATGCCAAAGACTTGCGGGTTGATAGGTAAATTGGCCATTGTAAAAATTGCCCCTAGTGTAGGTAGGTGGTAGGAGAATTGAGGGAAGGTGGGGATGTGAAAAGGAAAAATGGGATTAAAGTAGGATTAGTATAAATGGGCGGTTGCTGGTCGGCGCGGACTTGTTGGGCCGAAAAGCGTGTTTCGGTCCTTTATGACTCTATGACATTCCCTCTGAACATTCTATATTCAGGTTGGTTCTCACTTGTATTATCAACCTGACATCTGTCATTCGCTCACTTTTTTCCACTTCATCTTACTCTCTCCCTCTTTCACCATCCAGAGAGCCCTGGCTTTGGTTGCTCTATCTTTCAGCCTCCTGGGAATATACCTTGACTCTATCCAAACAATCTCCTCTTTAAAGGCAGCCTATTATGCGATTACAGTTTTTGCCTGCTAATTTTTGATTCAAACTTACTTGGGCCAGATCTTTTTCCAATCCACCTAAATTTCCTGACTCCAATTAAGTCATTTTACTCTAGATTGGCTAATCTAAACCTTATGATACTTAGAAGCAGAGACAGGAGAAATTATCATGGGAAATGAGGAAATGGCAGAGGCATTGAACATTTTGTGTCTGTCTTCAGAGTTGCAGACACAACTTTCATACCAGAAATAGACGAAAACCTAGGGGCTGAAAAGAGTGAGGAAATTAAGGAAATTGATATCAGTAGAGCAAATGTATTGGAGAAACTTAAGGGACTAAATTCTTACAAATCTCTGAGACCTGGTGGCCTACATCCTAGGGTTCTAAAAGAGATAGCTACAGATTTGGTGGATATGCTAGCTGTGTTTTTCCAAAATTCCTTAGATTCAGGAACAATCCCATCAGATTGAAAGTTGGCAAATGTTACAGTGTTTTTCAAGAAAGGAGGGAGAGAGCAAACAGGGAACTACAGGCCAGTTAGCCTAGCATCAGTCATTGGGAAAATGCTGGAATTTATTATTAAGGAAGTCTTAACAAAACACTTAGAAAAGCACAGTATGATTAGAACAAGTCAACATGGTTTTACTAAAGGAAAATCTTGTTTGACAGAATTATTAGAGTTTTTTGAAGATGTAACCATCAGGATGGATAAAAGGGAACCAGTAGATGTACCTGGATTTCCAAAAGGCATTCGATAAAGTGCCACATAATAGGCAAGTTAAGGGCTCATGGAGTTGAGGTAATAGATTAGCATAAATAGAGGATTGGTTATCGGACAGGAAGCAAAGAGTGGGCATAAACAGGGCATTTTCAAGCTGGCAGGCAGTAAATAGTGGAGTGCCGCAAGGATCAGTGCTGGGGCATCAGCTATTTACAATCTATATTAATGGCCTAGATGAAGAGACAGAGAGTAATGTATCTAAGTTTGCTGATGGTTGATGGAAAGGTAAGCTGTGGGGAGGACACAGAGAGGCTGCAAAGAGATATAGACAGATTAAGTGAGTGGGCAACAAGATGGCAGATGGAGTATAATGTAGGGAAGTGTGGTTATTCACATAGGGCGTAAGAATAGAAAAGCAGAATATTTTTTAAAAGGTGTGCAACTTGTAAGTGTCGATGTTCAAAGAGACTTGGGTGTGCTTATACAAGGAATGCAGAAAATTAGTATGCAGGTACAGCAAGCAATTAGGAAGGCAAAATGGCATGCTGACCTTTATTGCAAGGGGATTGGAGTAGAGGAATAAGGGAGTCTTGCTACAATTGTACAGGGTTTTGGTGAGACCACATCTGAGTACCGCATGCAGTTTTGGTCTCCATATTTAAGAAAGGATATACTTGCAATGGAGACAGCACAGCAAAGGTTCACTAAATTAGCCCCCAAGATGAGGGGGCTGTCCTATGTTGAGAGGCTGAGTAAATTTGGCTTATATTCTCTGAAGTTTAGAAAAATAACAGGCGATCTCATTGAAACATACAAGATTCTGAAGGGACTGGATAGGGTAGACACGGCGAGATCGTTTCCGCTGTTCGAGGAATCTAAAACACGGGGGCACAGTCTCAGGATAAGGAGACGATCATTTAGGACTGAAATGAGGAGAAATTACTTCACTCAAAGGGTTGTGAATCTTTGGAATTCTGTACCCCAGGGGGTTGTGGATGCTCCATCGTTGAATACATTTAAGGCTGGGTTAGACAGATTTTTGGTATCTCAGGGAATCAAGGGAAAGTGGAGTTGATACCTAAGATTAGCCATGATTGTATTGAACGGAGGTGCAGAGTCGATGGACCATATGGTCTACTCCTGCTCCTATTTCTTGTGTATGATCACTGTTCCCTAAATGTTTCCCACTGACACTTGATTCACTTGACCAACCTCATTCCCCAGAACCAGATCTGGCAATGCTTCCTTCCTGGTTGGGCCAAAAAAGTGCTGGTCAAGAAAATTCTCCTGAAAATACTTCAGAAACTAGTCACCCTCTCTGACCTTTACATTATTACTATTCCAGTCGATATTAACAAAAATTGAAGTCACCCATTATCACTACTCTATAGTTCTTACACGTCTCTGTAATTTCCCTGCATATTTGTTCCCCTATATCTTTCCCACTGGTTGAAGGCCTATAGAATACACCCAATAGTGAATTGGCACCTCTATTGTTACATCTGTTCCTGCTGGGGGACTTTAACGCCAGGGTTGCGGCCAACCATGACTCATGGCCCTTCTGCCTTGGGCGCTATGGCATTGGAAGGATGAATGAGAATGGACAGAGACTGCTTGAGTTGTGTACCTATCATAACCTCTGCATTACCAACTCGTTCTTTCACACTAAACCCTGTCACCAGGTTTCTTGGAGGCACCCGAGATCACGTCGTTGGCACTAGCTGGACCTCATCGTCACAAGGCGAGCCTCCTTAAACTGTGTTCAAATCACACGCAGCTTCCACAATGCGGACTGCGACACCGACCACTCCCTGGTGTGCAGCAAGGTTAGACTCAAACCAAAGAAGCTGCATCACTCCAAGCAGAAGGGCCACCCGCGCATCAACACGAGCAGAATTTCTTATCCACAGCTGTTACAAAAATTTCTAAATTCACTTGAAAACGTCCTTCAAAACACTCCCACAGGGGATGCAGAGACCAAGTGGGCCCACATCAGAGATGCCACCTATGAGTCAGCCATAACCACCTATGGCAAACGTGTGAAGCGGAATGCAGACTGGTTTCAATCTCATTTTGAAGAGCTGGAACCTGTCCTAGCCGCTAAGCGCATTGCACTGCTGAACTACAAGAAAGCCCCCAGCGAGTTAACATCCGTAGCACTTAAAACAGCCAGAAGCGCTGCACAAAGAACAGCCAGGCGCTGCGCAAATGACTACTGGCAACACCTATGCAGTCATATTCAGCTGGCCTCAGACACCGGAAACATCAGAGGAATGTATGATGGCATGAAGAAAGCTTTTGGGCCAACCATCAAGAAGATCGCCCCCCTCAAATCTAAATCAGGGTCACAATCACTGACCAACGCAAGCAAATGCACCGCTGGGTTGAGCACTACCTAGAACTGTACTCCAGGGAGAATGTTGTCACTGAGACCGCCCTCAATGCAGCCCAGTCTCTGGCAGTCATGGATGAGCTGGACGTACAGCTAACAAAATCGGAACTCAGTGATGCCATTGATTCTCTAGCCAGCGGAAAAGCCCCTGGGAAGGACGGCATTACCCCTGAAATAACAAGAGTGCTAAGCCTGCCATACTCTCAGCACTCTACGAACTGCTTTGCCTGTGCTGGGATGAGGGAGCAGTACCACAGGACATGCGCGATGCCAATATCATCACCCTCTATAAAAACAAAGGTGACCGCGGTGACTGCAACAACTACCGTGGAATCTCCCTGCTCAGCATTGTAGGGAAAGTCTTCGCTCGAGTCGCTTTAAACAGGCTCCAGAAGCTGGCCGAGCATGTCTACCCTGAGGCACAGTGTGGCTTTCGAGCAGAGAGATCGAGCATTGACATGCTGTTCTCCCTTCGTCAGCTACAGGAGAAATGCCGCGAACAACAGATGCCCCTCTACATTGCTTTCATTGATCTCACCAAAGCCTTTGACCTCGTCAGCAGAAGTGGTCTCTTCAGACTACTAGAAAAGATCGGATGTCCACCAAAGCTACTAAGTATCATTACCTCATTCCATGACAATATGAAAGGCACAATTTAGCATAGCGGCACCTCATCAGACCCCTTTCCTATTATGAGTGGCGTGAATCAGGGCTGTGTTCTCGCACCTACACTGTTTGGGATTTTCTTCTCCCTGCTGCTCTCACATGCGTTCAAGTCTTCGGAAGAAGGAATTTTCCTCCACACAAGACCAGGTGGCAGGTTGTTCAACCTTGCTCGCCTAAGAGCGAAGACCAAAGTACGGAAAGTCCTCATCATGGAACTCCTCTTTGCTGACGATGCTGCATTAACATCTCACACTGAAGAGTGTCTGCAGAGTCTCATCGACAGGTTTGTGGCTGCCTGCAACGAATTTGGCCTAACCATCAGCCTCAAGAAAACGAACATCATGGGACAGGACGTCAGAAATGCTCCATCCATCAATATCGGCAACCACGCTCTGGAAGTGGTTCAAGAGTTCACCTACCTAGGCTCAACTATCACCAGTAACCTGTCTCTCGATGCAGAAATCAACAAGCGCATGGGAAAGGCTTCCACTGCTATGTCCAGACTGGCCAAGAGAGTGTGGGACAATGGCGCACTGAAACGGAACACAAAAGTCCGAGTGTATCAAGCCTGTGTCCTCAGTACCTTGCTCTACGGCAGCAAGGCCTGGACAACGTATATCAGCCAAGAGCGACGTCTCAATTCATTCCATCTTCGCTGCCTCCGGAGAATCCTTGGCATCAGGTGGCAGGACCGCAACTCCAACACAGAAGTCCTCAGGGCGGCCAACATCCCCAGCTTATACACACTACTGAGTCAGCGGCGCTTGAGATGGCTTGGCCATGTGAGCCGCATGGAAGATGGCAGGATCCCCAAGGACACATTGTACAGCGCGCTCGCCACTGGTATCAGACCCACCGGCCGTCCATGTCTCCGCTTTAAAGACGTCTGCAAGCGCGACATGAAGTCCTGTAACATTGATCACAAGTCGTGGGAGTCAGTTGCCGGCGATCGCCAGAGCTGGCGGGCAGCCATAAAGGCAGGGCTAAAGTGTGGCGAGTCAAAGAGAATTAGCAGTTGGCAGGAAAAAAGACAGAAGCGCAAGGTGAGAGGCAACTGTGTAACAGCCCCGACAACCAATATTTTCTGCAGCACCTGTGGAAGAGTCTGTCACTCTAGTATTGGCCTTAATAGCCACTCCAGGCGCTGCTCCACAAACCACTGACCACCTCCAGGCACTCACCCATTGTCTCCCGAGACAAGAAGGCCAAAGGAGAAGATTTTTTCTTAACGATAATCAAATAGATTCTGTCCCTCACCCCTCCGGACATCGTCTCTCTCCAGCTCTATAATATTCTCCTTAAACAATACTGTCACCCCCATCTCCTTTCTTCCCTTCCCTACCTTTCCTGAACACCTAGTACCAGGAATATTTAGTATCCCGTCTTGCCCTTCTTTGAGCCAGGTCTCTGTTATTGCCATAACATCATATTCCCATGTGGCTCTTTGTGCCTGCAGCTCATCAACCCTATTTACTACGCTTCGTACGTTCACACACATAGACTGTAAACCCAATTAAGAATTTTTTATATTCTCTCTTAGTCTAAGTCCACCCGATACCTTACTATTACTTACTCTAGTGCGATATGTCTCTCCTAACCCTTTGTGCACCTTGTTTCTCCTTTCGAATGCTACATCCCTCTGCCAATTTGTTTAAACCTGCTCCAACAGCATTAGCAAACAGCCCCACAAAGGGCATTGATCTGGTTCTGTTGAGGTGCAACCCATCCAGCCTGTAAGGATCCTACCTCCCCCAGAACGGGTCCCAATGTCCCAGGAATCTAAAGCCTTCCTGCCTGCACTCTCTCCCTCTAGCCACACATTCATCTGCTCTTTCTTCCTATTTCTATACTTACTCGTACGATCCCTTCCTAGCGCAATCATTTCCTTATACTATCAATGCATATTCAAACTTGCTGGTTTTCCTGACCACGATATGGAAAGTGTGCTGTCTCTAGGACCACTTAAAGAATTCTTCTCCAAGAGATGGCTATACAATACTTACATGCTGCTCTGGGGGAATTTCATTTTTTGCCTTCCCATTATTACCATGGTTAATCAGTTCGTGCTGTTAGTTGTTTTTATATTATTCCTAATCTACTTGTTTTCTTTAGTGAATTTTAATATAAAATGCAAAAGGTTTGTTAAGTCCAAAGTACTGGTTTGAAATATGACATGAATAACATAATTTTAAAGCTATTTATTTTGGCCAATTGCCTACAAATGAAATAAAATCCAGTTCCATCGGAAGACGTTTCCTTCAGTTGGCTGTTAATGAACGAGCAGCAGAATTATTACAGGATAAGAAGTATTGCCAAAGACTGATTCATTAAAATATTGGCTACACTCAGGCATCGGAATAAAACAGTTACTGCTCGTCACTCCAGCACACAAGGGCAATTCCTTAAGTTTAGTGAGCCATGTAGTAAAAACTTGTCAGTCATATCCCACAGATTCCTTTGCAAACACTAAATGAAAACAATGTAATTCAATTAAAGTTAATGCCACATTAAAGTTACATTCCAAAAACTCTGCATGTGAACAATGCATCTAACCTTGACAAGCTCCCGTTCGAATATTAGGAATAAAGCCACGACGACATGGTTGTGGCTGGGCGGGACACATCTCACAGGGATGTCCCCAGGCTCGTCCAACTGTTGCACAGCAAAGGATTTTGGTGCAGACTATGCCGGTCAGTTGCCCTTGGCACATTTGGTTGTCTACTGATGTGAAACATGGTCCAGTTCTGTAATCTAAAATAAAAAATATACTATTAGCACATACCACCATGGTAAAGAAAAGCAATTTTACAAAACAAGTTCCCAAAATTCTTTCACCTAATATTTACAGTATTTACTTGAAAGTTCAATACTGGAAATTGTACATTTTTAGTCAGTACATTGTTTAATTTACCATAATCACAAGCAGCCATTAACAAGGAACCATCACTAAAATGTCTGTCTGAATTTATAATACTTATATTGACATCAGTGCAACAACAAATTATGCTGCTGATACACTTGGCCACTTGTGGCTCTCGGCAAAAACAAATAGAGTAGCACTTCATAATTTCACAAACTGCAACATCCCAATGTTAGTAGTAACATTATCCAGTAAGTCAGTGACTGTATAGAGGAAAGCAAAGTAAACGTTTCAGAGGCAGATGTGCTAAACGAGAGGCGGAGGTGGTGATGTTATGGAGATGGAAATAGACAGTGTGATGGAAGAATATATATGGTATTTGATGCTCAACTTAGGTCGAATAGGATGCCGAGACTGCAGACAGTCTATTCACAGCCAATGACCAAGGAGGGGAATGGAGTTGGTAGTAGGGGAATGGAGTTGGTAGTAAGGGAATGGAGTTGGTAACTACTGCCGAATTGTGACAAATCAAAGACTGAATGACTATGTTGTCAAGGAACAGTGTGCAAAAGAAAATGGAGAGATTCTAAAGCCCATCAGGGAAGGAAATCTGCCATCCTTAGCCAGTCTGGTTTTCATGTGACTCCAGAACGACAGCTATGTGGTTGACTCTTAACTACCCTCTGAAATGGCCTAGGAAGCCACTCAATTGCATCAACCCTCTACAGAAAAGTCAATTAAGAATAAAAACTGGACAGACCACCCAGCACTGACCTAGGCACACCCTGCCCACTTGATCCCGTAAAGTTGTCCTCACTAGCATCTGGAGACTTGTGCCAAAATTGGAAAAACTGTCCCACAGAGTAATCATTCTCACTGAATCATAGCTTACAGACAATGTCCCAGACTCCTTCATCATCATCCCTGGGGTAAGCCCAGTCCCACCTGCAGGACCAGAGGTGGCTGAATAGTAGTATACAGTCAAGAGGGAGAGGCCCTGGGAGTCCTCAACATGAAGCACGGACCTCATGAAGTCTCATGTCATCAGGTCAAACATGGGCAAGGAAACCTAATTACCACCTATCACTTCCCCACCCCCCACCCCCTTTCCCTGCCCCATCAGCTGATGAATCAGTGCTTCTTCATGTTGAACATCACTTGGAAGCAGCACTGAGGGTAGCATAGGCTTAGGGTTAGTGGGGGGGGGGGGGGGGGGGTGGGCAGAGAATGTCAATGTCCATCACCAAGAAGTGGCTCAGTACCACCAGTAATGACCGAGCTGGCTGAGTCCTGAAGGACATATCAGTCAGACTGGACCTCTTGCAGGAGATGAGAGAACCAGCATGAAAGGAAAAACCTATTCGACCTTGTCCTCACCAGTCAACCTCTTGCAAATGCATCTGTCCATGACAATATTGGTAGGAGTGACAACTGCAGAGTCCTTCTGGGGACAAGTCCCATCTTCACACTGAGGACACCCTCCATCATGTTTTGTGGCACGACTACCATGCTAAATAGGACAGACTCGGAACAGATCTAGCAGCTCAAGACTGGGCATCTGTGAGGTGTTGTGGGCCATCAGCAGCAGCAGAACCATAACCTGTAACCTCACAGTCCAGCATATCCCTCACTCTACCATTACCATCAAGCCAGAGGAACAACCCTGGTTCAATGAGAAGTGCAGGACAGCATGCCAGGAGCAATACCAGGCATAGCTAAAAATGAGATGCCAACCTGGAGAAGTTACAACACAGGACTACATGCAAGCTAAATAGCAGAAACAGCATGCTATAGGCAGAGCTAAACAATCCCACAACCAGTGGATCAGATCAAAGCTCCGTCGTCCTGCCAAGGCCAGTTATAAATGGTTATGGACAATTAAACAACTAACCGGAGGAGGAGACTTAACGAATATCCCCATCTCAACAATGGGGGAACCCACCATGTCAGTGCAAAAGACAAGACTGAAGGATTTGCAACCATCTTCAGCCAGAAATGCCGAGTCGATGATCCATTTCAGCTCCTTCCTGAGGTCCCCAGCATCAGAGATCATTGCGTCACTGGACTAGTAACACAGAGACCCAGGGTATTGCTCTGGGGACATGGGTTCGAAACCCACCAGTGCAGAAGGCGAATTTTAATTCAATTAATAAAAATCTGGAATTAAAAGCTAGTCTAATGATGGCCATGAAACCATCGTCGATTGTTCTAAAAACCCATCTGGTTCACTAATGCCCTTTAGGGAAGGAAATCTGCTGTCCTTACCTGGTCTGGCCTACATGTGACTCCAGACCCACAGCAATGTGGCTGACTCTTAAATGCCTGCTGAAATGGCATAGCAAGCCACTCAGTTGTATCTAACCGCTACAAAGTCAATAAGGAATGAAACTGGACAGATCACGCAGCATCAACCTAGGCACCAGAAACGACGACAAATCCATCCCTTTCGACCCTGCAAAATCTTCCTTACAAACATCTGGGGGCCTGTATCAAAGTTGGTAGGGCTGTCCCACAGACTAGTCAAGTAACAGCCTGACATAGTCATACTCACCGAATCATACCTTACAGACAATGTCCCAGACACCGCATCAACATCCCTGGGTATAGCCTGTCCCACTGGCAGGACAGACCCAGCAGCGTGATGGCACAGTATATACTGTCAGGAGGGAGTTGCCTTGGGAGTCCTCAACATTGACTCCAGACACCATGAAGTCTCATGGCATCAGGTCAAACATGGGCAAGGAAAACTCCAGCTGATTACCAGCTACCAAACCTCCGCACCTCCCCTCCCACCCCCCACTGATGAATCAGTACTCCTCCATGTGGAACAGCACTTGGAGGAAGCACTGAGGGTGGCAAGGGCACAAAATGTACTCTGGGTGGGGGACTTCAATGTCCATCACCAAGAGTAGCTCGGTAGCACCACTACTGACCGAGCTGGCTGAGTTCAAAAGGGCATAGCTGCTAGACTGGGTCTGCAGCAGATGGTGAGGGAACCAACAAGAGGGAAAAATATACTTGACCTCGTCCTCACCAATTTGCCTGCGCAGATGCATCTGTCCATGACAGTATTGGTAGGACTGACTACAGCACAGTCCTTGTGGAGAAAAAGTCCTGTCTTCACATTGAAGATACCCTCCATCGTGTTGTGTGGCACTAGCACAGTGCTAAATAGGATAGATTTCAAACAGATCTAGCAATGCAAAACTGGGCATCCATGAGGCGCTGTGGACCATCAGCAGCAGCAGAATTGTACTCAACCACAATATGCAAACAATATGACATATCCCCACTCTGCCATTACCATCAAGCCGGAGAATCAACCTTGGTTCACTGAAGAGTGCAGGAAGACATGCCAGGAGCAGCACCAGGCATACCTCAAAATGAAGTGTCAACCTGGGGAAGCAACAACCTAGGACTACTTGCATGACAAACTGCACAAGCAGCATGCAACAGACAGAGGTAAATGATCCCATAACCAATGGATCAGATCTAAGCTCTGCAGTCCTGCCACATCCAGTCGTGAATGATGGTGGACAATTAAACAACTAACTGGAGGATGTGGCTCCATAAATATCCCCATCCTCAGTGATGGGGGAGCCCAGCACATCAGTGAAAAAGATACGGCTGAAAGCATTTGCTACAATCTTCAGCCAGAAATGCCGAGTTGATGATCCATCTCAACCTCCTGCAGAAGTCCCCAGCATCACAGATGCCAGTCTTCAGCCAATTTGATTCACTCCATGTGATATGAAAAAACGTCTGAAGGCACTGGATACTGCAAAGGCTACGGGCCCTGACAACATTCCGGCAATAGTACTGCAGACCCTGTGCTCCAGAACTTGCCGCGCCCCTAGCCAAGCTGCTCCAGTACAGCTACAACACTGGCATCTGCCCGGCAATATGGAAAATTGCCCAGGTATGTCCTGTACACAAAAAGCAGGACAAGTCCAACCCGGCCAATTACCGCCCCATCAGTCTACTCTCAATCATCAGTAAAGTGATGGAAGATGTCGTCAACAGTGCTTTCAAGCTATACTTGCTTAGCAATAACCTGCTCACTGACGCTCAGTTTGGGTTCCACCAGGGCCACTCAGCTCCAGACCTCGTTACAGCCTTGGGTCAAACATGGACAAAAGAGCTGAACTCAAGAGGTGAGGTGTTCTTGACATCAAGGCAGCATTTGACCGAGTATGACATCAAGGAGCCCTTGCAAAACTGGAGTCAATGGGAATCAGGGGGAAAATTCTCTGCTGGTTGGAATTGTACCTGGAGCAAGGGATGATGGTTGTGGTTGTTGGACATCAATCATCTCAGCTCCAGGACATCAATGCAGGAGTTCCTTGGGTTAGTGTCCTAGGCCCAACCATCTTCAGCTGCTTCATCAATGACCTTCCTTCAATCATAAGGTCAGAAGTGGTGATATTTGCTGAAGATTGCACAATATTCAGCACCATTTGCGACTCCTCAGATACTGAAGCAGTCCGTGTAGAAATGGAGCAAGACCTGGACAATATCCAGGCTTGGGCTAATAAGTGGCAAGTAATATTCACGCCACACAAGAGCCAGACAATGACCATCACCCCTTGACATTCAGTGGCATTACGATCGCTGAATCCCCCACTATAAACAGTCTGAGGGTTACCATTGACAGGAAAACTGAAGTAGCCTTATAAATACCATGGCTACAAGAGCAGGTCAGAGGCTAGGAATCCTGAGGCAAGTAACTCACCTCCTGACTCCCCAAAGCCTGTCCACCATCTACAAGGCACAAGTCAGGAGTGTGACGAAATACTTTCCACTTGCCTGGATGAGTGCAGCTCCAACAACACTCAAGAAGCTCGACACCATCCAGGACAAAGCAGCCGCTTGATTGGCACCCCATCCACAAACATTCACTCCCTCCATCACCGATGCACAGTGGCAGCAGTGTGTACCATCTACAAGATGCACTGCAGCAACACACCAAGGCTCCTTAGACAGCACCTTCCAAACTCACGACCTCTGCCACGTAGAAGAACAAGTGCAGCAGATGCATGGGTACACCAACACTTGAAAGTTCCCCTCCAAGCCACACACCATCCTGATTTGGAACTATATCGCTGTTCCTTCACGGTCGCTGGGTCATCTTCTCAAGGGCAATTAGGGATAGGCAATAAATTCTGGCCTAGCCAGCGACAAATCCCAGGAACGAATAAAAAGATGCCAGTCTTCAGCCAACTTGTTTCACTCCACATGAGATCAAGAAATGTTGAATGCACTGGATATGTTAATCTGAGTTCTTTTTGCCTTCAGTCTGGTTCAGTAAATATACCGAGTCGGATGTGTAGGTAAAATCAATTACTTTATTTGCGCAGTCGCCAGCGGACTTACTCTGAGAACAGCGGCACTGACTCCACCAGAGTCTGTCGGGTCCCCCCCCAGAGTAAGTGAAGTTTGTGATACAGGTACTACTGTTTTTCCATTAAGATTCATGCTACACCTCCTTGTTTAACCAATCAGTGCGGTACAATTCGACTTCACCCACGTGGTGACATGCAGTACATCTGTTACTGAGGTTACAATACACTCCATTCTCAATACATACTTGTTACTAATAAAATATCGTTTTGTACCAGCAAGATTAAAAGAAAACAGACATTAAGACAATTAGCAAAGGAAGAAGAGTTAGAAACAAGATACTGATTTTGATTCCCACAATTGTCATAAGTCCTGGGATCCTGTAATCTCTATCAAGTCACATTATGAAGTAACACCAAGCAGCAACAGTATACAGTGATAGTGTGGCCTTTCATTCCTTATCATCACTCACACAGGGATGGCCAGCATCTCTCACAGGAATCCATTCGTTCCAAACCACAAGGAGTCACACAATCAAGTCATGAATGAACAAATGTCCTTGCAATTACCAGTGCCTGTAAGTTTATACGATCTCACACTCTCAGCCTTTACTTTTAACTATTTCATTGCAGTTTCTCAAGCTTTAAATCATTTCATCAGAGCTCAGCAAAGTGACTACTCCTAACTTGGCTATATTTCCCATCTAGCATAGCGCCATGCCTTTCTGCTCACTTCCACAGATACACAAAAGGCTACGGGCCTTGACAACATTCAGGCTGCATCCCGAAGACTGTGCTCCAGAACTAGTCACACGCATAGCCAAGCTGTTCCAGTACAACGACAACATTGGCACCTACCCAACAATATGGAAAATTGTCCAGGTATGTCCTATAACCAAAAAGCAGGGCGATTCCACTCCAGCCAATTACCGCCCCATCAGTCTACCTTAAGCATCAGCAAAGTGATGGAAGGTATCATTGACAATGCTAACCGATGCTCAGTTTGGGTTCTGCCAGGGCACTTGGCTCCAGCATCATTACCGCCTTGGTCCAAACACGGACAAAAGAGCTGAATTCCAGAGATGAGTTGAGATTGCCTGCCCTTGACATTAAGGCAGCATTTCACCGAGTGCAATATCAAGGAGCCCAAGTAGAATTGAAGTTAATGGGAATCAAGGGGAAAGCTCTCCTCTGGTTGGAGTTATACCTAGCACAGAAGGAAGATGGTTATAGTTTCTTTCATTTTTTTTTTAAAGAGATACAGCACTGAAACAGGCCTTTCGGCCCACCGAGTCTGTGCCGATCATCAACACCCATTTATACTAATCCTACATTAATCCCATATTCCTACCACATCCCCACCTTGCCTCAATGCCCCTACCACCTACCTACACTAGGGGCAATTTACAATGGCCGATTTACCTATCAACCTGCAAGTCTTTGGCTGTGGGAGGAAACCGGAGCACCCGGTGAAAACCCACGCGGTCACAGGGAGAACTTGCAAACTCCATACAGGCAGTACCCAGAATTGAACCTGGGTCGCTGGAGCTGTGAGGCTGCGGTGCTAACCACTGCACCACTGTGCCGCTGGTTGTTGAATGCCAATCATTTAAGCTCCAGGGCATCGCTGCCGGAGTTCCTCAGGATAGCGTCCCAAGTCCAACGATCTTCAAATCCTTCATTAATGAGCTTCCCTCCATAATAAGATCAGAAGTGGTATTTTCACTGATGATGCACAGTGTTCAGTTCCATTCACAACTCCTCAGGTACTGAAGCAGTCCGTATCCATATGCAACAAGACCTGGACATCATTCAGGCTTGGGCTGATAAGTGGCAAGTAACACTGGCACCACAAAAGTGCCAGGAAATGACCATCTCCAACAAAAGAGAATCTAACCATCTACCCTTGACATTCATTGGCATTACCATCACTGAATTTCCCCCACCATCAACATCCTGGGGGTTACCATTGAAAATAAACTTAATTGGACTAGCCGTATAAATACTGTTGCTACAAGAGTGGGTCGGGAGTGGGGGGTGGGGGGGAGCTCTACAGCGAGTAACTCACCTCCTGACTCCTCAAAACCTGTCCATCACCTTCAAGGCACAAGTCAGGAGTGGGGGCGGCACAGTGGCGCAGTGGTTAGCACCGCAGCCTCACAGCTCCAGTGACCCGGGTTCAATTCTGGATACTGCCTGTGTGGAGTTTGCAAGTTCTCCCTGTGACTGCGTGGGTTTCCTCCGGGTGCTCCGGTTTCCTCCCACAGCCAAAGACTTGCAGGTTGATAGGTAAATTGGCCATTATAAATTGCCCCTAGTATAGGTAGGTGGTCGGGGAATATAGGGACAGGTGAGGATGTGGTAGGAATATGGGATTAGTGTAGGATTAGTTTAAATGGGTGGTTAATGGTCGGCACAGACTCGGTGGGCCGAAGGGCCTGTTTCAGTGCTGTATTTCTAAATCTAAAAAAATCTAAAAAAAAAATCTCCACTTGCCTGGATGAGTACAGCTCCAACAACACTCTAAAAGCTCGACACCATCCAGGACAAATCAGCTCCTTATATTGGCACCCGATCCACCACCTTAAGCATTTTCTCCCTCCACCACCGGCGCACAGTGGCAGCAGTGTGCACCATCTACAAGGTGCACTGCAACAACTTGCCAAGCCTCCTTCGACAGTATCTTCCAAACCCACGACCTCTACCATCTAGGACAGCACACATGAGAACACCATCACCTGCAAGTTCCCCTCCAAGCCACACATCATCCTCTCGTGGAACTATATCGCCACTCCTTCACTGTCGCTGGGTCAGAATCCTCCGTAACAGAACTGGGGGTGTACCTATACCACATGGACTGCAGCAGTTGAAGAAGGTGCTCACCACCACCTTCTCAAAGGCAATTAGGGAAAGGCAATAAACACTGGCTTTGCCAGTGACATCCACATCCCACGAACGAATAAAAGTTCTGTGGCTACTTTTAATCCCACAAGCCATTTTAATACGTGCTTTGGGCAGAGGCTTGCCTCAAAGCAGTTGTTTTCTCAGATAGGTACGTAATGGATTGGCTACCCCTAGGGACCCCACTGAATATGTCTGCCCAAATATAGGCTGTCATATTCAAATTGAACAGCAATGACTGAGTAACGTAATACACACATTTTCTATTGTTAACACTACAGCAATGTTGGACGCAAGCATGCTGTCGACATCCAGTGTTTCTATAGCACGTGTGGATTTACTTAACAAATAAACCAGCTCTTCACCAGCTGTGATCAGCAGTGATAAAGTTGGGCAGGCACAAAATCTGCCCTGCTGACTTCCTACCTGAACTCCTCAAAGTGAAATATCCCAGGTAGATTTTGTTCAAAAATTAATTGCGATATGATTCTTAAACAACTTCAAATATTCCACAGAATAAATTACTAGTTTCTAAGCATTAGATGGAACTTCATATTGCATCAACTCACTAAAAGTAGAATTAAGTGTTAACCTAGATGCTGCCAAAATTACAGAAACATATTCTGAAACTTGTTACAGAATGGAAAACCTAGAAATAATTAACAAGAAGCCAGGTTTACAGCCTAAAGTTCTAAAAAGAAACCAATATTCAGATGCTCGGGCTAATCATATGACAATCTGAATTGCTTTGTACCTTTTCCGCACATTTTCACTGGAAATACTGAATAACATGCTAACATTGAAAACTTTTTTGATGAACTGTATGACAGTATTGTTGCGGCCAAATGAGGTTAGAGTCGCCCTTTTTGCCCTTCCTCTTATTTGACCGCAACAGGGTTTGTTCTTTTTTTTTTAACAGTGGTTGTGCTTACCACCTCAGTGAGTGCTTTACCTTTCACCTTTACTGTATCATGAAAGAATGAATTGGACAGATTTTCTTGAGTTTAAACAAGAAAGAGGTGAGTTTATGACACTTAATCTAAAGTCGATCTAAAAAAAATACATTTACGCTACACATTCACGCACACAGTCACA